>NW_008355380.1:2368617-2493049 GCF_000622305.1 Nannospalax galili
ATATTGACATATTTCTCACACTTGTTAGACTAGGTGCTATCAGACAGCCAGCGTTGGAGAGGATGTGGGGAAAGAAGAAAACCATGTGCACTGTTAGTGAGATTATAAAAAAAAATGTTTGAAATTAAAAAATGAAGCTGTTATGACTTCATATCCATATTCAGGTGCCAAGGAACCAAGTGTAACTGACTGTGACTAGTAATAATCAGATATATAGAGATTAGAGACACATGTGCAAACATTTGAATGTTAGTAGCATTAAAAATGAGTCTTTCTGTAGGAAACAGTATTTTTTAATAATGAAATGGAGATCTTTTTTAAAGGTTAAAACCTCATTTAATTTTATGTCTTATAGGGTTTATACTGAGTACAATATTGTATAACTGTAATAATTCAACTGTAAACCTAAAAATGTACAGCCAATTTTATAAGAGATGCATCTTAGCTCAGAAAAATTGCTATTGAATATGCCAATGCTGATGTAATGAAATGCTTCTTCTAAGTATGTGGTTATTAAATAAATAATTTAAAAAAAGAAAGGCTCTACAGCTCTCCGCGTTGCCTAACCCTTTGTCTTATGTTAAAAAGAAGAATGGCTTAAAATGAGCCCCGTAAATCCTGAGTGGGGTAAAGAGAAGGTGGCTTGTTGCTGTCACTTCTAATTTGCTTACAGAATGACAGGTGGTATGGCCCTCTGGTCTGACCCCTCTGAGCCTGCTTCACTCGTTCCGGCCTCCATCTTCTGTCTGTTCCTGCGTGACTCAGTGCTTCACCTTCTTTTCCTGTTGCTGTGATCACATACTTTGACAAAAGTACCTTGAGGGAGAAGGGGCTTATTTGGCTCCCGGCTCTAAGCTTGAGTCCATCGTGACAGATAAGCCACAGTGCTAGGAGTGCTAGTCACAGTGCTAGGAGCTTAAGGATGATGGTTATTCATTGCATCTGCCACCAAGAAACAGAAAGACAAAAGCATCTTAGGGCTTAGCTCACTTTCTCCACATTATACAGTCCAGGATCCTTGCCCAGGGAATGCAAGTAGTCACAGTTAAGTGGGGTCTTCCTAGATCAACTAACATAACCAAAATAATCCCAGACAGGCATGCCCAGAGGCCCACCTTCTGGCTGATTCTAGATCCTAGAAAGGGTTATTAAGTCTGACCATCACACTCAGCAAGAACCTGCCGTGTGTGTTCAACATGAACATCTGGGTATCTGACCATCGTGGAAATTCTGTCACACTGGCCAGCCTTCTGCAACAATCTGAACAAGTAAACTTAGCCAGAAACCTTTTATCTTATGATTATCTTGGTAATTTCTCCTCACTCCCCTTCCCTGTTCCTTGGTTATAAACTCCCACCCTGTCGATGCGCCATCCCTCTCCCTCTGTGTTAGACCTCATGGTGGAGCCTATCCTCCATCTCCTCGGGAGCCTCTGAATGAAACCCGCATCGCTGTTCATAACGCTGTCATGATTCATTTCTTTAATGAAGATCACAGTAAAGGCACAGGTTCAGAGACATACATCCTGCCTCTTCCTCAGTTTCTGTTTGTCAGACTTCATCACTGCAGTGACAAGTGCCTGAGAGAAAGGGCCTAAAGGGGGGAAGACAGATTTGTCTTACCGTTATAACCATTTCAGCTGTGGTCACTTGACCCCTTTGCTATGTGTGTTTCATGAGCTGGGGCTTCATGGTGGAGAACAGAGCTGCTCACTTCATGGAAGCCAGGGAGCAGAGAAGGGGACAGATAGACAGGAAAGCTGGGACAAGGCAAAAGCCTCCACAGACAGGCCGCCAGTGACCACTGCCCTGCAGTATCCTCAGACTCCACAGTGTGACCTCATCAGTGGGTTGACCTATGCATCCTTTGCTGTTAACACTCTCATGATCCAAGCAGACAGAGGCCAAGCTTGTCACACAAGCTCTTCTGGTTGGCACTTCCTACCCAGTCCATGACAGGCACTTTATATCTGGGTCCCTTACCAGTAGCTGACTTGAAACCCCTTTCCTTGGCTCCTGGCCTGGTGTCCCCCAGGCTTCCTTTTTCTTCCTGGTCTGTTTCATGGCCTTTGTGTCTCTGTTTCAATTCTCCTAATCCCCAGTGGTGGGCAGATTCTAATGAAGGGTAACTAAGGACAGCGAGCTCAGATGGAGAGCAGGACGGCGGCCAGGACTTGTTCCACACACACCAAACTCCGCTGACATGCAGTGGGTATCCTCCCTGCAGCACACAAAGCCAGGGCTTAAACCCTGGAGGTCCAGCTCACCCAGACACCCTCACACTTGATACACTCCTGTCCCTCACTGCCAGATGGTGACCTCGGGGCTCCTGGCCTCCTCCTCGCAGGGGGAAAAAAGATTCCAGCAGAGATGTTCTGGACAGCATGGCTTCTGCCTCTACTGTGATTTTGGTCAAAATACCTAGTGATTCCAATCAGTCCACACAGCACTTCCCTGGTTCTAAGATGAAGAAACAGAATAGTGTGTCTCTACTGGGACTGCAGTTACTTAAACCTGTGATGTTTTCTTCATCAAGGAATTTTTGTGTCAATTTTTAAAAGCTACAGCAAAATTTTTACCGTCTTTCTCACTGTGTTTGGTTTGGTCCTTCCTTAACGTTTGCACCAAAGCTCGTGCTTCTTACATATTCTATTGCAGCTCCAAATTTCAGTCTAACAAATACTGCTAAGATTATTAATTAATTCAATATTAAATAATTGAATTATTAAATAATTCAACACTCTCTGAGTAGCTCAAAACGACTGTAAGACAGTCAGCTTTCACGTCCCATTGTTTGTTTTTATCCGCATGTTTAAATTTTCTCATGTTGGGGTGGAGAGAGGGCTTAGCACTTAAGAGCACTGTGGCTCTTGCAGAAGACCCAGGTTCAGTTCCCAGCATTCACATGACAGGTAAAAGCCATCTGTAACTCCAGTTCTAGGGGACCTAACATCCTCTTCTGGCCTCTGTGGGCAGTGTATGTCCATGGCACACTTACATACAGGCGAAACACTCATAAACAAAATAAAAATAACTACATTTGGGGTTTGGGGGGAGGGTCAGGGTCTCTATATAGCCCCAGGTGGCCTAGAACTTGTTACGTAGACCAGATTGGCCTGGAAAATAAATACATTTCTTAAAAATTTAAAAAAGAGAATGTCTTTTAAAACTATCTTCACAGAGCTGGATGTGGTGGTGGACATGGTAATGGATGCCTTTAAATCTCAGCACCATGGAGAAGGAGGCAGGGGGATCTCTGTGAGATAAAGGTCACCCTGGTCTACACAGCAAGTTCCAGACCAGCTGTGGCTGTAGGGAGACCCTGTCTCAAAAAACAAAACAAAACAAAATTTTCACATGGATTCAGACGAAAGAAGGTACAGATTTGGAGAGTCGACCAGACTCTTCTGGACCCAAGTGAAAGTGCTGAACATGTTTTCTCAGTGAGGAATAAACTCCCTGAACAAGGTATTTCAGACGTGTTTACCAAACAACAGTAAAACCAGGACCAGGTGCTTTGAGGTCTCAACTGCTGTGTGGAATTCAAAGTTTCGTCCCCTTCTGGAAAATCTGGGGGTTCTGAGCACCACCTGGCCTGGTGGCTTGGCATCCAACAAGCCAACTCAGCCAGAACCATCTTGTCCTTGCTAAGGGGCAGGATTGGCTTTGTGGTCCCCATGCCCAAGTCACACAGTGTTCTGAAAAACCAAGTGTGGGGCGCAGTTGGAAGTGCAGAGGCAAACAAAGGCTCTTCTTTTCCCACAGTGAAACACTTCCCTGAAAATCCAAGGATAATGCAAAACATTCCATAAACATCCAAGGGAGGGACAGTCCAAGGTCACTTTATAGAGAAAAATGATTGACGCATCTTTGCCTGCTAAATATTCAATTATGAGACTTTTTTTTTCTGGAAAGGGACTTTACAGAATAATCCTTCTCAGATAAGGAAACGGGGGCTCCAAAGAAAAGGGGACTTTTCATTTATTACATTTTCTTAAATCTTATTAAACGACTCCTACCTATTCACAGAGCCCAAATGCTAGTGTTTGAGGTAGTAAATAGTGACACCTCTTTGGGCAGGCGGAGAAGCTCCGAGCTGAGGTATCGGCCTTCTGGCTGGCTTCCTCTCCCATATGGAAATCAGGCTCCCCAGTGCTCAAATCATGAAGCCATATCTTCTCCATTGTGTGACCCTTGCTCCAAGGGATAGCATTTGATGCCACCTTCCCACAGCCCACCAGTTAACACGTAGCTTCCTAACTTTCCGGGCATAATGATGAATTCAATTATGCTTCTTTTATTTATATATTTTTTAGCCCTCTGAAGAATTAAGTAGTATAACACAGAGATGGATTTATAAATAAAAAATTGAGCAAATCTAGCTTATTATTGATGATGTGAATATGGTCTTCACTTTAGCAATTTAATCATAGAGATTAAAAAATTAATGGGCTAAAGTAGAAAACTGAAGCCCCAACCCTAACTTCTCCCAGTGTCCCTGGGAGGCTCCTGCTGCTAAATATTTCCTATATTCCTATTTTTAATTTTGCAGGGTTGCAACACCCACCACAGTGTGTGCACACATGCACATGTGCATGCACACACACACGCATCCATACATACAAAGTAGTTAATGCCGGTTTTATAGTGACGTTTGTTAACATACATTAGTCTCACTTTCTGTTGTCTGAACGTTAAGGAAAGGCTGCTCAGCATCCGTAGCTCAGTCATGCAGTGCAGCTTGGGGCCTCACGGGCTGTGTACTCTGTGAGCGTACAAGGCCCGGGCTCTTAGGTCGGCACCTTCTCTACAGGCTCCAGAGTGCCACTGGTCCATCGTAGGTCATAAAGAACACCTGACAGGGAGCGTGTGTATGCAGAAGAGAGTGGTCCTGTCCTCTCACAGCATAGCTCAGTTATTTACACATTTACCAATCACAGCAACAATGTGATATCACTGCACACACTGTCTTCCATGGGTCTGAGAACTCCAGACTGCTTGCTCTGCATTTAGCTAGACTGCTGTCCATAGATGTTACATAGCGATTATTTTAAATGATGGGATGCAACCAGATCCCTAAGAATTATAATCGTAAACGTCTAAATAGCTCAGATTTGAACAGTTTCTTTTCCATTTAGTTGTCCTTGAGAATTCTTAAGAATTGTTTGGGAGGATATGTGAGTTCTGCTGTCCTGTATGTGTCCGGGCCCAGGACCCTCCTCCCCCTTCTCCTTCTCCTCCCCCTCCTCCTTGTTCTCCTTCTCTTTCCTGCCCTCTCCCTTCCTCCCTCCCCCCTTCCTCCTCCTCTTCTTCCTTCTCTTCCCCCTCCTCCTTGTTCTCCTTCTCTTTCCTGTCCTTCCCCCCTCCTCCCCTCCTCCTCCTCCTCCCCCCTCCTCTCCCTCTTTCTTCTTTTCCTCCTCAAGGCTGTGTTCCAGGTAATAAAAGACAGGATCTTTCAAACAGACTGTCCTACTGCTCTAGTCCCAGAGCAGCCTTTGCAGGACACTGATCTGAAGGTATCTGCCATTGCAGGGTCCTCCTGTCACCTCATCTACACAGTGAGGCCCAGTGAGAAGCTGGATGACTGCTGTGGCACGCGGCTTGTGGCTCGAGTCTGGAGCATCCAGCATCCTCAGCAAAGCTCCCAGAGCAAAGCCCACAGCCACCTGATGACCTCTGAGCATCACTCAGATTTGAGATGATCTAGAAACCCAGAAATTCAATATTCTAGTCTTTAATGTTCTAGTGCGATATTTCCTTAAAGAATCAAAACTATGACGATGAATTCGTGATGAAATGTTTTTGTTCTAGGACTAGGGTTTTTCCAGATTCTTCTGGACCATTCTAATGGCATGACTGTGAGCTTACTGGATTCCTAGCTCTGTGCCCTTCAGAGTTCAGTAGTCTCCCTCCCATGGCACCAAGGTTGCCATCTGAAGACACCCTGGAGGACTGACGCCCAAAGCCTCAGTGGGAGCTGGGTGACCCCAGCAGGGTATGTCTGGTATGCTGTGGTGTCCCTTCTTGACATACCAACTTGGGAGCTTAGTCTTTAGGCTATTCTCTCCAGATATGTCAGCTCAGACTGACAGCAGTAGGTAAATTACCTCTCAACAGGAAGTTGGAGAATGGAAGGTGTATTATCAGTCTTCTTTGAGACTTAGGTCTTGAAAGAATGCATGGTGGCCCACGCCTTTAATCCCAGCACTTGGGAGGCAGAGGCAGGCGGATCTCTGTGAGTTCAAGGCCAGCCTGGTCTACGTAGTGAGTTCCAGGACAGCTGGGGCTACAGGGAGACCCTGTCTCAAAAAGACCAAAAAACTTCTGCCCCAAAGAGACAAGCTTCACTAAGCAACTAATTTTCTAAGACTTCTGTCAAAAAAAAAAAAAAAAAAAAAAAAAAGAAAGAAAGAGAGGAAGGAAGGAAGGAAGGAAGGAAGGAAGGAGAAAGGAGAGAGGGAGGGAGGGAGGAAGGAAAGAAGGAAGGAAGAAGGAGAGAGAGAAAGAAAGAGAAAGAAAGGAAAGAAAGGAAGAACGGGTCCCCTCAGTCCCCAGGTCCGGCCATGGAAATTACAGTGAGTGCTGTTCCCCACCAGGTCCTGGAACTAAGCAGCCTGCAATCCTGGCTGCAGCAGAGCCATCTCCAGAGTGTCACCTGCTTGCAGAACTTTACAAAAGACTGACGGCCACGTCTCTGTTTGCCATGGGTATGTCAGTCCTTTGGAGCTGATGCAGCACAGAGTCTTTTCTGAGGTCGTGACGGGGGGTTTACATCTCCTTCAGATTGGTATTGTGCAGAAAGAGCCTACTGTGATGTGAAATGGGGACTTGCCCTGGCACCCCCGGGCCTTGGGCTTCCCTCCTGCAGCACATCTGTAAAAGATATCTTGTTATCGCTCACTGACAAAATGTGTTCAGCACTTGCACTTGGGTCCAGAAGAGTCTGTACCTTCTTTCATCTGATGCCATATGATCATTTTGTTTTTTTGTTTGTTTTTTTGTTTGTTTGTTTTTGAGACAGTGTCTCCCTGTAGCCACAGCCAGCCTGGAACTTGCTATGTAGACCAGGCAAAATTGGGCAGGGATGTGGAGGGGGGCAGGACACACAGTCAGACTACCAGCACATGCTTGTCTATCAGTGGAGAGAGACTGGCCGCAGAATCCTCGCAGGTCGGGCCCGTCTCTGTGGAGTGCACACTTGCTCTGTGTGACGAAGAACCATTTTATACATGAGCGCACTGGGGAGAGAAGAGAGTTTGAAACAGACATTCTAGGTGGGGCTCCTTTTCTATCAAGCAGCCCGGACCTCACAGTGCCCCACGGAGGCGATGCCTCTGTGACAGCTGACCAACTGAGACTTGGATTCCCCTGAAGTGTTTTATGAAGTGAAGAGCTAAGAAAAACAATGGCACAAATGCAACGGGATGCTTTTCCAGTCTGTGAAGTTCTTTGTCCCCAGCATGGCAGCCTTTCAGGCCACCTTGCCTGATTCCCTGCCCTGGGAGCCCAGGATTACCGCAGCAGATAACCAGGGCCAGGGAACTGGGCTGTAGGGGTATGTCCTTATCTGTGGGAGAGTGAGATAGAGAGAAGGATGCACATCCATGATCGAGTGTTGGACACGTGGGCTCTGGTTGTCCTGGAAGCAGTGTCTCCTGTGAGCTGCTCCCCCTGGGCACCCTGGATAATATTTACAGTAGAAGAAATACTGGCAGACAGCTGTCATACTTGAAGATGGCTTCACCTCACACATGGGCAGGCCAGTCTCCTTGCCAGGAGTAAGCAGCCCGCAGGGTAGGGCAGCTGCAGTGAGTAGTGGTTTGAGTTAAAAACAAGAAATTGAGTAAGTTTGCTTTTCTATGCAACTTATCTCTTCCGATAAGCAAAGAATCATTCATAGCCCATATTGACTAAAATGCAATCACAGGTTACGCTGGCCTGCCATTGTGTGTGTACATGTTTGTGTGTGCAGTATACATGTGTGTAAATGTTTGTGTGTGCAGTATGTGTGTGTGCATGTGGAGGCTAGAGAGCCACATCTGTTGTCTTTGATCACTCTTGACTTTATTTTTTAAATTTTTTATGTTTTTTAAAAATTTTATGTGTATGACTATATTGCTTGCATGTGTATAAATGCACCTGTGTCATGCAATGCCCACGGAGGTCAGAAGAGGGTGTCAGATCTCCTGGAACAGAGCTATGAACCATTGTTGGCCACCATGTGGGAGCTGGGACTTGAACCCGGGTCTTCTGCAAGAAAAATCAGTGCCCTTAACTGCTGAGCCGTGATGTCACCAGTCCCTCAACATTTTTTTTTTTTTTAAGACAAGGTCTCTCACTGAGCTTTGGGTTAACTGATTTGGCTAGACCGCTGGCCACTGAGCTCCAGAGATTTACCTGTCTCCACTTCTCTGGCTCTGGAGTTACAGATATGTGCTGCCACACCCCAGTTCTTGCATGGATGCTAGGGGTCAGAACTCAGGTCCTCATGCAGACACTTAGCCAAGTAGGGTGGGGACCCATGTTCCCAGCCCCTGCCAGGAATAGTTTTGATATCATAAACACTGATTAACATAAGAGATACTAAACTTCTATCAGACACAATGACTAAGCTAGAGATGCTGGTACGCCCCTGTAATTCTATTACTAAACAGGCAGAGGCAGGAGGGTCACTAAGTTCAGTGTCAGCCTGGTTTACATAGAGAGTTCTAGGGCTGCCAGGGTTACACAGAAAGACCTTGTCTCAAAAGTAAAACAATAAATGGATAAAAGGAAAAGGTGCTACACTTCTCAGGTCTTTGTAAATCAGACGTTTTCCAAACAGTGACTATGACAAAATATCAATAACTGACTTCTCAAATTACGTAAAAACAGTTACGTGTCAAGTAATTGTTAATTTTTTTTTCTAAATTTGGAGTTTATATTTTTTCAATGAGATGTGAAATGTTTGCAATTTGGAATGGACAAACTATCAAATGTACTAGGTTTATTCAAGGCTGCTTCTCTCTGTCCATACATCTTTGATACACCTTCATCCATGCCACCTGTACCCACATCCTCCCATCACCTCCCGATGGGCCACTCAGAACCACTCAGCTGTCGGAAGCACCAGTCTTTTGGATCCAGGCAGTCATGAAGCTCAGAATATTTTGTGTGTGCTTTTTCCAAGGTTTCAGAGGAGTTGAACCAGGTTCCTGATGGAAATCAGTGTTTGCTCAGCTAAAACAAATAACTGTGGGGCTGCTCGGTGCCTGGACTAGGCATCCTGTAGATAGTCACTGATAAAACAGAGCGCAGGCCTGCTGGCTGAGCGCCTCCAGCATGATGCTCTCTGCAAACAAGGCCTCAGGGATGACCCACAGCCCACGCGCCCGGGAGCTGCTTCCCTGTGAAACTGAACACGGTTGCTGGACGACGCGTTGCCCCTTTGGAGTAGCCGTTGCTTTTTAGACATCATCATGGAACACTGGCAATCACCCACGCTCAGACAGCTCCTTTATTAAATCAACAAAGGCCCCTGTCCTATTTACCCAGGTGTACCCAGCAGGTCAGTGTGCTCTCCATCTACCTGGGGGCTTAAGGAAGCTGGTTGGGATTGATCTGTCAAAAAGTCAGAGATTCCTAAGCATATGTGGTTTCCTGTCAAATTCAGCATTCTTTAAGAGGTTCAGCTCATGATAGAATGATTATATTTTCAGATGCCATGAACAAGATATTTTCCCCCAAGACGGGCACCACCCCAGCCTGGACCTCCAGCCTCCGACCCCCCCGAAGGACTTCAGGCTCACCAGTCCCACATGTGTTAGCCAAGTCTGAACAGAAACTTCCTTTTCATGAAGTTTTAAAACCAAGTGTAGTGACACACACCTGTAACCCCAGTACTTGAAGGGGCTGAGGAAAACGTATTGCTTTGAGTCAAAGGCCAGCCTGAGCCACACAAAAAGTACTAAAACACCTAGGGCTACATAGCGAGACCGTATCTCAATAAAAAGAGAAACGGGGCTGGAGAGATGATTCAGTGGTTAAGAGCACTGGCTGCTTCTGCAGAGGACCTGGGTTCAGTTCCCAGCACCCACATGGCAGTTAACAACCGCCTAAAACTCCAGTTCCGGGGGAATCTGATGCCCTCTTCTGGCCTCTGTGGGCACTGCATGACACAGGTGCATTTACACACATGCAGGCTATATGCTCAAAGAAAGAGAGAGAAGCCTGCACAAGTGTGGTGTTACATGCCTGTGTACATACCTGTAATCCAGCACATGGGTGACTGAAGCAGGAGGATGGCCAATGAGTTTTAGGAAAGCCTGGGCTACATAGTGAATTCTGTCTTGGTTACAGTGAGACCTTATCTCGATGGATACCTGAATGAATACATACACATATACATATGTAGTGTATGTGTGTGTATATTACCTGCATGTATGTGTTTACATGTGTATGTATATCCTGTTGGTTCCATTTCCTTGAAGAACTTTGCCTGATGAGTCATCCATGCCAAGACTCCTTCAGGTAGGAGAGGAGCTCCCCAGAGGGAGAGTGTCCCCCATTATCCTATGTGGTCCCTCCCCACAGGGCTATGAGGCACTGTAGAGCTCTGGGAACCCAGGACAGCAGGGTGGAGGGAAACGGCCGTTGTCTTCCACGGCACCAGGGACATTGTCCATAAGCATTTTTATTTCCAAAGGTCTGTGTAGGCAAAAGAAAAAAAGGAAGAAATCCTGAACATTCTAGAATAGTCCTTTTGTCCTCACAGTTCCTGATACCTTCTGTGGTCTCTGAACAGCCCAGCAAGTTTCCATCAGGCCACCCCTCTGCCTGTATGCCCTCAGTGATGTGTGCCTACGTGGTATAACTACGGCATAGCTCTTCTGCATCGGATGCCAGGAACTCTGACCGTTGTCAGGACACCCGTCTACCTGGCACATCCTGACCTACTAGAGCCTCCTCATCTCCCCTGTCTTTACCTTGGAGAGCTGGGAAGCCAGAAAAGATGATGTTGAGCAATTGATTGAGACGAAAGTCACCACTGATGACTATCTTTCCCAGAGAGGTCACAACTGGTGGCTTAGAAGAGCAGAATCAATGATCTTACCACTGCAGAGGCTTGACCCCTGAGTCAAGGTGCTGACTGAGCCATCTCCTCTTCAGTGTCCGGAGGATGACCTACCTCTGCGGGGTGGCTGGCGGTGTTCACTCTCCTCGGCTTACAGCCGCCTCACACTCTGCCAAAGCTTTGTGAACTAGGGTTAGGCTTTGGAGTGTCCTCACGGGCTGCTGGCTGGCAGGCACTAACTAACATGCTTCCCCAGCTCCACAGCCAGGGTCTCAGTGACACTGCAGAGCTCACAGCAGGACGAGGCTGCTCAGCTCCAGGGAAACGGAATTTACAGTGTTTTCCACAATGTGAAATCCAGGAGCAGCACAGTGTCTATAGAACCCTGTCAACAACACTCCATTTGGACAGAGGGCTTGACTAATAAGTTATTTGATACTGGAAATCTCAATACCTCAACTCTTAAGACAAGCTGGGGCAGACCTGCTGGAGACACCCCATGGCAGAGGGTCAACCAAGTGTCCATCTCCTGTGAAGAGAAGTGGACTTCACTTGGGGTGGTGAGAGAAAGCAATGGACCACTGTCCCAAGATGTCCTGTGAGGCAGGTGCAGACTACTCTCAGCAGGCAGTCTTTTCAGGACTGAGGGTCCTTCCAGACTGTCATCTTGACCTCCAGCAAATGCTTTGGGCATTCCTCACCTGGCTGGCCTGCAACCACCTCCCGCTGAAGCATCTAGACTTTGTCACAGTGTCCTTTGTGACCCAGTCATTCCTAAGAGTGTGTCCCAGAGGACTTGAGGTCTGTAGATGTCTCAACACTGTGCCCTCCCCATCCTCCTGACACTACTGGAGCCCAGAACAAGAGGAGGTGGGTAGCTGACCACTCAGAGAGGGATGCAGACAGCTGGACAGATGCTAAGGATACCTCTCTCATGGGCTCAGGTTAGAAGGGTGAACCAGGCCAGAAGGGGGCTCACAGCGACCGCCCTATGGAACTGGGTAGAATTGGGGGGTTAAGTCCCAGGTGTAGTCCCATGAGTACTGACCTGAGAACAGAAGGGGTCCCAGTCCCCATGGAGTACTGATTGAGACCTGTTGGTGGTCCTCAAAGCATGCACACTTGGCAAAGGTCTTTTGTGACCCTCAGGACCTCCCTATAGACAGGACCTACTTGGGACTCAGTCCTTCTTCAAAGCAATGGTGACAGCAACAGGCCATGGGGATCAAGGGCCACATCTGCTCAGGAAACCCAGTGTACGTGGCATCATGTTCACAGAACCCTCTATGCCTTTGCTCTGTGGTGAACACCGACTTCCTTAAGTGGATCCACGGGCTGTAACATTCCCCCAAGCACCTCAGTCAAAGCCCTGTGTACACAGCACTCTCCAGGACAAGGCTGGGAAGCCATCTGGGGTGAGGTTGTCCCCTGGGCCTGCATACTTGGGAGGGTAGCTGGGGTAATGGTGCTGGGGAAGGTGAAGCCGTGTGTACAGAGGACAGAAGGCCACAGAGTTAGGTACGTGTGACCCCCACATTCAAAGGACTGCATCACCCCAGAAGGGCATGGGCACCACCTGGCCCTCAGGCACACAACCTGGAAGCGGAGACTTGAACTAACACAAGACCAACCCTCAAGCCTCAAAATGCCCTCTCCGTTTCCATCTAAGTACAAAAAGTTAGGAGATCTTTTAAGCTCGGTCCTCTGGGACAGAGGTCAGCAAAGTCAACCTGGATGAGCTTGGGGCAGAATCCTTCATCGCTCTCAGACCCCAGGGACCTGCTGAGCGGTCGTCAAACACACCCTTCATGCCAACTTTCCTGCAGGCGCCGTGTTTTCTAAATTTAGAGCAGCCTTCAGAGACTCAGATCAAGACTTGCAGGGCTCACATTTTTTGTCTTAATTGTCTCATTTCTAAGTTTTTTTTTTTTTAATATTACAATCAAACCCTGAAAGCTACAGTGGAGGGACTGCAAACTGACATTTGTATAAATGAGCCTGTCCTTTTGGGGACAGTCAAATTATTGGGGATTAAATACCTTGCTGCTTTCTAAAAATACCAAGCAGAACTGGGAGGGAAGAATCCCAGAATGCCATGACACTAGCTGACAGCAAAGCCAGTCCGCCCTACTACCTAGATGGTGTGTCCTCATTAGGGTACAGATTCCTGATTAACCAGGGGGAAGCCATCCCGGCTGGTACCAGACATAACTCAGCAGATCCTAATGAAAACAGAATATTCTATAGAGGTAAAAAAATCAATAGATTTTAGCCAGTGTTATGCTAATGAGCTACTCAGAGCTCTTTATCAACCTCTTGGGAGTTGAGGGAGTTATAACAGCAAGCCTGGGCCCCAGTAGGGTCAGCACTTTCCTGTTGGGATCTTTCAAACGAGTTTAGATGCTCAGCGATGCAGTATTGATTTAAAGCTGTATTTGTTCTCGTCTGTTTAGAAAGAGTGCTGAATGTGAGTTGCCCGATCCGCCTAATTGGATTCAGCGTGTTTTGTATGAAGTAATTAGGAGTTTGCCTTTTGGTGCGTTCTGGTTTGTGTCCGCTCAGCTATTGAACCCTCTCTATTTCACAAAGCCAGGACACTGGATTCATTATTTTCTTTTAAATATTTGACGATGCAGTTTCAAACCCAGTGAGGTGCCTGGGGTATGTCGTGGGAAGCACTAATGTGTTTCCTCTGTGCCCTCCCTGGCATTCTTCCTGTGATCTCATAGCTCCCCTGACCCGTCTGCCACATGTAAACACACAAACGCATGGCTATGACCGAGCTCAGGGCACACGTGTGTGCTGAAAGACTCCAATCAGATTTATGACAGATACTTCATTAGTTTTAAACTCCAGCTTCCAAAGGCAATGGCTACATGTTACAGCAGTCTCAAAGTAAGGCAACCCGCTCCCCGGTTTTATCTGGCTAAGCATTCGGGAGCTGCCGGCTCCAGACGGAAGCCAACTTGCTGGAGCTGAGAGTTGCTGCGCCCAGATCTGTGCTGCTGCAGTCACCGGAGTGGCCAGGCCCAGGGCTGCTTCTGACATGTAGGTGCCCCAGGAGACCACTGGCCAAGGTGCAGCTTCTCAGTCAGGTGGTCGGGAGGGTTGTGAGCAAACAGCAGCACTTGCACACGCACTGGAGTCCGCACCTGCAGCCTCTACCTATGAATCCTATCGAGGTGGGTGGAGCTAGCAGGATGACAGAGCTGGTACTGGTGTTAAGATTTGTATTAAGGGTAGGGCTAGGACAAAAGTTACAGTTTTCCATAGAGTTAAGGGAAGGTAAATCCAGCACTGAAACTGGATAGATTAATGTTAAGTTTAGAGAAGGTGGAAGTGAGAACTGGGGCTTAGACCCTGTGAGCTAGCTCTGGCTAGGGGTTTTCAGCTATGGGGAGCAAGCCCACAAGAGGTCTGAAGATGTCACAGCAGACTAAGGAAGTCTTCACTGTCAACCTCTGTGACTCAGTACATTCCAAGCTTGGCTCAGTGAAAACTTGTAGTCTAAGTTGCCGTGGCTACAATAAAGCTGAGAGATCTTGTGCTTTCCAAGCAGAAGCCATTGTCCTGAGTGCTTCAAGGGTGGGCAGGAGGGAGGGAGGCACCCTGGTGTGAGTGCCCATGCCACTGTCTCTGCCTAAGCCTCTGTGGGCACCAGCCTTCCTTGGCTCAGACCAGTGGATGCACTGAGGTCAGAAATCCACAGCCCTCAATAAGCCATGTGGCCTTTTCTTTATGTGAACATCTTTTGAGGGGACTTATCCAATCATCTGACTGTCTAGTGGCCCTTGGTGATTAGGGGTCTGCAGGTGTCTCCTCTGAGCACTGACTCACAAACAGATCAATTTCTGCCCCTACTTTGTAGCCCAGCCTCTCTCCCAGGCAGCAACTGCCCCCCAGTCTTGAGAGGGCTTCCTGTGCTGGGCCAGTGCTGTGGTGGCTCTCTGAGCAGAACAGCAGTGACAGGGACAAGTTAGCAGGTCAAGGTGTGAGGTGGGCAGGCCCGGGGCCACTTGGCAGCTGACGCAGCAGCTGAACAGTTCCAGAGTGACCTGGGTAAGAAGAAAAAGGCTGACAGAATGAGCTAGCAAGAGAGACTGGTGTGGTAAGCAGAGTTAACCCTGATTGTCAACTTGAACAGGCTGAGAGATATGTAGATTGTAAAGACCCTTCTGGGCATGTCTGTGAGACTGTTTCCAGGGAGGCTTAACTCAGGGGGGAAGGCGACCAGGATGTGAATGGCACCATCTTCATACCCAGCCCCGCAGCTGGGATAAAAGTGGAGGGAAACGTGAAGCCAGGCACTGTGGGCGCATTCTCTCTGCTTCTGGACTCTCTAGTGAGCTGTTGGACTATGTCATCATTCCCACCGTGATGGACAGAAATCTGTGAAATCCTGCGCCAAAAAACCCTTCCCTTCTCTGAGTTATTTTGCTTAGATATTTAGTCACAGACATAGAAAGTGACGGAAATACAGATTTAACTCAAGATTTGAATAAGTACATTCTTTGGTAGCTCAGTCGTTATAGTGCTTGCCACATAAGCAGAACACTGACTTTACATCTTCAGCACCCACATTAAAAAAAAAATCAAGGTACAGTGATGCACGTCTGTAAGCCCAGTGCTGGGTGGTAGAGACAGGAGGACCCCTGGGCTTATTCCTAGCCAATCTGGTTGAAATGGGTCAGTGAGAGGCTCTGCGGTTCCTGGGGAGAGTGATTCTCACAGAAATCCCTCTCTTTTCAGTAGCACTCCTCCTGATGCTGCTGTGGTGGTTTCAATGAAAATGTCCCCCATAGGCTCCAAGTATTTGGACATTTTGTCCCCAGTTGGTGGTGCTGTTTTGAAGGTCTTAGAAGGTGTGGCCATGCTGGAGGAAGCACATCACTGGGGGCGGGCTTAGGGAGTTGTTAAGCCTTGCAGGATCTCCATTCGCTCCCTTGTTTCCTGTGCCTGCTTGAAGATGTGAGAGCTTAGCTTCTGCTCCTCCTCCAGCCACCTCTGCCACCGTGTTGGATGCCTGCCCCTTGGAACCGTAAGCTCAAATAAACTCCTCCTTCTAGAAGTTGTTTTGGTCAGTGTTTCAACCACAGCAACAGAAAAGTAACTGATACAGCCACTTTGGTACTTCCACATTGATTTGTCTTTAATGTTTGCTCTTCTTTAAGGTCAGATTATAAACTCCTCAGTCAGGAGATGGGTCTTTGATCTCTGTGTTCCTCAGTGGCCTGCTGTTTACATGAAAAGTGATGGTCAGCTGGGTCCAGGGATGGACACAGGCTGCAGCAGCTCTAGCCTCCTACAGAGAGGAGCCAGTGTTTTCTATCGTGACGGCGAAGGAAGAAGTCATTGCTCACAGATCTCTCTCACTTTCTCCATCAGCCTGAACATTTTATCACCAAGGTCCCTTCGGCTTGGGAATGAGGTGGCTAAAGGAGCTCATTTGACTGTGGTGGGAAACAAGGGGTCCATTTTAAACTTCTGGCATGAGGGTTTTGTGAATGTGCAGGTGGCCTAGTGTTGATGGGCGCCTGGGCCTCAGTTAACTTGGATGGTCATCCAGGTGTGGCAGCCACAGATCCTCTTGTTTTAGTTTTTCATCTGGAAAAGAGTGCCACAGAATTCAAGTGTGCTCGATGCCTAATGTGGTAGGGTATATGTTGCTGTGGTAAAGGACCACCCCGCTCACCAGAGCCTGTGATGGTGCTATGTCACATGACAAAGACTATGCAGATGTGGCTCAGGTCTGGACCCTAAAACCAGGGCTGAGCCATAGCACTCAGGAGGCCCAGTTGAGGCCCAGCACTGCCACAGCCTGGGTGACGTAAACAACAGAAGGGTGTGTCTCACCATCCTAGAGCCTCAAGTTAGAGGTGAAGGTACCAGCCGGGCTGCTGCTGTGGTGAGGAGGGTCTGGTTCACACTCCGCTCTGGTTTCAGGTGGATCAAGGTCATCACTGCCAGGCCTTGGAATGTATAAGCATCACCCTAGCTGGGTGTCGGTGCTCACCTGAATCCCAGTACACAGGAGGCTGAGGCATGAGGATGGTGTTCTAGGCTGTGACGGAGGGCCAGGCAGGAGCAGTGATTCATCAGAGACTGGGCCGCAGTCAGTCTACCTCCAAGTTCCCCAGGCAATGGCAGAGTTCTTACAGTTACGAGATTGTCTAACTCCACGTTCTTCAATTTTGCATTTGTCTGCATGGCATCCATCCATCCCAGAGACAACTCTACTCACTCAGCTCTCTTATTTCCTGCGGTTGTGGAATTTGGGTCTTTGGGAAAGGCCACCCCTTGTAGGGCTAATTTCTAAAGATGATGACAGCTTTATCACTAGCAAGCCTCTCTTCTGTAAACATTTGTCCTTGAACCCACACTTCTCAATAAAAAAACTACTTACCACTGAGGACATTCCTCCCTTGAAGAAACTCAGGGCCAGAAACCAGACAACTCCAGTGAGACATCACTATGGCCCCAGCCACCAGACCCTTCAACCAACCATCCTGAGCTGCCCACCAGACCCTTCAACCAGCCACCCTGGGCTGCCCACCAGAGTCCTTCAACCAGCCATCCTGAGCTGCCCACTGGACTCTTCAACCAGCCACCCTGGGCTGCCCACTGGGCCCTTCAACCAGCCATCCTGAGCTGCCCACTGGACCCTTCAACCAGACATTCTGAGCTGCCCACTGGGCCCTTCAACCAGCCACCCTGGGCTGCCTACCAGAGTCCTTCAACCAGCCATCCTGAGCTGCCCACTGGACCCTTCAACCAGACATTCTGAGCTGCCCACTGGGCCCTTCAACCAGCCATCCTGGGCTGCTCACCGGACCCTTCAACCAGCCATCCTGGGATGCCCACTAGGCCCTTCAACCAGCCACCCTGAGCTGCCCACCAGACCCTTCAACCAGCCATCCTGAGCTGCCCACTGGACCCTTCAACCAGACATTCTGAGCTGCCCACTGGGCCCTTCAACCAGCCATCCTGGGCTGCTCACCAGACCCTTCAACCAGCCATCCTGGGATGCCCACTAGGCCCTTCAACCAGCCACCCTGGGCTGCCCACCGGGCCCTTCAACCAGCCACCCTGGGCTGCCCACCGGGCCCTTCAACCAGCCATCCTGAGCTGCCCACCAGACCCTTCAACCAGCCATCCTGGGCTGCCCACTAGGCCCTTCAACCAGCCACCCTAGGCTGCCCACCAGAGTCCTTCAACCAGCCATCCTGAGCTGACCACTGGACTCTTCAACCAGCCACCCTGGGCTGCCCACCAGAGTCCTTCAACCAGCCATCCTGAGCTGCCCACTGGACTCTTCAACCAGCCACCCTGGGCTGCCCACTGGGCCCTTCAACCAGCCATCTTGAGCTGCCCACCAGACCCTTCAACCAGCCATCCTGGGCTGCCCACTAGGCCCTTCAACCAGCCACCCTTGGGCTGCCCACTGGGCCCTTCAACCAGCCATCCTGAGCTGCCCACTGGGCCCTTCAACCAGCCATCCTGAGCTGCCCACTGGACCCTTCAACCAGACATTCTGAGCTGCCCACTGGGCCCTTCAACCAGCCATCCTGAGCTGCCCACTGGACCCTTCAACCAGACATTCTGAGCTGCCCACTGGGCCCTTCAACCAGCCATCCTGAGCTGCCCACTGGACCCTTCAACCAGACATTCTGAGCTGCCCACTGGGCCCTTCAACCAGCCATCCTGAGCTGCCCACTGGACCCTTCAACCAGACATTCTGAGCTGCCCACTGGGCCCTTCAACCAGCCATCCTGGGCTGTTCACCGGACCCTTCAACCAGCCGTCCTGGGCTGCCCACCAGGCCTTTCAACCAGCCGTCCTGGGCTGCTCTCATGAGCTTTTTCTTGGAAATCCCAGTGAAGGCTCTGGACAGGCTGTTCCCTGCTCCTGCTTCCCCACCAGCCCTGGCCCTCTGCCATGTGCCTTTTCTCTAGAGAAATATCATCAGGGGAAGTCTCCTTTCAAGGCCATTGGTCTCTCCCCATCATCACTATCACTCAGAATGAGGCTTTGTGCAATCCCAGTTTTAAGCCAGTAGCTTAGAGAACCCTTGAGAGAACTTGATAGGGGACAGTCTTAGGTACTGTGGTGACTGTCCCTTCCTCTACCACACTCAGGTTAGAGGCAGGTCCGGGTCCTCATGACACTCATGGGGCGGGAACCCCACCAGGATGTACAACTGATACGTACACTTTGCTACCTTGTCCCTTCAGTAGCTCCTCAGTGCTCGTGGCTCAGTGACTAGGAGCCGTGATATACTGCGTATCTGAATTTGTCAGCGTCCCACTAAAGCTGTGTGAATGCAGGTACCTGTACAGCATGTGTCTACCTGGACCACAAGCCTGTCTTTGCCGGGTTGCTCTGTGATTTACTATATCAAGGGTCTGATTCAGCAGAAAATGCACATTGTGTCAACAGGTGGCAAACACATCTGATTCATTTTTGATGTATATGGCCGCACTGGTGCTCTCTCTCTCTCTCTCTCTCTCTCTCTCTCTCTCTCTCTCTCTGTGTATTTTCCCTATGCATGATTTATCTGTTTCAGAATGAACTGTGTCAACTACTGCGTGTTGTATATTAATTCCGGCATGCTATGCAAACATTTTCTCAGTGATACACTTTATTCCATCTTTATGCTCAGACTGGCAAAATCCTACCCTTCCTTTATTTGAATTGAAGAGCCTTTTCTAAGTAACTATTCTGCATGGAGACAGAGGTGCAGAGCATATG
Source organism: Nannospalax galili (assembly GCF_000622305.1). Taxonomy (NCBI): domain Eukaryota; kingdom Metazoa; phylum Chordata; class Mammalia; order Rodentia; family Spalacidae; genus Nannospalax; species Nannospalax galili. The sequence continues at coordinate 2,388,418 of NW_008355380.1, forward strand.
GAGAGTGAAGTTTTATTTCAGCAGCATTTTACTGCCTCTCACTTGAGAGTGTTTAACACATTAAGTATTTCACTCTAAACATTCAATAGGCTGTCCTTTAATTGCTTACAATTGGATGACATTGTTTCATAGTTATAATCAAATAATCAAAGTTTCATTACTATGGCATTAAAGGAGGTTTAAACTGTTTGAAAATAGTTGCATAAAACAGCATGTAGCTTAAAGTCACAGACTGTCATTTACACCTATAGAGGTAATCTACAGAGGACAGGGCACAGATGGAGAGGAGGTGGCTGTTCCCGGAGCTGGTGCTCAGGCCACTGTGATGCTCCTTATCTGTGCTGCGAACACCCAGGTTACCCTAGCTGAGGATCATCTCTGTGTACTACAAAAGTACCTGAACAGAACTATCACCGTTCACAGGCAAGTACCCAACCCAGTACTATCACTGTCACCAGGCAAATACCCAACCCAGTGCCATCACTGTCCACCAGGCAAATACCCAACCCAGTGCCATCACTGTTCACCACCCAACTAATACCATCACTGTTGGTTAAGTAGTCCCTGGTCCAGAACCCCCAGTGTCCACTAAGTCACCCCTGATCCGCAGCCCTCACTGTGCCTAAGCAGGTGCTGATCAGAACCGATACTGCCCACAGCCTAGCATCTGCTGTGGATCCATCACTGCACATAGACCGCTCTTCATCTGTAATTAGCAGAAATTTAACTCTTCAAAATTGCCCTTCAATGCAGATACCTCCTACTAGAAGGCTATTTCATTCCATCCTGCCCATCCTAAGACTGCTCCTGGATTCAGCACTGTGACTCCACAGAAGGCAGAATCCAACCCAAAGCCATCACTCAGTCCCTGACACTCCCTAATCAGAAACTACAACTATCCCAGGCAGGCCTGATCAAAGATCATTACTGTGTAACGCTGTGGTAGAGCACACAAAACCAGTTCTGCATAGGCTATAGACCACACTTAATCAGTTTTCATAAATGCACTTCTAGACACAAGATCCATCCACCCCCTAGAAAGTTCCACTCAATCCAATTCATCCCAGAAATGGTGATGTGCCTGACTTTCACACCCACGTCAACTGAGGTTGATCGTGCGCCTGCTAGAGAGCCGTCTGTCAGTGTTCTGTCTGATTCCAGTTTCTTTCACTGATCCTGAGATTCAATAGTCATTAGAGTTGCATCCGTATCACCTTGCCTCTGACTAGAACACGCACAATTTCTGTTCTAGTTTGCTTTCTCTTGCTATGATAAAACACTGGCCAAAGGCAGCTTGGGGAAGAGGGTCATTTGGTTTACAGACATCAAGGGAAGTCAAGGCAGGAGCTTGAAGCAGAGCCATGGAGAATTACCTTACTGGCTTGCTCACTGGTTTATGCTCGGCGAGCCTTTGTTTGTAGCCCAGACCTATCTGCCTAGGATAATGCCACCCTACAGTAAGCTGGGACCCCCCCCACACACACATCAATCATCAGTCAAGGAAATCTCTCAGGGACATGGCCACAGGCTAGTATGATCTGGGCAGTTCTTGAACTGAGCTTCCCCCTGTGACTCTAGACAGCCGAGATGCACCAGGACCAGGTGTCATGGTGGAAGCATCCATTCCTATGACTTCCATCTTGCTGTGACTGTCACAAGAAAAGCAGCCATGGGCATTGCTGAACAAGCCCTTCATACTTGCCGTTTCATTTCTCTTGAATAAACTCTTAAAAATAGCATTGTGGGATCATAGGATGGGCGATTGTATTAAGAAGTCATCCCAAAGTTTTTGAAAGTTACTTTAATGTTTTACCCTCCCATCACCAATAAGCAAGCATTCCAGGTGCTCCAAATTCTCTCCAATGCTTGATGCTTGCAGACTTTCAAAAGTTTTAATCTTTCCGGTGGAAATACAGCCCTACCTCACAGCAGTGTCACCACTCCATATGAACTGATGCTAGGTTACTGGAGTTTGCTTTGGAAGCAGGGTCTTGCTATGTAGTCTAGGCTGCTCCTGGGCGCCAGGCTGATTCTATGACTCGTGTCTTATGATGCCATTAACACAGACATATGCTGAATTAAGTACTTCAGGGTACAGGCCTTGCAGTGGTATGGCTGGATCACACAGTAATTCCAGTTGTATGCAGAACCTCCACCAGATTTCTACAGCGGGCATTTTCACCAGCAACCTCAGGGCTGTTTTCTCTGTGTCCTCAGCAGCACTGTTAGATTTTGTTTTCTTGATGACAGTCGTCCTGGCAGGGGTGGGATGGAATCTCCACGTGAGGCTGGTTTGCTTTTCCCCGATGGCTGAGGATGCTGAAGAGTTCTTTCACGTGTTGACTGGTCATGGTACGTCTCTTTTGAAAAGTGTCTGTCCACGATGGTGGCGTTGTTTGTTCTTCTGGTTTCTAATTCATTGATTTCTTATGTGTTCTGGATATTGATCCTCTGTTGTAAGAATAGCTACGAGGATCGTCTTAAGTTCTGCTGTTTCCTTTGATGTCAGACAGAAGCGCTTTAAAGTGTATTATTTCTAAAATTTCTACCAGCTTGCGATTTTATGTTCTTTGCATCTTCTACATCAAGGAGAATTTTTTAAGTTATAATTTTGAATTTATCATTTTAGTTTTTAAATTTTTATTTATTGTTTTTATTTTATATGTATGTGTGTATTGCCCGAATGTAGATAGGTGCACCGGTGTCGTGCAATGCCCACAGAAGACAGAAGAGGGTGTGTTGGATCCCGTGGGACTGAAATTACAGTTGTCAGCTGCCATGCGGGTGCTGGGAATCGAACCCCAGTCCTCTGCAAGAGTAGCCAGTGCTCTTAACTGTTGAACCATCTCTCCAGTCCCTGTGCTGTGTCTCGCAGTGTGAATTCACGTAGCGTACGTCTTTCAGTCTTACTCTGCTTGGTGTCGAACCATCTCTCCAGCCCCTGTGCTGTGTCTCGCAGTGTGAATTCACGTGGCGTACGTCTTTCAGTCTTACTCTGCTTGGTGTCGAACCATCTCTCCAGTCCCTGTGCTGTGTCTCGCAGTGTGAATTCACGTGGCGTACGTCTTCCAGTCTTACTCTGCTTGGTGTCGAACCATCTCTCCAGCCCCTGTGCTGTGTCTCGCAGTGTGAATTCACGTGGCGTACGTCTTCCAGTCTTACTCTGCTTGGTGTCGAACCATCTCTCCAGCCCCTGTGCTGTGTCTCGCAGTGTGAATTCACGTGGCGTACGTCTTTCAGTCTTCTCTACTTGGTGTCGAACCATCTCTCCAGCTCCCTGTGCTGTATCTCACAGTGCGAATTCATGCACGTCTTCCAGTCTTTACTCGGTGTCCCCACGTGTTATTTTCATCCTCTGTTTTGCCAAATAAATTTCAAATCATCTTATGGATTTCTAGAAAAAGAATCAGTTACATTTTTATTGGAAATGCACCAAAAGAAATCAGTTTGGAGAGGATCAGCAGCAGCCTAACAACATTGACCCTGTCAGCACGTGAGCACGGTGCATCGCTCCTCCATTTACGTCTCTGTAATTATTCTCATTGGAATTTTATAGCGTCTGGTGTAGTCTTCCATGTCTGGTATCACTGCAGGGGTGACAGTGTTAGTGCTATTGATATTCCGAGTTGTGACTCTACTGTTTAAACGTGGAGGATTTGGACTCCTTGGTGTGGAACTCTGCAAACCCTCCTCATCTCACCCTCCAGGCCTTGTCTCAGGATTCCTTGGGCTTTGCGGCTGGCCCTTCAAAACATCTGTAAATTAACAGCCTCAGCTCTTCCCAACCTGAATGTCTTTCATGGATTCACTGGCTCTCCTCCAGCCCCTGTGGGAGACGCCACTGAAGTGGAGAGAAGACCCCCATGTCTTGGTCCACACCATGGCGAAAAGCACCTCCTGTTGGAAGCTGGTTCCAGCTACAGACCTCTCAGTGGGCGCCTTTGCCCATCAGATGAAATCACTTTTTACTTCTCATAAGTAAAGTTTTATCATAAATTCTGTGTTTTGGTAGTTTTTCTACATTTGTTAGTATTGTTATTTTTCTCCATCTGTTAGCATGGTGGATTGGACTGGCTCCTTTCTATACATTAAGTCAGTGTTTCATATTGAAGATAAATCCAGGTTGACCATGCTGTACTTTTCTTTGCATATATTGTTGAATTTAATCTCTAACGTTTAAGAATTTTGTGTTTATATTCATGAGGGATTGAGAGCTTAATGGGGCCATCAGAACCTTACCCAGAGGCTTCATACATTAATTAGAAAGGTTCCCATCTCCTGCATGTTCTGAAAGAATGGTCCAGGCTTAGAATGCCTCCTCCTTTAAGTTTTTCATAGAAATACAAGCAAAGGGCTGGGGATGTAGCTCAGTCGGTATGGTGCCTGCCTAGCTGCACAAGGACGTGAATTCCATCCCCAGCACTGCATAGACCTAGTATGGTGTCACAGACCTGTAATTCCAGCACTCGGGAGGTGGAAGCAGGAAGCTCAGAAGTCCAACGTCACCTCCACAGAGACGCTCAAGGCCAGCCTGTGATAGAAGAAACCTTATGGCAAAAGTTTTTTAAAAAGGTAAAAAAATACAAGCATCACAACTCTCCAGACTGGAATTTTCCTTGAGGTAAGATTGCTAGTAAAATAGATAAGTCTGTTTAGATCTCCTATTTCTTCTTGATTTTTTTCTGTGAATTTCATCTAAGGATCTTAATTCATTTGCACGGAATTGCTGATATACCGTCTCTTGTCAAGATTTGTTGGCTTATTTATTTATTTGTGTGTGTATGTGTGTGTGTCTGTATGTGTGCATACTGACACGAGGCAACATCTGTGGAGGCCAGAAGAAGGCACTGGATCCCTTGGAGCTAAGTTTTTAAGTAGTTGTGAGCTGTATATACCCAGGTCCTCTGCAAGAGCAGCCAGTGCTCTCATCCACTGGGAGTCTCTCCAGGCCCCAGTTTTGTCTGTGGGCTCTCACGATGAACAACCGCCTCATTCCCGGCAGCAGGAGTCTATGTTTGCTTCTTCCTTGATCTATTTTGCTAGATTTCCCGTGTCTTCCCCGGCAGCACCCGTAGTGTGATTTCTACTTGTGTTCTCGTGGAGAAAGTTTATTGAGTTTTGCCATTAGCTTTTCTTTACCGTTTCTCTGACTCCCACTGTTATCTGCAGTGTGGCTGCTCTTCTTAGTTGGGTTTTAGTTTGTTCTTTTTTATCCTCCCACCTTTGTGGGGTGGAGGTGGAAGACTGACTTTGGATCTCTGCCCTCTGCTAATCGTGACGTCTACAGATGTGAGTCTGACTGATTCGCCTGCGTCCAGGAGCAGATCCACACGCACGTTATTGCTGTTCAATTCAGTGTTTCTTCTTTTCTCATGGGGTTCTCCTTGATCACTGATGATGTCACCTGTTAAATACTTAATCCACATATTTGTGGAGATTAAAATAATAATTTCTATTGTTTTTACTTCACCACCTCTTTGTTGGGGAACACACTTCATGCTGCTTTGAGGTAGCATGTGGTCTAGAAAGACAAGGTTCTGTGTGGCTGGAGCAGAGAGACACGTTTCTACTGGGGAGAGGCCTCCGCACATGGCAGACACGTTGATGTGCTTTGCATTTCCGACTTGTGCTCCACTGGAGTCTTGTGGGTATCTGTGATGGTCATTACTGAGTGTCGACTTGACAGGGGTCTACAACTGTCCACAAGACTCTGGACTTGCTTGTGAGGGGTTTCCATAATTAGATATTTGAAGTGGAAAGACCAACCCTAAATGTGGGCAGCACCTTTTTCCAGAGGCTGAGATACAAGGAAGTCTGAGGATAAAGCTTTTACCTCTTTGCTGTGTTCCCCTGGCGAGTTCCTCTCTGCCATTTAGCAGTTCCTCTGTGCTGGGGCCTTCCGACATAGACTGCAGAGAAGAGCACAGGCTCTCCAGAATCTCCCAGGCCTTCAGCACCAGACTGGGACATCCAGTTTTGTAGACCAGTCATCAGTGCTCAGCCTCTCTAATGCTGACGACCATTGCAAGATGACCTAATTCGTACCGTGCACGCCAATCGAATAAATGCCCTTTGAATTTATTCATTCTATTGATGGTGTTCCTCTAAGGAATCCTGACAAATAGTGTTCTGTGGACAGGTAGAGATAACTCTTGTCAGAGGGAGGGCAGCTGGGTGTGGTGGAGGAGTGCTGTGCTGAGAGAGGAATGGAGACGGCCACTCAGTGGAACCATATCCCTCCCAGGGAAGAGAGGCTTTTCTTAAAGGGATCACCCCTGCTTTTCTTGCCTCATCGTCTGATCTGGGGAGCGTACGTGTCAAGTCCGAGGCATTTAAAGCCAGAAGACAAAACAGGTTATTATGTAAGTACTTACATAATGGTTTAAAATGTCCAAACAAATCTCAAGCTGTCACAGAAGAGCAACGGCAAGGTTGGGCCCACTGGCCAACTTTTCCTCCTGTGCACTGACCACAAACCAAAGGGACAGAGACAAGGACTCATGAGAGTCTCTGAGGGATGCAGAGGGACATAGACACTTCATGACTGGACTGGCCTCTCAGGGGCCTTTATCTATGAGGTGTGCCAAGAATCTCCAAAAGATTCTCATGGGTGGAGGAGCTGCTGCTGTGGATATCCCCTCCCAAGCCCACAAGTGGAAACCTGGCTGCCTCTGTGACCAGACAAGACAGCACCCTTGTATGGGATGATCCCTGGCACTCTTGTTTGGTTAGGGTTCTGGTAGACCCGAGTGCTTTCAAACATCTCCTGGAGAACATCTTCCTGTTTGTTTCTTTGTGTATGTGTGTGTGTGTGTGTGTGTGCTTGCATGCATGAGTACATGTGTATGTGTGTGTGTGACATGTATGCAGGTGCATTATGTGTGCACGTGTGTGGAGTCCACTGTCCATATCTTTCTTGATGCCTTTTCTTTTTGATGGGGTCTTTCACTGGACAGAAACTCAGAAGTAAGCTAGGACAGCTGGCCACTGAGCCCCAGGGGTCTGCCTGTCTCCACCTCCCCACATCACTCACTGCCACGCCCAGCATTTTGTTTTGTGTGTTCTGAGGATTGAACCCAGGTCCTCGGGTAGCCAGCACTTTACCGACTGAATCTCTTCCCAGCCCTCCAATCTGTTTTCCCGCAGACCAGCTCCCATTTCACTCTTGAAAATCGCTGTGACGCACTGCTATTTAAATGTTGGAAATTCTTCTCTCTGATTTCTGACACAACAGTTTTCACCATGAAGTGTAGGTGTCAATGAATATGTTACTCATAGAAATACACAAAGTCACTAGTGGATCATTTAAGTGGATGATGTAAAAACCACAGAAAATGACACAGTCCTGCACATTTACAAGGCGAGTCTGTAAGCTATTGGCTTCAGCTGGTTCCCAGTGTCTGCGTTTCCCTCGGTTAAGTTTGGTGCAGGCTGAAGGTAAACAAAGCCCCTGCACTCCCAGTGACCTGACTTTATTAGTAAGGGGATCCAATGACATCACTTTTGACAATCGTGATCTTTAACCTAGTTTGATCTAAACCAGACTCCCTGAGAATGATGTCATTAAGGTAAATCTGCAGAAGGAGACGCGGTCACTTTAGAGTCACTGCTCCGAGGTGCTGGGTTACTGGGAATGACCTAACCCATTACTTTCTTCTTCCTTGGGCTGCGGGGGCCACATCAGAGCTGCAGTCAGTGTTTTGGTAGTGCCCTCCATGAGCTTGCAGGCAGCTCATTGAGACGTGGCTCATGTCCTCTACCTGAGATTTCAGTTCCTAAACCCATGGTTGACTCTCTCTAGCCATTTGTAGATGTAAGTCCAGATGAAAATCCACCCCACGCAGATGTGCTGCAAACTCTAGAAACAAGGTGCAACAGCGGTTTGCCAAGAATTTGTGTGCGAGCCATGATCTACACGTAGGAGTGAGGAATTTCTGGGTTGCATCCTCCTTTCTTAACCACTGTTGTCCCAAGTCCTGGCTGTGCCCTGCATGCTGCCCAGGATAGCCTCCTCCTTGATCATGTCAAGGCATTTCTCTACAGAGAAGCAAGGTGCCACCTTGATGTGTCCAGCTGGGACAGAGCTGTGTCCACACTCAACCAGGCCAGTCCACTGTGCATGTTTATCAGGCGTATTTGTGCAAGTGAGATGCAAACACAGTGCTCTGACCACTGACCATTGACTTAGCAAACCGTTTCCAGAAGGAGGTGATGTCATTTTCTGAGCCTGATGAAGGACCCACCTCCATTGTTGTGTGTTACCGTTCTCATTACTGAGATTGAATACCTAAGAAACCAATTTAAGGAAGGCTTTAATCTCCGCTCATGACTTCAGGGGTTTACAGGTAAGGCCTGGTGCAGAAAAACAAGGCCCTTGGTCACACTGCATTCACTGTTAAGAAGCAGGTAGGGGGCCAGTGAGATGGCTCAGCACAAGCCCAGCAACTTGAATTCATCCCCAGAACCCAAGTGGAGAGAAAAAGCTGACCCCACCAAGTGGTCTCTGACCTCCACAGGGATGCTGTGCCACAGGCCCCTGACACCACACACACATGCACACAGGCACACACAGATAAATATTGAAATAAATATGTAGACAGAAAGAAGCAGAGATAGATGAACAGTAGATGCTGGTCTTGTTTTCAATCTGGGACCTCAGACTTCCTTCACAGTGTCTCCTCGGTCACACCTCTGTGGAAGCGCCCTCTCAGAAACACCCAGGTGTGTGTCTCCTAAGTGATTCCAACCAGTCAAGTTGACAGTGAAAATTAACCATCTCACTTTTCTTCCTCCATTGAATGCACCTGCATTTCTCCAAAAATGTTCATCTCGCTGTTGACTAAAGGAACCCTGCAGATCTCAGACCACTGGAAAAGATACTTAGTGTACCGGGGTAGCTGGACCAGTGCATGCTGCAGAGATGTTTGAACAGACAGTCTTGTACTCGGTTGCAAAGCTACTAAGTCACAGGCTGACTGGGTGGCACAGCACCCTGAACCACTGGTTCAGCAGAACGTAGGTCCAGGCAGGATTAGCTTGGCACGCAGGGTCTTGCTTCCCCCCATCACCCACGTTTCCCTGGTTTGCTCCTCGGACCGGCACTATGGTTTACCTTCCTCCGGCTCTGTGTGGAAAGAGGACGGGCCTAGGGTCAGGGCTGGTGAGGTGCAGTGTGAGTCTCTATCCTGGATCTTGCCAGCTTTCTTCCACGACACTTGGCCATTGGTCCTGATGGTATCTGATCCATCCCCAGGCTAGAGGCCTATGGAAAGGAGAGAAGAGTGGCAATCTCTGTGAAGAATTCATTCCCTCCAGCAGCTCCCCCATGAGGAGAATGGGCACATAAGCAAGCCTAGGGGGCCAGGGCTGGGGAAGGGGGAGGACCACTCTATCGGGTGTCCCCACCTGAGCATCTGAGCATTGGCCCGTGTGTAAGAACCCGTGAGGTTTGGCCGACAGTGAAACCATGGCCAAACTGTGTTTGCTGATGCCATAGGCAGGAGACTGGGGCCCAACTCCCTAACCGATCCTGGATGCGGGGAATCAGGCAGACTCTCGGGTCCAGTTTCCTCATTTGTGGGAGAGTTCCAGTGTGACCAAGGAGGGATGGTGCCCACAACTTCTGCTCCCATACCACAGGCTACTTGGGCCTCTCCCTTCTATGATGGCAAAGCTAAGCCAGTGGGCTGAGAAGGAGGGAGGAGACCAGGCTCTCAGGAAACGTCTGTGTACAAGGATTCCGTGGCAGCCAGCTCCAGCTCTGAGACTTGCCCACTGCAGCCAGCCTGTGCTAACACGGTTCCTGCCTTTTAGAGTCAGGCATCTCGAACACTTGGGAGGCATCGGTGGGGCATCAGCATTCCTGTCCCAGAAGCAAATCCAAGTTCAGATGTGGATGCAAACACCAAAGACTTCTAACAAGAGCAGGAGCCAGGGAGGGATTAACCGTCCTCTGCAGACAGACACCTGTGTGGTGACTCCACCATTTCCACAGGAGCAGCCTTGGGCATGAAGTACCTGTCAGGAAGCAGCTTGTTGGGCAAGCCCCCTTGGTCGCTGAGATTCTCCAAGTGAGAAGCAACAGACATCCATCTTTAAAGTGTGCTGAGTCCTGGCTGCTTTGGGTTAGGGTAGGAATGCCCTAAAAACACGGGCTTCTGGGGATCCTGGAGTGACCTTGTAAATTTAGACAGCTGCTAAACCATTCCTTGGAGCAAATTCCTGGAGCAATGGAGGTATTCCTGGGGAGGGGAAAAGAAAGCAGAGGTTAAAGCTTTGCTGGATCAGCATTCACCGGCAAGGCTTGTGCAAGAAGTGCAGGCATTGGTAGGGAAGGAGCCAAAGGATTACAGAACTGCCAGGCAGGGGAATGGAACTCACAGCCATGGAAACCCAAATGGCATCAGAGTCTGTCCCTGTCCTGGGTGTGCCTCACTATGGGTCGTCTGGGAGACTGTGTCATGTAATCCCAGCACTTTGAGGTGGAGACAGGAGGATCAGGAGTTCAAGGTTTTCCTCAGCTATAAAGAGAGCTTAAGGCTAGCCTGAGCTACATAAGAGCCTGTCTCAAACAAACAAACACAACTATCTGTTTTCTGTTTTCACTATCCCGAGGGAGCCTGACTTTGAAATCTCTGCCCAAATGGCACTCACAAGGCAGTGAATTATGAAGGACTCTGTGCCATCCGATGGCAGAATTCCTTTAAAAACGTACCCAAGACTGGGAAGGTGGCTCTGTGGATAAAATATTTGTCTCACGTGAGGATTTAAGCTTGGGTCTCCAGCACCCACATAAAGGGTGCATCAGCCCTTGCCTGACAGCCCAGCTCTGGGGTGGCAGAGCCAGGAGGATCCCTGGGGCTTGCTGGCCAGCCAATCAAGCCAATCAGTGAGCTCCAGGTTCAGGGAAGTCCTATGTAAAAAAAACAAAATGGAGAAGCTATTATGGAGACACCCTATGCTGGATGCTTTAGTGTCAACTTGACACACCTGGCTTGAAGGAGCCCCAACTGGGGAACCACCCCCATTGACTGGCCTGTGGCCATGCCTGAGGGGCATCTTCTTGCCTGTTGAGTGATGTGGTTCCAGCCCACTGTGGGTGGTGCCACCCCTTGGCAAGTGGTCCTGTGTCGTATAAGAAAGCAGGCTGAGCACAGGTCAGCGGAGCAAGCCAGCAAGCAGCATTCCTCCATGGCCTGTGCTCCAGGTCCTGCCTCCAGGTTCCTGCCCTGAACGCCCACAGTGATGAACTGTGACCTGGAAGATGTAAGATCCCCAAATCTGTTTTAGTCAGAGTTTTTAAGCACAGTGTAGAATATAACTAAGACACACCTGATGTCAACCTCTAGTCTCCATACACACTCACACACTCCACATACCCACATGAACATGTGCATATGTAACATACATGCAAATAAAAGAAAAAAACTAAAAAAACAATATCCAGCCCTCTGAAGTGTCTTCATAAGTCATCTGGTACTTGAGAATTTACAACGAATTCCACAACCTGCAGCTCATTGGTCAGAACAATTCACTAGTGTTCCCCACCCCCGGTCCCCACCTCTGTATCCCCCCCCCCCCGGGCTTTATAACTGGGCATTTTCAATGTGTCTCCCTCTGTTTCAAGGTTTGAGAATGAGGACCAGGAAAGATTTTACAGACATACCAAGAAGAATTCATTTATAAAAGGCAAAGGCTATAACAGAGGGAACTTCCTGGTTGATGTGTTGATATCCTGGTGGTTGCCAACACCCCTTGACTTGCATTCCTCCAACCTCTGCCCTGTGGTCACACGGCCTCCTCCTCTTCTGTTCGTGTCAAAACCCACTTGCCTCTCATGAGTCCCACCTAGAAGACATGTAGTCTTCCCTGTCCCAAGATCCTTAATCTAGTAAGAGAATAATCCTTTCTTATATGAGGTCACATGCCCAGGTGCTGGGAGTTAGGCTGCACGTGTGTCCTTGAGGCCTCCATGGCCCAGCACAGTCATTGCTCTTCTGTTGTTTGTCCATGAACTTGAGCCTTATGTAGGCACGTGCTGCAAACCTAGCTGGCACGTCTGGCTGCATCCCAGGCAAGACGAACATCAGAAGTCCTTCCATTTCTGCAGGAGCACCTCAGCCTCTAAGAGAGCACCGGGATCCTGAGCCTGCCCTCTGTGCTGGGTGTAATGGAGTCAGTGGCTAGCTCTGTGTGCACCTCGGCTAGCCTCATCTCCCTGTCTCTGCTCACCCTGAAACCCTGAAACCTCACCAGCTCCTGCCCCCCTGAAGCTACTTTGGCCTGGGGCAACAGTCTAGCCTTGCCCTGCCTGCCCAGCCTGTGCCTCACACTCTCAGCAACCACTTCACTGTCCCAACAGCTGGTGGCTTTGTGAAGCTGTGTCCAGAGACCTGTCCTGGGGCAGCTGGGGTGGGCCTGTGTGACCCATCTCAGCTGCGGCCTTTCCTTCTAAGAATCACAGTGGGTCTGAGGACGGGACCCTTGAATCTGCTTTGTGTAATGTGATTGGGGAAACCCATAAATACTGTAGAAAAGTCGGAAAAAGAGAAAACATCACAGAGAGGAGCTGCTGAAGTTGGCCCGGGCTCCTGCGGGGAGTCAGCAACCATGTCCTTCCCAGCACCCCATTAGCTAGGTGTGGTGGAGCAGGGCGGTAACCCTGTACTCAGCAGGTAGAGGCAGGAGGATCGGAAAGTTAAGGATGTCTTCAGCTATATACTGAGTTTAAGGCACGTTAGACAAACCAAAGAGAACAAAATAACACAGGACAGCACTGGTTCCCTCAGAGAAGCCCTTTGTCTTAGAGTCAAGTCCCACAGTGAATGTTTAAATGATAGTATCTAAGAATAGGGTCACCCTGTGCACACCCCGCTGGTTCCCAACAGGACAGCAGAGGAAGATGACCTGCCTTGCCCTGCCTCTCTTTGCACAACAGCACCTCATGCCCCTCCCCCACACCTCTGCCTTTCCAAATTCATGTGGTGGCTGGTCCCCAGGACTGCCCGGCTTAGCAACCCCATCTCTGTGCCACGGACAAGCTCCATGCCTCTCCTATCTGTACTTGGCAGGTGGGTATAGTCTCAAGGGCTTCAATTTCCATCTGCAAATAAGAGTTCGGGTGATAGAGTGATAGGTGTTAAGACAGCATTTTCGAGGTATATCTCTTTAAATTCAAGAGGTCTTTGGGCCCAGCTACTCCCTCCAAACCAAGAAGAATCCAGCCCAAGTGCAGTCAGGGCTGACAGTTGAAACCAATCTCGACGGTAGCACCACGGTTAGGCAAATTGCTTCAACCATCTGCAGACTGGTGATCCCCGTGAGCTCCTCTCAGTCTCTAGCCTTGGACCACACCTACGGTCAAGGGTCTCCTTCGTCACGTCAACCTTCAGCTCCCTCTAAACACCCAGTGCCCCTCTTTGGTCCTGCAATGGAGAAGCACCAGCTGTTGGTTCATGTGCTTGAAGGAGGTGATGCAGGCGTGACGCAGTGTCCCCTTGCATGCCGTAGGCTCTTAGTGGACCTTGCTCCCTTCCCACCTCCCAACACAGGATGATGTATTCCAAGATGGTCCCAAAACTTAGGTATGCCTGGCCTGGGGAGGCCGTGTACATTCCTCTTCGCACAGCCCTGCCTGGCACCTCGAATGGCCTTTCACACCGTCCTCTGAAGCACCTCACAGCCCCTCATGGGCTCCAAGTGGAGATAAACAGGGTTCTGGAAAAATATGCTCTGAAGTGGCAGTCAGTGAGTGGCTGACAACAGACATGGGTCTTATCGGCCGGGATTGTGGGAAGGGAAGGAGCTGGAAAGCAGATGCCCCAATGTCAGCCACACCTGTCTCTTGCTCTGGCTAGCAGGGCCGCTTTCATATGCTGTAGGTGACATGACATTCGGCTGGTGATCATGAAGGGTGATGCATATGTTTTCTTTGGTGACAGTGACATGCGGTTTGAGGGAAGGGACTTTTCACTCCTGAAGTTACCCCAATACTGAAAACATTTAAATTGCTCTCTGGAAGCTGATGGAAATGGAGTCAGAGCACACCCTGGGTCTTGCAGAGCTCACCTTGCAACATCATCCTAGAAACGAGGGAGTAAGTTCTGTCCTCTGCAGCCCTGAAGTCAGTCCTGATAGGAGTAGACCCATCCCTGCCTACTGAGGCTCTAACAGGAAGAGGTCACCAATACATGAGGATGGAGACTCCTGGGTAGTGCCGAGTCTCTGTTCCGTCCCCAGCTGAGGGCTCATGTCTGTATGGGAACTTGTCACTGCGGCATTATTTGTGGGTTCTCTGGTTTACCTGGAGGAGATAGAGCAAGCGCCCTGGTCTGCATCACCCTTTTATGGACAGTATCACCTCTCATCCCTCCCGAGAGGTGCACCAGCTCATTCTGGCTCTCAGGCCTCTCTGCGCTCCTGACAGTGGGCTGAGGAGATAGGAGTGCATGCCCCAGAGTCTCTCCTGAGCAGCTGACTCTGCCCCTGGGGACAGTGGAAGCAGGTCCTTGTGAATTTCACAGGCCCCAAGCAGACCCTCCAGAAGTCCTGTCCTGGGATGAGGCCCTGGGTGCATCTGCCGTGGACTTGTGCCTACATTTCCTTCCCTGTGATGTGGGCCACTAGTAGTGCCTGCCTGTCCCTTTGCTAGGAGCTCAAGGAAGTGATTTCTGGGAAGGCTTTGAAGAGGGCCAGCCCTGACATACACCTTACAGGTTAGTGACAGCTGTCCTTACCCTGTCAATGTGGCATTTGGGAAGGGTCCTGCTGTGGCCACTAGATCAGGAGAGAAGGACACGCAGGTCAGGGGAAGGTCATAGGGCAGCACATATGGTACAGAGATATGCATGAGGTGTGACTGCATCAAAGCCTTTATTGGTAGGGACTGGTTCTTCCTGTGACCCCTGAGAACCCCCCTGGACCCCCTCAGCTCATGTTCCAGCTGTCATGGTTTATTTTCTGCTCTGAGCGTATTGCCTGGGTTTCTTCTGACAAATCATAGCTGCCTTACTGAGATAAGAAGACAGCAGAGGAGAAATCAAACAGAAGCTAAGCACAGTACATAAATTTCCACTGTAAATGACACTAATTTAAAATCATAAATCAAAACTTAAAAAAAAAAGCCCCAAGGCTCTGGGAGACACCTTCCCAGCGTGGCTCACCATGGGAAACAGGAGGGTCCAGAAGAGAGAGGTTCCCAAGGGAGAAGGAGGCCCCAGGGGAAGGCATCAGTATTCCTGGAAAGTTGCCTCTGGGGGCCAGCAGAACCAGCAAGAGACAGGCCACTAGCTCTTAAGTGGACTCTCCTGATAAAGTGATAAAGGGCCTAGGGATGCCGCCTCGGAGACAGGTGGTGAGAGGAGGTGTGTGTGCAAGTGGGTAGATTGGAGACACAGGGGAGGGCTCAGTCTTCCTATCCTGAAGGTGCAGATTCTTCTCTGGTGGAAACTGGTCCCAGGAAAGCCCAAGGGATCACACAGCCCTGCAGGGGTGGTGGGGGGGTGGCGACAAAGCCCTGCCTGGAGGAGAGACACAGAGTATAAACATGGCTCCAGGGCTCTAGGGAAACCTGAAGCCAGGGGATGAAGCAAGTGTCCTGATCAGGGACAGCACAGCTATGGGCCGGGAGGAGCAAGCGCCCAGTGTGTCCTGTAGGATTGTGCAGGAGAGTGCAGGCACATGTTTTGCAGGAACGGAGAATGAATTAGAAGAGAGTTAAGAAGGCAAGAAGTGTACCATGCCTGGGCCCTGAGCAGGTGTGACGGGAGCCTGGAGAAGTTAGTACTGCTGTGTATGGCCTGGCTTGGGTGGGAATGCAGCATGGCGTGCCACATTGAGGTCAGTAGGCCAGGGCCTCAGAACCCAGTGAACTGAAAACCACAGCAGAGGACACCTTCCCCAGGCTGTTCACAGCACCTTTGACCAGGACTGCCAAGTCTGGGCTGCAACTGCCCTAACCACTGGTGGTAGTAGTGAGCGAGTTGTGGCCATCCAGACCTTCAGACTGTGGAGCACCACCCAGCACAAACACAAAGTGGCTACTGAGCAGCAAGAGACCAGGGTTTCTGCCCTATTCATGTGATGCTGAAACCCTGAGCCCCAGGGTGATGGTGTCAGGGGACAGGGCCTTTGGAGGGTCCCTAGGCCCTGGTGCAGAGCCCTGGTACCTGGGATTAGAGAAGAAACAGGAGACAGTTTGCCTCCTTTGGTCCCCCATCCTCCACTCGAGGACACACTGAGAAGGTGCCATCTGCACGCCAGGGAACTGCGTCACTTGCAGATCTTGCACATAAGCCATCCTGCCTGTGGTGTTCCTTCTAGAAGCCCAAGCTTACCAGGACACTAGTAAAAGGCAGCCAGGTGGAAAAGATCACAGAGGCCCTGCACAATGCCTCTGGCGATGGTCCATCATCTGTGCCTACTGGTCTGAACGTGGGCTTGCTAGACACACCCGCTCACACAGTGTCCTGGGTGTGCCTAGAGATGGCTTCTGCATGAGGTGAGCACTTGAGTCTGCAGACCGGATAAAGCAGGTGCCCACCCCACCCTCACCCCCACTGGATAAAGCAGGATTGACGTTCCAGTAACAAGTGGGAACTCTGGCATGGAGATCCAACAGCTGCATGGACTGCCGGGGTCTGGCCTGGCTCTGCACCTTGCTGGCCACAGACTCTGGGACTTGTCGGTCTACACTCTTCATGATTTGGTGCCTTGTTCTACGCTCAGAAATGGTTTTATTTCTTTGGCAAACTTTAATCAACACACGAGCTGCATGTCATTCTGGAAAGTGCAGGTCCACAGAAATAGTAGAAAGGCCAGGGTTGCCAAGGGCTAGCAGGAGGAGTGGACAGATGGGCAGAGCACAGCGGAATTTCAGAGCAGTGAAAATACCATGCTCAGCACCACAGTGGAAGATGCACACACCACACATTCACAGAGGTCAAGGGGCTGGTGTGGACCCGGCACAAACCATGGGCCTCTGGTGACGATGGTGGGGCCGTGTCGGCTGGTGTGGTGGTGTTGGCTCTCCGGTGTTAACCAAGGTCCCACATAGGTGCCGAAGAGGCTGTGCAGGGTATAGGTGTGGGTGGGACTGTGCTGTGGGGTACAGGGGCAGGTAGGGAGTACTGGACTTCCTGCTAAGTCTTACTGTGAACCTGAAGCTGCTCCAGCAAGCAGGGCTTGTAATACTGTTCTCCTGCAGGCAAGCTATGAACACACACCCCCTTCCCACACTTGGTGCGTGGTTGCACCGGCTTGTTTAGAATCATTACAAATTTGTTGACTTAATACTCAATAAGAAAGGAGGGGCAGGGAGAGTCATCCACACCTCCCAATCAACTATTCGACTCTAGTTAGGGGCAGAGGAAGCCAGAAGCCATAGGGAGGCTCTCTCACTATTTTGTGCGACTGTGGGGAAGTCAAGATCCATGCCTGAATGGGGACTTTCCAGCGCGGCCTTAGTAGGGGAGCACCACACATTCTAAGAAAGCCCAATAAACTCACTGGTTTCCCAGACTGTAGTTTGGTAAAATTGTATCTCAGTTTGTCATGGGCACCAAGGGAAGAGGGAGCGAACTTGAGTTGTTGCACCTCCCAGAAGGCATTTTAGCTACATTGTTGCTGCCTCAGGCCACTGGGATCACAGAGATTTCTGTGGAAGAGATAGAATCAGGGAAGAGCTCAGCTGGAGGGGGGGGTGCTTCACACCTCCAAAGGTAAAGAGGGGCAAACAGTAGAAATCAAAAATGTCAGACGTTCTCTTAGATAAGATGTAGAACTTGGTTTTCTTTGGGGGGGGGGATCTTTTTGAGACAGGGTCTCCCTGTAGCTCCAGCTGCATGGAACTCACTCTGTAGACCAAGCTTGTTTTTAAAGATTTAAAGATTTATTTATACATTGTGTGAATGTGTGTGTTGTCTGCAGTAGTTTATGTGTACCATACATGTGCAGGTGCCCAGATAAGCCAGGAGAAGGTGTCAGAGCCTCTGGAACTGGAGCTATAGGTGGTTGTGAGTCACCTGATGTGGGTACTGGGACCCAAACCCCAATCTTCTGTAAAAGCAGTAAGCAATCTTCTTAACCACTGAGCCATCACTCTAGACCCCAGAACTTGTTTTTAATGTTTCCTAAATGCCTTGAGTCATCTCAGTCTAGAAACCTTTCTGAATTATTTCTTTATGGAGTTGACTTCTTTTCTCTTCAGGAAGTTGAAATCCCAAGTCTCTTCTCTGAACACATCTTGGCATGGTGATGTCTCCTCCACTCAGCCTGCCCTGTCAGAATGAGCTATGCAAGTGTGTAATGTGATAGTTAACCCCTCCACACATTGGCAACCCCATCACCATGGTGCTGCTGCCAGAAGGGTTTAATGACTCTGTGATCTGACTGTGAGTTCTCACATCCCCACCTCCAGTTCCTCCTGTGGGATGGAAAACAGCCCCTGTAGTCGGGGTGAAATAAATGAACACTGTTACCAATGAATGTCTCCGGAACCCATGTGGGACAGAAGGGGACATTTCCTGGCTGGTGAGCGTGGACACTGGAAACCTAAGCAACGGCCGGGACATGGCTGTGCAAGGACCTGCTCATCTCACATTTAAACAGTGCTCAACCAGCACAATGCGCACTGAAATAAAAACTCTCCACTGACATTTTCAAATAGATTATGCGTAGTCAATTCCAGCAGAAGACCCGGCCACACAGTTGCTAACTCAGGGTAGCCTCTGGTTTTCAGCACACAGACCAGAGTCTGTTATTGTAACTGGTGTGCCGTGTTGCAAGGCAAAATGAGGTATGTGTTCCTCATTCCTGCTCCCTGCTTGCTTACGACATACTGAATTCCTCTGGCTTGACAGCGCCTTTCTCCCTCAATGGTGGGCTCTGGGTCCCGTTAAAGGACACCATCAGTGTCCACTGCAGGACCAAATAAATTTCCCCAAACAGGTAAGATGATGGACTGACTGGGCTCAGCATTAAGAATAAGCAGAACCCACAATGACACCCTATGTAATAGCATCCAGAGACTGGGGGTGGGGAGTGTCACCTTTCACACACGGGCACCGCTGTCCCTTGTTCACACATTTTTTTTTTTTAAATTAAACATCCACAAGTTGACACTGATTTGAGAGACTGTCACATTGGCATGGAGCCTTCAGAAGAGTCCCAAGAGGGGGTTCCAAGTTCCCGAGATGCCGGACCTCACAGCTGAGCCACTTCACCTGGGCGTGGAAGGGACAGCCAAGGACTCGTGGCAAAGGGGGTCAGCTCATAATTCAGCTGCAGTTTTTCATTGTACTTGGGTAATTTTATCTTCCCTACATGCAAACACCGAGCCACATGGATCATAACACCAACATGCAAGACCAGGCCAGATGAGGGAGGAGGGACAGGAGTGGTACAAACAGCTGAGGGTGAAGAGAGGTGGGCACATCTAGCCCGCAGAAGGCAGCTTGGTTCTTTAGAGGAGAGACCTTGATCTCAGTGGTGATCCCGAAGAGACGAGCAGGGACTCTCCTGGTGAGCTGGAAGGCAGGGGCTGAAAGCCATGCACACCACAGACGTGCCTGGCTGTGAGCATGTGCCATGTGCGCATCGGATCTCCCAGGCCAGAGGGTGAGGGCTAGACTGTTCTGAAGAACTGGAGCCAAGAAGCTCTCCAGAAGCTGGGTCCCCAGAAGCCCCCAGGAAGGCGGGTGAGAGGGCAGATAAAGGAGCTCTTAGTGGAACATGGACCCAGTGAAGAGGTCAGACCAATGGAAAGCCGCAAAGACCCCACGATGCTCTAAGCAGATGGACTCTGATCCTGGCTCTCTTACCATCCACTTTAGTGCCTTGGGTTTACTAGAGGCGTTCACAGAATGGCCCCACACTCTTGGAAAGTGTGTGTTGAAGTGGCGATGGTGGATGGGAAGACTCACACATGTTGAAGTGGGGATGGTGGATGGGAAGACTCCCACATGTTGAAGTGGGGATGGTGGATGGGAAGACTCCCACATGTTGAAGTGGGGATGGTGGATGGGAAGACTCCCCCATGTTGAAGTGGGGATGGTGGATGGGAAGACTCCCACATGTTGAAGTGGGGATGGTGGATGGGAAGACTCCCCCATGTTGAAGTGGGGATGGTGGATGGGAAGACTCCCACATGTTGAAGTGGGGATGGTGGATGGGAAGACTCCCCCATGTTGCAGTGGGGATGGTGGATGGGAAGACTCCCCCATGTTGCAGTGGGGATGGTGGATGGGAAGACTCCCCCATGTTGCAGTGGGGATGGTGGATGGGAAGACTCCCCCATGTTGCAGTGGGGATGGTGGATGGGAAGACTCCCCCATGTTGCAGTGGGGATGGTGGATGGGAAGACTCCCCCATGTTGCAGTGGGGATGGTGGATGGGAAGACTCCCCCATGTTGCAGTGGGGATGGTGGATGGGAAGACTCCCCCATGTTGCAGTGGGGATGGTGGATGGGAAGACTCCCCCATGTTGCAGTGGGGATGGTGGATGGGAAGACTCCCCCATGTTGCAGTGGGGATGGTGGATGGGAAGACTCCCCCATGTTGCAGTGGGGATGGTGGATGGGAAGACTCCCCCATGTTGCAGTGGGGATGGTGGATGGGAAGACTCCCCCATGTTGCAGTGGGGATGGTGGATGGGAAGACTCCCCCATGTTGCAGTGGGGATGGTGGATGGGAAGACTCCCCCATGTTGCAGTGGGGATGGTGGATGGGAAGACTCCCCCATGTTGCAGTGGGGATGGTGGATGGGAAGACTCCCCCATGTTGCAGTGGGGATGGTGGATGGGAAGACTCCCCCATGTTGCAGTGGGGATGGTGGATGGGAAGACTCCCCCATGTTGCAGTGGGGATGGTGGATGGGAAGACTCCCCCATGTTGCAGTGGGGATGGTGGATGGGAAGACTCCCCCATGTTGCAGTGGGGATGGTGGATGGGAAGACTCCCCCATGTTGCAGTGGGGATGGTGGATGGGAAGACTCCCCCATGTTGCAGTGGGGATGGTGGATGGGAAGACTCCCCCATGTTGCAGTGGGGATGGTGGATGGGAAGACTCCCCCATGTTGCAGTGGGGATGGTGGATGGGAAGACTCCCCCATGTTGCAGTGGGGATGGTGGATGGGAAGACTCCCCCATGTTGCAGTGGGGATGGTGGATGGGAAGACTCCCCCATGTTGCAGTGGGGATGGTGGATGGGAAGACTCCCCCATGTTGCAGTGGGGATGGTGGATGGGAAGACTCCCCCATGTTGCAGTGGGGATGGTGGATGGGAAGACTCCCCCATGTTGCAGTGGGGATGGTGGATGGGAAGACTCCCCC
This sequence comes from Nannospalax galili, assembly GCF_000622305.1. Lineage (NCBI taxonomy): Eukaryota > Metazoa > Chordata > Mammalia > Rodentia > Spalacidae > Nannospalax > Nannospalax galili. Next base: position 2,409,745 of record NW_008355380.1, read on the forward strand.
ATGTTGCAGTGGGGATGGTGGATGGGAAGACTCCCCCATGTTGCAGTGGGGATGGTGGATGGGAAGACTCCCCCATGTTGCAGTGGGGATGGTGGATGGGAAGACTCCCCCATGTTGCAGTGGGGATGGTGGATGGGAAGACTCCCCCATGTTGCAGTGGGGATGGTGGATGGGAAGACTCCCCCATGTTGCAGTGGGGATGGTGGATGGGAAGACTCCCCCATGTTGCAGTGGGGATGGTGGATGGGAAGACTCCCACATGTTGAAGTGGGGATGGTGGATGGGAAGACTCCCACATGTTGAAGTGGGGATGGTGGATGGGAAGACTCCCCCATGTTGCAGTGGGGATGGTGGATGGGAAGACTCCCCCATGTTGCAGTGGGGATGGTGGATGGGAAGACTCCCCCATGTTGAAGTGGGGATGGTGGATGGGAAGACTCCCCCATGTTGAAGTGGGGATGGTGGATGGGAAGACTCCCACATGTTGAAGTGGGGATGGTGGATGGGAAGACTCACACATGTTGAAGTGGGGATGGTGGATGGGAAGACTCCCACATGTTGCCTAGGCAATACCAAGCCAGAGGGGCATGATGTGAGAGAGGACAGAAGAGGGATTATGGTAAATCCAGGCAGAAGATTGGATGCTGTCTCAGGGGTGGAAAGAGATAAACCCAGAGTCCCTGATGACCAGCTCAGGGTCCTGTGCTATCTACTTATCCAGATTGACCAATCATCTGTACATCTATCTATGTATCAACTATCTATTTATCCATCTGTCTATACATCTATATACCTATCTGTATTTATATATAATCTACTTATCTATCATCATTATCTATTTTCTATTTATCATTTGTCATCTAATTATTATATATTTATCATCTGTGTATATAACTCCTTTAAAAAATATTTTATTAATTTTTTATTGTTTGTGTATGTATTACCTGCAAATATGTAAGTGCACCCGTGTCATGCAGTGCCCATGGAGGCCAGAAGAGGGCGTTGGATCCCTGGAGCCAGAGTTACAGGTGGTTGTTACCTGCCATGTGGGTGCTGGGATTCGAACCCCAGTCCTCTGCAAGAGCAGCCAGTGCTCTAACTGCTGAGCCATCTCTCCAGCTCTGGGTCTAACTTCTATCCATCACATCTGTCATCTATCTTCTCCCTTTTATCTACCACATATCTATCATCTGTTTATCATCTATGTATTATCTGCAGATCCATCAAGTATCTAACATCTATCAATCATCAGTCATTTCATCCTCTATTTATCATCCATTTATCCCACATCTCTCATCCACTTATTTCTCTCTTTGAAACTCATGCTCAGAGCCTCAAATATGGATGAGACAAGACCCTGAACAACCATATTTTTCAAAAGAGTTTGAAAGAGTTCCTTACAAAATTAAAGGCACATCTACCCAGAAAACCCACTCCTAATAGTGTACTCCAATATTAAACCTCACTCACCCATGGCTCAGGGACCATTGCAGGGGCAGAAAGATTGTAAGAGCCAGGGTTGGTCCATGAACATAAGGAAACAGAGGCTTTCAGGGAAACTTGCTCATGTGATTTTACGCCAATGATGGTGTCATACACAAGACCCATTCTGACTCACAGAGAAGAGTCCAGAGTGGAACAAGAGAAATGGGTGGTCGGACGGCCCTAGCCTGGAAACTCTTGGCGACTGATTACTACTGGGTAGGGGAGAGCAGACCTTCTTCACAATCTCTAGAGAGGCTGACTAGACTCCAGTGGACCAACTTGCACTGAAGGGCATCTGTCTAAAATGCTTGACCAGACAGGAATTAGCATGTATGGAGGAATATTTGAGGTCTGGTGGGGGCGCATGGATGGGGGAAGGGGTCTAGACTGAATTAAGAACTGTCATACGAAATGTACAAAAACTCAATAAAAATATTTAAACCAAAACAGAAAACTGATTTCAACAGACAAGAAATAAGCCAAACAGCACAGGATGGAGAAGGGAGAAAACAGCCCTATGTTCAAAAGAAAGAGAGCTATGAGGTGTGAGAAAGAACACGTGTGTGCGTGCCCTTATGCATGTGTGTTCATGTTCGTGTGTGTGTGTGTGTGCACCCAAGTTCAGGCAATGGCATGTAGAACAGGGTAGCAAGCTGCTTTTTGTGACTGTGGCCAGGGTGTGCAGAGTCATACTGTGTCATGTGACTGTGGGGTGGGGACTTCATGACACTATGAAGACACTGGACCTGGCTAAGCTGATGTGGGCACTTCATACCAGACGTTGGCACCAAGACCTGCCTCCTCTTCCTCCTCTCCTACCAAGACTCCTTTCAAAACAGGCGGGTCAGGCGTGGGGCAGCTGCTCCTCCCAGAGGAAGACCCCTGGGTCAGGGACAGAGGGATGGCACACTGAGTGACACTGTCCTGACAGAGGCCTTTGGCTTTCCTCTTTCTCAGCTTCTCTCCTTCCTTCCTTTGTTACGGATGTTCCCACCACGGTTTTTCTCAAACACATACAATGTGATTATTCTTACAGTCATGTAGCGGGTCCCCATCTCATCTAACATGATCTTGACGGGAAACTACAGGGTGCAGAACTTGAACAGATGTTGAAAGACATTTTCTTCCCAAGCGTTTGAACTCACCAGGAAAGACAGCCAGATGAATGACAGGACTGAAAAGTCCTTAGGGTGGATGCAGGCCACTGGTGGCCTTTGCTCTGCAGGTAGCCAGTTCCCTCTCTGAATCATGTGTTTTCTGTAGGCTGTAACATGTGAACACTGCCCACAACGGCCCAAGGCTCAGACTGGCCAAAACCCAGCCCAGTTAGAGAACGGACCAGGGTAAGAGTCAGGAACAACCCGCTGTGCCTAGATTAGGATTATACGATAAGCAGGAGGAACAGAGTCTGATAATTAGGCACTCTTGACGCTTAGCTTCCTCTCGATACCCCACTGCTAGGGTGTCATTTCACAAAGTGCCATCTCAGCTGACAGTCATGCCGTAGTGTGTTGCAGAGTGCTGAGGCATGGAGAAACTCCCAGCCCTGTCTGTAGGATAAAGCAGGCTGGAGATCATAACGTGTGCCTGGCAATGTTAATTACGGATGGAACCACTTGGAGGGAGACGCTCACTGAAGCAAAACTATGTGTCCCACTCGGGGTAATTTCCCTGTAACTCTCTTTATTTTTTATTTGCTGATATGAAGGGACTTTTGATGAATACTTATGGGCCACTTCAGGCTCCAGCAGGGTTAATCTCTTTAGTTCAGGTGAGTTCATTTTAGCTGTGATTCACTTCATTGGCTATCTGTAATGATTATTAACAAGCTTAAAGACCTCTGGGAGATTGCGGATAAAAAAAGCACCACCACGAAAAGGCCATCATTATGCTAACAGGGTTCGGAGAGTAATTACCAGGCACGGTTTCCATAGGAATCGTCCAGCTTAGGAAATCTCTCACCAGCTTCACAGGCTGATAGCTGGTAGGTACATGCCTCACACAAGCACACACGACACACATGCACACATCACATACGTGCACAAGCTCATCAGCTTTTTGGAGCAGAATATTAAATGTATATTTGTATACCTCGGTTTGCCACTGCCCTTAAGTAAATCCATCATGAGATGGAGAAATACTAAAGAAATAATTTGTGCTTTTTATGCGTTGGAGACGCGTTTTAATAGCCTCGAGTATGGATTCTGTTGGAATATTTTTAGCATCTTCCTCAAATATTTCAGACGTGGTCTGGCACTTGTTCCTCTGGAGTGTTTCAGAGGCGGCCTGTAGCAGTAACAATGTGTCCACGAGCTGTTTGCTCTGCAGGTGAGACCACGTCCGTCTTTACTTTCTTTCACAAACACCTTACATGTTTCCAGTGCTAACACTCACTTTCTGGCTCCCTGGGTCCCTGTCTGCACTTGGCTGAGGTGCCAAGGTTAGAGCTCATGCTTCCACACCACCTGCCCCTTTTCCTCTGGCCACCATGCCCTGCACTAAGATTCCTAATGGAAAGGCAGGAAAAAGTGGCTAGAGGTAACAGATTGTTATACCTGAATTTCCCATGCTCTATCAATGCACCTTCTTAGAGTCTACCTGGTTCCCTGTAGTGAACCTCAGAGATAGAGAGAGAGAGAGAGAGAGAGAGAGAGAGAGAGAGAGAGACCGGCCTAGGTCCACCGGGAACCTCAGAGGTCCCTATGGGAGGAGGTACTTAACCAGACATGTAACACTCAGAAGCTTTGGGGTGTCAGGGAATGAAGGTCCTGTTTTACTAAGGGGTCATGTCTGTTTTAACATTTGTGACACCAGGGGGATGATGGTCAGGTCACCGCATGAGGGAGAACCCTACTCATCAACAGGCACCATGTCACCACTGATGACACTAACCCCGAAGTTGTATCTTTTGCACTAATGTAATGTGATGCCAGCAAAGAGCTGAGGGGGGAGCCAGGCTGGCCAGGTGCAACTCTTCCAGCTCTTTGTTGCACACTCCAGAGCTAGACCCTCCCTTGGTGTCCACACGGAGTGACTGCGGCAGTGGAGGGTTCCCTGACCAGGCTGCAGGTGTGATCACATAGCTCAGTCAGTTCAGCAGAAGCGGGGTGTGGGAAGTCCGTTCCAGGCAACTTGTGGCCCTGTCAGTCAAGTGTGGAGTATACCTGGATGTACCCAGTGATCACAGGAGCTCTGTGCAAGTCTTGGATGTATGTTCCCACCATGCATCAGGCCATAAAAATGCACACAACTGGCAATCACTGGTTATTTTCCATTCAGTTGGCTAGTGTGATCATGAGTTTTGCCCACGGTGGCAAATTCTTTGACATTTGATACAGATTGCATCCACCAAAAGCAAATTTTAAGTATACTGCATGTTTCTACTGAACTATGATCTCTTTTCCACGTGTATGGTATGCATGTGTATGTATAAGCATGCTAGGTGCATGTGTGTGCACTGGGGTGGGTGCACATGTTTGCACATGCACCGGAAAGCCAGAGGTTGATGTCAGGGGTCTTCCTCAGCCACTTTCTACCTTGAATGCTGAGGCAGGGTCTCTCAGCCGAACCCAGAGCTCAATGATGTGGTCACCTATCTGGCCAGCTTGTTGGGGATCCCCTGTCTCAACTCCCATGTGCTGGGGTTACAGGCAGGCGCCATGCCGACCTGGATCTTATGTGGGTTCTTGGCTTCAAGTTCTGCTTGTATGGCAATCTGTTTACGGGCTCGGCCATCTCCTACAGTCTTTATGAGAGTCAGTCTTTAGAAAGTTTGTCTGAAGACACCCATTAAAAAATTAATATAGTCAACTAAAAGTCAGGAAGCTGCTTCAGGAGGGTTAGTAATTTTCTCTTGGAACAATTGCTCAGATCGGAAAACATGGTTTCACTTATATCTGCGAGTACGAATAGGCTTGGGAGCCTGCATCTCTAGACACAGCATTCCAGGGTGGGTAGGATCTTCTCAAAGTGAAGAATTCAAGGGTTTTTTTTATCCATCCTTTAAGTCTCAGGTTCGGCTGAGGACTGAGGGAAGAGAGTCCTGAATGGAGAGTAGAGGGTCGGTGAGGTTGAGGGGTGTAGGGAAGTTTCCTGGACACTTTTTCCTCTCTATCCTGGGTCTGAACAGTAAGAAATGCCAGCTCGCTACTTGTGGCACACGGAGTCTTCCTTACTCAGAAGCTCCTGAGCTTTGCCTGTCCATCTCTAGGTTTGCCCCACCCCACCCTGTAGCCATACCATAGGTTCTGATGACGTCCTCCCCTCATGGGGGAGTGTCACAGGGAAGACGAACAAGACACGTGGTTTTCCAATACCTGCCTCACAGTCCAATGGTTCTGTCTCCCATCTGGTGACCATCTCTCAAAGATCAAAGGGCTCAACAGCAGCCCACACGCCCTTGCCACTCATTCCTGCGGGGTGGGTCCCAGCTTAATTGGTGTGTAGAGGACAGAGACAGCTGCGTCTCAGACCTGCGAGCACTCCTTCAGTCAGTCTGTGGAGAAGTGAAAAGTAGGAGCAGGGCGTCTGTCGTCCCGGACCTCTTCGTGGCTCCTGAGAAGTCAGACCCAGGCAGGAGGCCTCTTTTCACTACCCCACGAGTGCCTCCATCTGTGTTTTCCCAGCAGTGGGGTTCTACAACGGTACCCACATCCTGGTACTTTCCCTCTGAGCTGTACTTTGCCAGGCTTACCTGCACCCACAGGCTGTAGAGGGGGACCACGCAGGACATCCTCCCTCCTTGGGTCTGAAATTTGTAGCCCAGAAGTCCATGAAGCATGGAGCCTACATGTCCTTCCATGATTACTAAGTATATTTCAAGTCTTACAGGCATAAGTGTGCATTCGCAACCAGTTATTGGGCATTGTTAATGCTTAACCAAGCATCTTGTTTTTAAAGTACTTTCACGTGTTATTAGATATGATATGTTTGGAAATGTTTTCACACAATACCTAATACGTGGAGAACAGTGTGTGCACATGGGCACACACACACACGTGCCTGCAGGCACACAGGCACATGTATACACCCTAATGCACACACATGTACCCCAACTCTAACTCATTCTTGGTCTTTGTAAATATACTTAGAGAGCTGCCTCCTCACATTGCAACAGGGCAGGGCTAGCTAGTCCCAGTTTTAAGTAGCAGAAGATCGGGGCCGGGAGGGAAAGCCTTCCAGAGGCTCTGTACCCCTCTAGTCCTGAAGGCCAAGGCTTCTGCCCACAGTCTGAGGTCCCTGTGTAATCATGTAAGCAGGAGTTCAAAGCTTACCAGCAAACTCAGCAGAGCAGCTCTGGTACACAGGCCACGTTGCCAGCGGGGAGAAGGAGGAAGTCCTGTCCTGAGATGGGGTAGCTGCAGATGCTATGGGGTCCCCACCCTTGGAGTGGAGGAGAATGTAAAGTTCCCTTTGCGTGGCTGGTTTGTGTGTTCTTATTAAGAGTCTTGTCTGTGCACAGCATGCATAAGACTGATGATGAATTTTCTTTGTATGTGTCTTTGCGTGTGGTATGTGTACATGTGTGCATGTATATTTTGTGTGTGTGGGGGAGCACATGTGCAAGCAGGTGCATGTACATGTGTGTGCATGTAGAGGCCCAGGACAGAAGTGAGGAATCTTCCTGAACCACTCCACCTTATTCACTAAGGCAGAGGCTCTCAATCAAACTCAGAGCTTGAGGATGGGAGTAGTTCTAACTAGCCTGCCACAGGTTGCCATGCCCACACGGCTTTTTGTGGGTGCTGGGGACCCAAATTCCAGTCCTCACACTTGTACAGCAAGAAGCTTTACCCACTGAGCCACCTTCTCAGCCAAAATAATGGCTTTTTAAATGAGTGGGGACCTGTCCTTCATGTGCCATGCAAGTGGGATTCACTCTCAGTTAAAGAAAGTTCAATTCTGTGTTCTGTGTCTGGCCACATTGAAAAGAAAATGCTTTTTACCTGCTGTAGAAAATGCCTGGAATGCTTGGGAGAGGCGCTTGATCTCTCAGTTGTAAGAGACCTTCAGACAGTGTTCCCCTGAGTGATCAGATCTGCGCACGATCACACTCACAACTCCTGTCCAGAAGGCTGCAGCCATGGAACAAGTTTGTGAAGGGCAGCTGGGAAGCCTGGGAGTTTGCCATGCCAGGATAAAAGGCCCGAATTATAATATCACATTCAATTATCCGAGGACTTTTCCCTCCAGATGGTGTTCATGTGTCAGGCAGAGAAAACAAGCTTTGTTCTGACTCTGTAGTTGGACCAAGGTTTTCTGGAGACAGGAGAGAGTTACCGGGCACAGAGCACTGAGGGGGCCTCTTGCCCTTTGCGCTGTGCCCGCATCACTGGACAGGAGAGGTGGGCACTCTGGGATGACCAGGGTCGGGCATGACAAGATCCTACCCCCTATGCCGGATGAAGTTGTGGCCGACTGAAGTTCTGAGTAGCTTCATCCTGGGCTCAGGGCTGCTCCTCACATCCAGCATTGGTCCACACATCCTTGGGCAGATGGTGGCGGACCTGTGAGGACCTGGCAACTGTGTCAGGAAGGACAGTGGACCCAGGCTCAAGTTCATGTTGGCCCCACCTGGCTTTTCTGTAGCCCTCAGATATTTTCTAGAAGTGCAGCTTCCAGGAGCCCAACAACCCCTACCTGGTAAGTGGCTTTCAAGGCTGGTACAGAAAGGGTAAACTGCTCTTGCCCCCAGGGGCGTGAAGTAAAACACATGGACATGAACATAAAACACATTATCTAGTGTTGGAAGAACTACTAATCAAGCGGCCACTCATTATTAGGGTGCTAATAAATGATAAAATTAGATTGGAAGTTTTTCTTGTGAAACGGAGAAAGGGAGTTGCAGGGAGTCTTTCTCCACAGGCTTCCTGTGAAGGTCGAGTGAGCCTGGCTGAGCTTGATGAAGTGCCAGAGGCACTGACAGGTAGTGCAGCATACAAAACTCATGGGATTGAACAGTCGTAACAATCCAAACCTGGACTGTTTGAGGTCGAGTGTAAACACTTTGTTAAGGGGAGACTTTTCATGTCTCACAGTAACTATGACTCCGAGACCCTGGACCTTCCAGGATGCTCTGTCCAACCTCGTCTACCAGCCTCCTGTCAGGTCTGAAATGCTGAGTCCTCCCTTGGACAGTTGAAAGGAGAGAGGGGACACAGGAGATAGGACACACTCAGGATGCTAACAAGGACCCTGTCCTCACCAGGGTGGCCACTCCAGATTGCCTCCAATTTCCTCCTCAATTGCTGCTGGCAATCGAACATTCCCATCTCTTCATTTTTGAAGCATGGTCTAATGTAGCCCAGGATAACCTCAAACTCAGTATGTAGATGAGGATGAACTTGAGCATTCAATCTTCTTACCTCTGCCTCCTCAGTACTGGGATTCTAGTCGTGCTCCACTGCATCAGGTCTCTGTGGGTCTGGGATGTAACCCTGGGCTTCATGCAGTCCAGCAAACACTCAACCTACTGAGCTACATCTCCATTCCACTTTGTTAGTATTTAAAACTTGCCACCATCGTTAAGTAGTTGCTAAATGTGTAATTAGTTTTAGCATCTTATCATTTTTAATTTCTACTTTATGTGTCTGAGTGTATTGCCTCCATGTATGTACATGCACCATGTTGCACAATACCCACAGAGACCAGAAGAGGGCATTGGATCCCCTGGAACTGGTGTTAGTCACCATGTGGGTGCTGGGATTGGAAGCCCCATCTTCTGCAAGAGCAACCAGTGCTCTTAACCACTGAGCCATCTCGCCAGCCCAATTTTAGTATCTTAAAATTGTTGCATCATTCCTTTGACTGAGTGGACCTCCACCACAGGCACCAAATCCACCAGTAACCTGGAAGTCCAAGGATAACACAGATCCAAGTGCTGCCCATATCTGTGCAAAAGCATTCTCAAAATAAACAGGTAATGTCAAATTTTAAACACGGCCCTGAGCTGATGCATGTGGTTGTCTGTTGGTCAGTACAGAGTCTCTTCTTTAAGCGCTAGAAAATGTTCCTCCTGGGTAGAACATTCTAGGTTGGAGATGGGCTGTGGATTCCCCAAGGCTGGCAAAGCTTTTCCCATATTGATTTGGGACAGGGATAAAGGTCAGCTTCTTTTGGAGCATTTGACCATGTTTTCCTGTTAGGAAGGAGACTCAGCATCCCACGAGAGCTGAGGGGAGGCACACATGACAATACACTGATGTCTAGCTGCTGGGATGGGGCCTCCCCACCACACAGCCCAGGAAGGGAGCACCTGGAGGAGTTTACATAAGGGTGCCAGGCTCTGCCTCCACCCCAGAGAGAGGACGGTGTACCACCAGTGCCACAAGTTCACAGACACAGGTCCTGGGCTTTGGGGCTGCAAAGTGGCTTCAGGTTAGAGGTTCCATGGTCCATCGCTTCAAGTTGGAGCATCATAGAGAGATTCATATGAAGAAAATGTTTTCACCCCTTGGGTAGCCTTCAGAGAGGAGAAGAAGCACTTAGTGATATTTTTGCCCTCTTTGCTCCGGTGTTCCCTACTGGGCTGTGTCTCCAGACTGTGACTAGTGTGCCTTATGAGGGAAGGAGGACGGTGCCTGCTTCCCAGAAGCCCTAATCCAAGCTGTCTACAGGAAGAGGGAACAGAGTCTGAGAGAGCGCACCTCACGCAGGCAGCTGGGTGGATTTGGTAGTTTCAAAGGTGCACTTTTTTACTTTTAATTTTCTGAGGATTTCATACCTGTGTCTGATAGATTTTGATTGTACGTACCCTTGACCACCTTCTCTTGTCTCTCCCCTTCACTGAATCTTATTTCCGCAGCCTAGCTCCCTTTCCACATTTAGGGGTGTCTGCCTCTGTGTGTGTGTCTGTCTGTGTGTGAACTAATGAATTCAATCTGATCACTTAAACTTTTTTCTCGTATTTTAGAGTCATTTTTAATTTAGCAATTGAAAAAGTTACACAGAGTTCAAAGAACTATATGTGTTTTTCCTGCTGTGCCTTAAACTACCATGACACACTTGCAAAGGAAGGCTGATGTGCTGGGGAGGCACTGGCACAGTTCTCCAGACAGCCTCCTCCCCCTGCCCCCTCTTTTCTCTGGCCCACTGACCCTTGTGCCCCCTTGGGCTCCACCCATGGCGGCTTCGGTGCTGTCTCTGGTCCTTCATGCCTTCCACAGCTTGAAGAACCAGTGACCAGGCATTTTGTAGCATGACCCCTCAGCTTCAGTTTGTGAGGCTTTCCTCATGGTCAGCAGGACACAGGCAGAAGACCTCAGACAGGATGCACCCTCTTCTCACAGTCCAGGGTGCAGGATGTCACGTGAGGCCCCTCCAGAGGCTGACCCTGACTGCGGCTCAGGGGCTGCTGACCAGGCATCTCTACGTGGGATGCCTGAGCTTCCTACCTCTCTGGAGAACCCCGATACAACAGACTCCGGTCAAGGAGGCAACGGTGTCTCCTAGTTCTGGACCTGTCAGTCCCTGACCCATTGGCCTTGGTACTTTGGGCCTTGGCGTGGGGGGTAGGGGAAGCACATGGGGTGGGACACATGGGGAGGAGAACTACTCACTGCACTGCCTGAACGGTGGGAACGGCGAGGAAGAGGAGGGGCCGGTGCTCTAGTAGCCCCTTCAAGGGCACCCCGGTGACCGCCCCTCCTCCCACGAGGACCCACTTCCCAGAGGCTCCACCCTCACCCAAGGGCAGCACCCTGGGGACCAAGCCTTCAACACTAGGAGCTTAGGAGAGTTTAGATCCAAACCACAGCCACAGCCTCTCAGAGGAGCCTCCTTCCTCCTGTCTCCTCCTCTCTCTCCTCAGGTCCTTGCGAACTTTCCCTTCCCCTCTCTTCTCTCTTCTCGCTTCCTCCCCTCCCTCCCTTGTTCCTCCTCTCTCTCTTCCTCCCCTCCCTCCCTTCCTCCACCTCCCAGGCCCTCTGCTCTCCCTCTCTGCCCTCCCCTCTCTTCTCCGCCCTCCCCTCTCTCTGTTGGGAGCAGTCAGAGTCAGTGAGCCCCCAGTAGTGCACAGGAAGGGGGGATCGGCTCCTCGAGCAGAGAATATTTACGTTTATTATTTGCAATTGGTTTCTTAAAATACTTTCCTCTTTACAAAATGTATTCCACTTAAAGAAATCCCTGTATGTCATCAATGGATGAAATAAAGGAAATTCATTCCATAAGTGCACTTAGAAAAAGCCAGAAAAAGCTAAGCCTTAAGTGGCCATGAGTGCACTGGCCGTGACCTGGGTGGGCTCCCGTGTGTTCCAGGTGGCGTGTGCACAGGCGGCCCTGCGTGTTTCCGTGGAAAAGGAGTGTGGGCGTGGTAGAGGGCACGTGCCTCACTTCGGGGTTTTGGTGTGGACGTTGTCTGAAGGCCCAGGTTAGCCCTCTGGGGAGGCAGTGCTCGCCCAGAAACGCAACAGCCTTGTCTCACGTGGGCTTAACTCTTGGCCAGCAGGCAAGTGGGCTGCTGGAATTTTGACTGGAAGTGGAGGCAAGGCTCTGGGATCTCCTCTCCCAGCCCAGAGGCCTTGCTGAGCGCTGGGACCGGTAGCACTTTGTGTGGAGGTGGACGGGAGCCACACAGCCCGCACTGAGCAGCAGGCCTTCCCAGGGTGCTCTGGGAGGTGTAAATGAGGCACAAGTGTTAACGTGGATCGTGGTACAGGGCGCTATTTTAAACAATTACAGATGGTGGAGGGCTGGCCGTGATTGACAGCAGTGTCGGCCCAGAGAGAAGCCTGACAGGCACCGGCTGGATGATTAATTACAGCGCCTGCCTCTGCTCTTGCTTCCTCTTGTGCAGCTCACAGCTCACGTAGAATCCGTGGCTCTTATTACACCACAAAGCACAGGAAATGGCTTTTCAGTGTCCTGCTGGAGGACTGCTCATGTCAGAGAAACAGGGCTCCACCAGACCCCTCTGCTGGCTCTCTTCAGCACTCAGGGCCCAAAGAAGCAAACGGATGTGAACACAGCCTCCCTCCTTCTGTCCTTACTGGGAGGAGATAACCGCTCACCAAGTCAGGCCACCAGCTCCTTGGCAGACTTGCTGGGGTGCTGGAAAAAAAGATTGCTGCAGCAGGCCGGTTTGGGGGTGACGATCTGAGGGCCTCCTGTGCCTCATCTCTTTCCCCTCACCAAGTTCTAGTTGCACTCAGTAAAGGGTCATGGGATGGCAGGGGCCCTTCCTCCAGGCTGCCAAGGCAGTGTGTCAGGACTGAGGTTACGGTTGGTCTTCTTCTCACAGTGTTAAGCGGAGCACCTCCAACAGGTGTAAGGTGCTGGCCCAGGAGGCACTGAAGGGCACGTCTCTAGGAGTTGGTGGCCTGATGGCATGGAGCAGTCCCAGGCTCACAGGCTCAGCCAGCAAGGGAGAATCAATGTGATGACTGGGCCTTGGCTGTCAGGTGACTTTGACACGAGTGGAGCTTAATAAAACAGTCAAGAAGTCACCTTTCTTTTAAAGCTTTATTTACACAAAGTATCCCGAGCCCCAATACCTGAGGGGCTTCCAAGAGGAGTTGGCTCGTTTTGGATACCAGGTGAGGTCTGGCACCACAGGGTGAGTCGGTGAGCCCTCAGGGCAGCTAGGGGGACTAGACCAATGCATCCCACACAGTGTGCCGAGGTGTGTAGCTCAGTCAGACTGTGGAACCCAGCAAGGCCAGCGAAGTGTCTGCAGACCTCACAAAGATCATGATACTTTAAACAGCATGTTTCCACCAACTGAGGAGGTGTGGACAGAGTGTGAAGACAGTCGGAGAAAAGTGGAGAAGCCCACAAGCACCCTAACAGGAGAAGGAGAAGCCCGCGTTCACCCCAACAGGAGAAGGAGACAAGCTGAGGCCTAGGTTGTGAAGGGTTCCTGCACACAGCAGCCATGGCTGGATTGATGATCAGTATCCCAAAGGCTCTGCCTGAGCCCAGGACTGTACAGAGGCCCTGGAGTCTCACTCAAAACACACTCCTGCAGGGACACGTGCCCCCAGCTCTGCATCCTGAGACTTATACCACTTTTGTTCTTAATCCTTGGAGCTATTATGTCAGAGCTCCTGATATAATCGATGCTCACTTTTGCCTTAGAAAACGTCTCCTTGGGGGCTGGGGATTGTAGCTCAGGCGTAGAGGACATATATTGTATGTGTAAGGTGCCCCAGCGCCTCTTCCACAAATAAACAAAGCACACTTGCCTGTGCCCTGGCCTCTCGGAGCATAAGCTGTGCTGCTGTGGGCACAGTGCCACCTCGATGCTCTGCTCCCTCGTTAATGCCAGTGTTCTTCAGAGAACCGACAGGTCAGGCTGTGTTGCAATGATGACAGTGACAGGACCTGTCTCTCAGCCCTCTTTAGGGCCCATACCCGGTCTTTTGCCAGTACCCGTGCACACCCTGGGTGCTATGACGCCACAGCTGCATCCTGCGCACGTGTTCTATCCTGGGTCTGTCCTGAGCCCTCCCTGTGGCTTTCTGCTGGCCCTGGTGAGATAATAAGGCTGCTCTAAAGGCCACCTCCTCCTCCACTGTCTGCAGGCTGCCAAGGCTGGTCACTTGCATCGCAGGCAGGCCGGTGTTCTGTGGTCATGGGCTTCTGTGTGGAGCCATGGACTACACTGTAACCTTTTACACTATCCACCACATCAATAAAGTTCAGTGCCTCTAGCAGATGTCCACTGTGGTAAGATCAAGCCAGGCTTGATTCTGTGCATGCCCGGAGGGGCTCCCGCTCCTGAGACGAGCAGGAGGAAGACGGGACTCGGCTGTATTGGGAACGGCCATAGCACCGGGCCAGTAGCCTGCCTGTCTGTGTCTGCCCTCGCCAATGCCCCTGGCTGCAGAGGTGAGAGGGGCAGAAGGGGCGGCAAAGTCAGTCAGCCAGGAGTTTTCTCACTTGATCTTTGTGGAAAGGACGCACCACAAAGACCTTAGCTACAGAGGTTAGGCAGCCAAAGAGGGGTGAGAAAAGATCATTCCAACAGCCCAGGCTACAGTGGTGAGAGGAACTCAGGGAAGTACAAGGTCGACCCTCTCCACTACCAATATCCAGAAGCCTGGTCCAGATTGCTCAGGGAATGTGAGAGCGGGAAGTGGGGGTCAGGGTCTGACTGTCAAGTGTGCCTGCTCTGCCCAGGAGCTGGGCTCACAGGCCCTGCAGGAGGCCCTGAGGGTCACCAGACCTCTCAAGCAGGCTTGAGGGTCCCACGGAAGGCTTCACCTCACTAGCAGGGTTGGAACACTAATGAAAAGTGACACTCGCACGCAGGGCACGGCGGGATCCAGAGAGCACCTCGACCCTTTGTCTAGACAGAGTGTGAGGCGGGGGAGTCTGCCCCCATGCCTTTGAGGAAACACTCCACAGTGAAGAAAGTCTTTTTTGATCACACTTACGTCCAGTTCTCCATGGCTCCTTGGTTTGGAACAGGACACATCCTGTTTCCCTTCTTCAACAATTAGCATCCTGAATTTGACACCAGCATCCCAGGAGGCGTGAACCCAGCCAGTGTAACTCTCCGCTCCACCAGGAAATCAGCTGTGTTCTAGAACTTCCTACTCCGGGGTCAGCCTTGGGCACTGCAGCCTGGGAATCCGCAGCCCCCTGACCGACCTGTGTCTGCAGGTTGTGCCCAGGCTTCTCCCACCATCCAAACCAGCTTGGCCACCTGGGCACAGCTGGATAGCTCAATCTTCTGCAAGATGAATGGGGAGGAAAGCCACACACATGGCTCAACGTGTAGGATGACAGTGTATGGACCGTGTCATGGAGCTTCACATGTGTAGCTTTTAGTGTGTTTGTCTTTTTCAGTGCTGAGTTTGAACCCAGGGCTTCACATACCCCACGCAAGGGCTCTGCCACACACTGTGGCGTGGTTTTTGCCATTCTTTTATGTTATTTTCAGATTTTTATTTATGTGTGTGTGTGTGTGTGTGTGTGTGTGTGTATTTCTGCATGTGTATGGGTGTCTGCAGAGTCCAGAACTGGGTGTTGGATTCCCTGAAGTTGGAGTTTCAGGCAGCTGTGAGTAACCTGATGTGGGTGGTGGGACTCAAACTCGGGTTCTCTGGAAGAGCATCAAGTGCTCTCAACTGCGGAGCCATCTCTCCCGACCTGGTTGTACCATTTTTAAGCGAGGCCAGTAGGGAAACTATGGTCAGTGGGTTGCAGACCTCCACCCTGCCCGAGTTTCTACCTCCTGACCTATACTATTCAGTGGTCTCAATGTGCCGGCAGACCACATGTGCCCTTAGCACATAAACAGGTGAGGGGAGGGAGGCACGGAGGCTGGTGCTGATTCATGGAGCTGGGGTGCTGTTGACACTGGGTCAAAGGAAAGGAGAATGCCATCCTCACCGAGCCCCTGTTCCCTGGCGTCTCCGAGCTATGGTTCTTACAGCACAGAACCCAGAGTTAGCACGCCTCTCTTTTTGTCTCAAGTGCACAGGAGCTGCTTCGTGGAGCCTGTCTTTCTGACTAATTTACTGGGAATAAGGAAATCTCATACTTTATATGCACTGAAAATGTTTAGCTGGCTCAACTCATCTGACAAAACAGGAGGGGAAGATGTATTTTCAAATCATATGATAATCGGAGAGTTAACGCCTCAGTACAGATGGGACTTTGTCGATAAGGAAAGCAAGTGTCCAAGATCATACCCAGTCTGCACAGAAGAAACCCAGTTTCAATGAAACTTGTGAAGACCTTTGACAGGGGCTTGCGTGATGATTGGATGCCTGTGTTTCAAGAGAGAACACATTTCCACCTGTGCGGTGAGCGGGGTCACAGGACGACCTTCTCTGTCCTGGATCAAGTGTGGAAATGTTTTCGGTTGGTAGTCCCATAACTGTGGCCAAATAGCTGATAAGAGCAACTGAAGGGCGGAAGGGTGTGTTTTTGTTCACAGCTCAGTGGGGAGCAAACCCTTCATAGGGTGGGGTCCGGCCCACCAGGAAGCCAGCAGAGAGGAATGACTGTTCTCAGCCGGCTGTCCTGTGGCCTGTGTCTCCCTACCTCTCCCTCATTCCTTCATTCTGGGACCACAGCCCATGGGAAGAGACCACCGACACTCAGGGTTGGTCTTTCTCAGTTAAGCCTTTTCTGAAAAGCCCTCGCAGACACACACACACACACACACACACATACACACACACACACACACACACACACACACACACACGGAGGTGAGCCTCGTTAGCACCTTGGTGCTCCTTAATCCAATCAAGTTGACAACGGAGATTAATGCCCACAGCGAGGATTGCTGCAGCTTTTGGGAGAGCAACTCAGACAACAGTTTTGCAAAGACTTCAGAGGTTTGCATACCTAATAATTACTTTCAGAAAGTCCCAGCAAAAGTCACTGGATAAGCCTGGAAAGCGTTTAACTTAAGGATTGCAATTTAAGCGACATTTGTAATAATAACAAACGAGAAAAAGAAAACTCAGGAATTAAAAAACGGGCTTCTCGTGGAGTAAAATATTCTGGTGAAATGTAACGAAGTGTAAACACGTGGGAGCCATATAAATGCATGACGCGAGCTGTGGCTGAGCTATAGTTATATCAAAGTTGTCGGCTACTACAGTCCAGTTTAAAATTTTTTTTCAGTTATTATTTTGTGTGGTTTGGTTTTGGTTTTTGAGATGGGGGTCTCACTTTGCAGGCCCCAGAATTCGCAATGCCCCTGTTTTGGCCTCCTGTGGTGCTGAGATTTCAGACACGCACCACCACTCCAGGACATGGCCCCATAAGAGGTATAAGGACAGAAACAAACCCAAAAGTCTGAAGGGGTCGGGTGTGACTTAGAGCTGTGTAGAGGTCCTGTCGCCAGCAGAATCAGTGTTTCTGGTTCTATTTTTGTGTTTATTATCATTGTTTTCAATGGATAATAATTGCTTTCATAATCAGAAAAATAACCCAATTGTATGCACACAGGCATTCTCTCACCCTTTGAATTTTTTTAGAAATTCTTATTTTGTTTTTTCCTTCCAGTTAAACTTTGGAATTACTGTGGCAGTCTTATCCAAACCCCTTCAAATGGTTATTTGGTTACATAGAAATCACTGATTTTTATTAAAAGGAAAGAACATGAGTTTAAGAGGTGTTGGGGGCCTACGGGGAAATGAGAGACAGCTGAGATGCACATGATTCACGTCAACATATAAGGAACTATCAAATAGCAAAGGAAAACAAACAACAATATTGTAATAATTTTTTAAAATTTCATTTTGACTTTTGCCTGCATGTATGTAAGGTCACCCACCCACGCATACAATACCTGTGGAAGCCAGAAGAGGGTGTTGGATCCCCTGGAACTGGAGTTACAGATGGTTGTTAGCTGCCATCTGGGTGCTGGGAACCAAGCAGCCAGTGCTCTTAACCACTGACCCATCTATCTAGTCCTCAAAACACAAAAACTTTAAAGAAAATAGCTCTTCCAACCCAAGTGGGCTGCCAATACACAGCTCCCCAGAACCTCGAGCTATGTGGACCTGCTGGACTCAGCGTTTTGACACTTTGCAATTAACCCAGGCCTTGTGCAATTAACAGAGGCATTTCCTCTTTCCTTCCAAGTCCTCCGCAGCCCAGGCCACGTGGAGCTCAGCCCTGGGTAGCTATTGGTCAATTCGAATCACTCTCTCTTTTCCTCTAAGGGAGAGAATCTGGAACGTACTTCTTTCTCTCCTTGTAAGATGTTCTACTTCATGGGAGTACGTCCCTTTCAAGTGCCGACCCTTAAAAGGCCAACAAATGTTTCTATAACTGTTTGCGATTTTTCATTTCCTTTTCGAAAGACAAGTGTGCTCCTCACGTTTTCGGTGGTTGGCTGTTTCGAACTTTGTGCATTTGGTATATAAATCTGACACCCGATGAATGGATGGGCACCCTCTTCTTTGTACGAGTTCTCAAGGACACTGGGGACAACGTCAGAGTGTTATTGACCCTGAAAGCTGAGAACCTTCTCTGCTCCTGAGTCCCACTTAGAGCCACAGGTTCGTTCTGGTCAAAGACCTTCATGGACAAACTGTTCCCTGAAACCTATGTCCCTTGCCCTGAGCTCCATCCTCAGAATGTGGCAGTATATAGAAATAGGGACCTATGGAGTTGATCAAGTTGAAGTGAGGTCCATAGGGCCGTCCTCAGTCTTGTAAGATATGTGCACTCACTGAAGGGGGAACTAGGCTACAGGAGGAGACACCAGGAAGGACTGAGCACAGAGGATGACCATGTGCGGACACAGGGAGAAGCCAGTGCCCTGGAGCCAAGGAGAGGCCGGAGGAGGAGCAAGTCCTGCACCCCGAGCCACGGTATCAGCAGCCAGCTATGTAACCCCTCAAGTCCGATATCTCAACAGCTGCTTTAGATGCAGCAAAGGGCCCTGGGCTCCTACCCTGGAGTGTCTCTCTACATTTTTATGCCTAAGCGAACATCATGAAGCCCAGCACTGGGAGGCTGTCAGGAGGACCTCAAAGTCAAGGTCAGCCTGACCTTCATATTTCAACCTTGTCTCAAAACACATACATAGCAAAACAACAGATTTTGGGGCAGAATGCCATAGGAACAAGAGCTGTGTCACTTCTGGGAAGTGTGTCCAGGCTCTCAAACTGCTTTTTGCACTCTGGAGTTATGGGCCTGGCCACTCAGGGAGAGCAGCCATGGCACAGTGAGGGTCCAGCCTTGACCAGTCTCTGCAGTGACTCTGGCAGGGGCTGGGGAGCTCAGTGGTTAAGCGCACTTGCTGCTCTTGCAGAGGACCCAAGTTTGATTTTCAGCACCCATGTCTGGTGACTCAGAAGCATCTGTAACTCCAGCTCCAGAGGGTTCAATGCCCTCTTCTGGCCTCCATAGACACCCACACTCATATTACATTCCCCCCACACAGACATACACACATACACGTCCTTTTAAAACTAAAAATATCTTTAGTTTTGTAACTAAAAAAAGAAGAAGAGGAAGAAATCGATGGATGCTGTGTGTCAAGGAACTCATCAGCGCTGTGTTCTGGAAGAAGCCACAGTTCTCTGGAAAAATGCTCCAAGATCCTGACCTGTCCAAATCCCAGCTCATCCGTGAGAGGTGAGGAGGTGTTCTGGAGAGGGCTATGCAGCAAGTGGGAGCCAGACAGGGGAGAGTTTTGGAGATGAGCACAGCTGTGGCAGGAAGGTCTGCTCAGAGCTGGGCTACAGGTGAATGGGAGCGAGACCGGAGTCAGACACATCGGCAGGAGGGCGGGGCCACCGCACAGAGAAGTTTCAGCAGACTTGCTCGGGTTGGATGCCAGATCCTGCGGAAGAGCTGTCCTTCCGGAATGTGCAGGGCTCCTGGTTACTGTGTGCATGGCATGGCTGAGATGTCAGTTCAGAAAGCCAGCACAGACCTGCACTTACAGTGCTCTTTTGTGACTCAAATTGCAGCCGTCACTGACAGACGACAGTTCAAAGCAGATTCAAAGCCAAGCCAAGCAAAGTGCAGCATGGCGCTGGCCATGTTCCTATGTCAGCATCCAGGCTGACTGGTCCATCCTGGAGGCCAGATGCAGGGGGTACCACAGAGGGAAGGAAGGGGCTCCCAGGGCTCCCAGGACTTGGTGCTGCGATTAAGGGCTTTCAATTCAGTTGTGTGTGCATGCACACCTTTTACATGCATGTGATGTAGAAACAGAGAGAGAGACCGATCAGAGATGCTGACCACCCAGTGGACGTTGGGACCTGGTCTTATTGAGGAGAACAGAAGTGCGGCATTCAGCCATAGAAACAGATTTGTCACAAACTATCACAGTAAGTGACCAGAGATCACAGGTAAAGTGACAGACACAATTCTGAACACAGGAGAAAAGCAGGTTTCTAGTGGATGGAGAATTAATAAAATGGGTCAGAGTGGGGGGTTCTGAGGACACAGCCTCTGAAGGACCCTTGTTGCTATGACTGGGGTGGAGAATGAGGGTGTCCTCACCAAGACCTGTCAGTCTTCAGATCTGAGGTCAGACTGGAAAACAGGTTCTCCCTATTCAACGCCCTCCTCTCCCCTCAAATGTGACCACTGATGCTTTGCACAAGTCTGGTGTGGTATAAAATTGCACGAGACTTGGGGGTGGGGGTTCAGAGTAACTCACAGGCACACACATGGCCCTTCAGGCACTAGGAGTTGCAAATCTAGCCTCTCCTGTTGAGTCATCATCATCTTTCAGCCCTGTCTTAGCCTTTGACCAAAGGTACTGCCCTTGAGTCCAGAGCCCCACAGCCTTGATGAAGAGCTTCAGTGCATCTGGGTCAGAGACTGAGCTTTTAAAGAAAGAGAGAAACAAATTATCCCCAGAGAGGCAATCAGCCAATTTAAAATTTTTGTTTAACTACTTTGGTATTCAATTATTTTCTTTGCTTTTCTAATGAAGGAAAAGAGAGGCTCATATTTCTTGTGTGACCCTGTCCACATGAAGGCATTAAATATACATGGAGAACAGGGGTCAGAGGAAAAGCACAGAGCCATCATCCTGGTGCCAGAGCTCCCTCTCTGCAGGTGGTAAGGGAAAAGACCATGGTGAGAACTGCAAGTTCCTCTTCCATGTCACAGTGAGAACAGACTTTAGGGTTAGAGGGAATGTTAGCTGGTTATGAAACAACCAAGCTAAATAGCTAAGAGGAGGACCAGGGCTCTGGGCAAGTGACAGCAGGCAGGCAGCTCCCCTACAGGCCACGAGGAACACACAGAAGGCACTGCTGTCCTTACCTATCCTAGGGGATGAGTTAACTAGGAGCAACTACAGCCACTTTGGGTAGCTGTGAGAACAAAGCAAGCTCCGTTTAATCACCAGCACTGGAGACTCCTGTAAGGTTGGAGGTAGCAGTGCTTGCCAAGCAGACCATCATATTCACTAAGAAAGCAGAATCAGAGGTGGACAGAGGGAGTTTCAATCACCCGTAGCTGGATGAGTAGGGCATACAGTCACCTTCCTGGTGAGCCAGGGGACCATGCCTAGAGCGTGGGGACCCTCCATTGGCTAAGCCTGTGATAGCCCAGAGAACCTGTGATAGCCCAGAGAACAAGTCAATTGCTGTGACTAATTCAGTCTTTGTCTGGCTTCTGTCACAGTACTGTCCTACAAAAACCCCCAGAGAAAGGCGCCCAGGAGCTCTTCCTTTCTTGGGAGCCTGCCCCCCCAGACTTTCTCTCACTTTTCCTCAGGTTCTCACCGCTCTGTAATTCCTCTTAACAAAGCTTGTTTCTACTTTGCTAGTTCTCGGGAGTATCTGCATCTTTAACTTTCATTGAAATGAGGCAATGAATTCAGGAGCCGCTATGCAAGGTTGGTCTTGATGACTGAGTGTCCAGCACCCAAGGTTCTAAGGCCAAGCACAAAGAACTCAAGAATGATTCCTTCAAACACAAAAACTCCTCAGTTTGTCCCTCCAGTACACTCTGGGTAGGAGGAGGACTGGGCCTGAGTTCATTCTCTCCCGCTTCGGGACTGACCACATTCTCTCTCACTTTTAAGGTCTTGCGCCTTGTGGTAATTTGTGGTAACACCAAGGACTTCCACTGGGCATGGGACACAGCGGAGACCAATAGCAGGTGCCTCATGCACCTGAGGACAGAGGACAGCACATTGCCCAAAGGGATTCCTAGTGGCTCTGGCTGGTTGGCCTTTGGTGGCCACCCCCAGTGCCCTGCTTTTCACCCTTGGGTGTCCTGCTTTGTTGAGCCACATGAACTCCTCATTTAAGAGACAATGTCTTTGTTTATGTATGAGGCATACATACATAAACCGGTCCTGTCCTTCTCATTTAAAGAAACAGAAGGATAAAATTATTTTAAAAATGGGATTAGGCCAGGTGCGGTGGTGTAAACCTTTAATCCCAGCACTTGGGAGGCAGAGGCAGGCAGATCTCTGTGAGTTCAACACCAGCCTGGTCTACATAGCAAGTTCCAGGTCAGCTGGGACTACAGGGAGACCCTGTCTCAAAAAGACCAAAAAAAAAAAACTCTACCATGCATGAGACAGAGTTAAATATCGCCATTTTTTTTAAGAAAGAAAATAATCTGATAGTGGTTAATGCCTGTAATCCCAACACTCAAGAGGTTAAGACAGAAGAATCATCACAAGTTGGTCTTTTTGTCATTTTTATGTAATTTTTTCCCTTTCCTTGAGAATCTCATACATAAGCATTGTATTTACATCACACCCCTCATTCCCTCTCACCTTCCTGACCTCATCTTTGATCATTATTGTTACAAACACAAATGTGTGTGTGAGTGTGTGTGTGTGCGTGTGTGTGTGTGTGCGTGTGTGTGAGTGTGTGAGTGTGTGTGTGCGTGTGCGTGTGAGTGCGTGTGTGAGTGTGTGTGAGTGCGTGTGTGAGTGTGTGTGAGTGTGCGTGTGTGTGCGTGTGTGTGTGTGTGTGCGTGTGTGAGAGTGTGTGTGTGTGTGTGTGCATGTGTGTGTGTGTAATATGCAGAGTCCATAGTTTTGTTCAGATATGTGTATTTGTTTAGGGCTGCCCACTTGGGATTGGATAACCTGTCAGGGAACGGTTCCTGGAGAAAACTGGCTCTCCTCCACCAGCAGCTCTTAACTGCCTATAGCTCTTCATCTAGAGGTGGGACCTGGTGAAATTTCCCCCATCCACGCTGAGGACGAAAATGAGTCTGAAACCACCCCGAGCAAGAGAGTGGGTTCCACGTAAGCCTGCATTAAAGCGAGGCCCTTCCTCAAAAACAAACAAACAAAAGGTTATAAACTGACAACATTCTGGGAATGAAGTAGAAAACGAAACACATGCAGGATCCTTGACCTGCAGCTTCCCGGGAAACTTATCCCAGGATGTCTCGTGACTGTCCACCCAGGTGAATCTGGGTATTTCCTGTGACTGTACAGCTTGGTCAATCTAAGAACCTCTTGTGACTGTCCAGCTTGGTGAGTCTGGGCATTTCCTGTGAGCCGTCCACCTGGGTGACTCCAAGAACCTTCTGTGACTGTCCACCAGGGTGAATCTGGGCATGTCCTCTTACCGTCTGCCTTGGTGAATGAATTCAGACATTTCCTGTTAGCTGTCTATATCTTGTGGATTACACATAGAGACCAACTTCTGGATGTCTTTGCCCAAAATGACATCATATGTTTCTTCAAGTCTTCATCTCTCTTTATATTGGTTTTTAAAGATGATGATATAATATTCCTATGATTTTTTCAAATTCTAAGCCTAGCAATGACAGTGAAATAGACTGTACACTCACTGTTTCCTTAATTGAAAGATAAAACAGACACAATGGAATTGGACCCTGTGGTGATTTGAATGAGAAAGCAGAGGTATTTGGACATTCTGTCCCCAGCTGGTGGCGCTATTTAGGAAGGCTTTAGGATGTGCAGGCTATGCTGGAAGAAGCAGGTCACTGGGAGTGGCTTTGAGAGTTCTGAAGCCTTGCTGGATCTCCAGTTGCCCTCTGCTTTCTGTGCCTGCTTGAAGATGTGAGCACTAGGCTTTCTGCTCTGTCCACCCTGCTGCCACGCCTCCCCCACCATGATGGACTCTAACCCTCTGAACCATAAGCCAGATACATCCTTCCTTCTATAAGTTGGCTTGGTCACGGTGTCTTATCACAACAGAAAACTAACTAATAGAGACTCTTAAGGGTATCAATCAATCATCATAAGAGAGCTAATGCTTTTAGCATCTCCTAAATGCCTGGCACTTGGCTGGACTTTTATTGCTCTAATTTTACAATGACACTGAATATTTTTAATTCAAAGCCCATCTTTTGTCAAAGTACGAACCTCATCTCGGATGTCATGTGCACAGGAGCGCCTGCCCTGGCTTGCCCCAGCCTGACTTCTCCTTAGTCACGAGAATTGATCTGCTGGTGAGCTTGGGAGGGGTCCCTCCTGTTCTCTAGGCATCTGACTGGGTGTTCCATCCCTCTATCAAATTGTTGGGTTCACACTATGCATGAGACATATGCTTAGCCTGTTTGGGGAGAAGCATTGGTAAATGATCCCTTATCTAGTCAGGGCTCAAAACAGACACCATGTATATCCCTATCTTCTGTACTATTTCGTGGTTGGTTTTGAGCCTGAGAGAAAAAGATAGGTGTTGGCTACAAGCCCTTTGAAAGCCCAAGGACAACCTTTCTACGGTTAGGCAGGACCATTGACTGCACTCCCAGCAAGATCAGCATATCGAGAACTTGAAGAAATAGCATCAGTTAATGGTTCCATGTAGTCTCTGTCACCTGAATCTCATGGCTATACTGACACTTCCCTCATTGCATCCCCAATCATCTTTCAGAGTCCAATTCAGTCATCTCAACCATCTTTTATTAATTGTGAATACCTAGTATTCCTCATAAATTCCAAAGTGGGGCAAATGTAAGAAAAGCCATTTACTTCCCCTTTCTGTAGCAGAACCATTGTCAACATCAACATTATTAACATGACCACTGTTATAAACAGGTAGATGTCATAGACAGCCTCTTGAAGAATAGATTGATTAACTGACTTAGAGATCGATGGATGCTGGGGGCTGGGGAGATCACTCAGTGGTTAAAACACTTGGCTTACAAGCCTGAGGGCTGGAGTTCAGATTCCCAGAATCTTAACAATGCCTGGAACTTGGAAGGGAGAAGTAGAGGCTCCCTGGAGCTAGCTAACTAGCCAGGCCAACGGTATCACCAAGCTCCTGGTCCACTCAAAAGATCCCACCTCTATGCCTCTATGAATAAGGTGGTAAGGGGTGGAATGTTGCAGTCCCACAAGGGACTGCAGGAAACAAGGGTTCTGGCCAAGGTGGGGGTGAGAGTCACGGAGTCCACACACAGACACCGGGAGTCAGGTGAGAGCAGGCACTAGGCGAGGTGCCACAACTCGTTTATTGCTGGGAAGTGCAAGCCTTATAGACCTCTCCCCCTGCCCTCAGTGTCCCATAAGTTGGTGTGTCACTTCCTGATAGATCCGCTCATCCAGGCAGATTGTAGGTTGGCTATTTTGCGGAAGTGCAGGCTGTGCTCTTAAAGCAGAAGCTGTGCTCTCTAGTGCAGCCTGTGCTAGGCCTGGCACTTCCTCTCCTACAGTGGAAGATGACACGATGTGTCACACACATATGCACTCACACATGCAGACACATGATATAATAAAAGGAGTGTATAGATAGATGAATAGATGTATATAGAAATGATAGATGATAAATAGATGATAGATAAATGATATAAAGATGATAGATAAATGATATAAAGATGATAGATAAATGATAGATGATAGATAGATAGCAGATAGATAGATAGATAGATAGATAGATAGATAGATAGATAGATAGAGATGATAGATAGTAGATAGGTGATAGATGATAAAAGACAGATGATAAAGGTAGATAGATATGATGTTTTGTGTGAGCATGTGTACATGCATATGCGTGTGAATGTGTGTGTGTGTGAGTGTGTGTGTTATAGTTGCTGACCTCAGGCAAAGGGACACCTTGGCTTTCCCTGGGTGATCTATTCAATTGTCTCACTCCAAGCCACAGATGGGAAGTCTTTCACACTGCTGTTTACTTAGGTGCCATTTGGTTTGTTAG
Organism: Nannospalax galili; assembly: GCF_000622305.1. Lineage (NCBI taxonomy): Eukaryota > Metazoa > Chordata > Mammalia > Rodentia > Spalacidae > Nannospalax > Nannospalax galili. The sequence continues at coordinate 2,435,766 of NW_008355380.1, forward strand.
GCAAAGATGGATTGTGCCACCAGGGCTAGCCCTGAGGGAAATTCCTAAGCGGGACTCTTAACAACACGGAATAGTGACGAGTCCATGGCATCTCCCCACGCTTGGCACTTTACAGATATGGAAACAGAGGCTGGGCAGCCGTTTGTTTATACTCCACTCTCATTGCTGGAGGTCTAGATTCGGACCTCTCCCTGTCACAATCTCCAGAGTGGAAAGTGTCAGTCTCCAGCCCAGCCTGCCCCTTCCAGCTTGTCATTCAAGAAATCTAATGCAATATCTTGGTCACCTAATAGTCTCATTATCCCCTGAAAAACCTACATCCTGAGCCAGCTCTGCCCTCTTGAACTCTTCAAAGCTGGCCTTCCCCAGGTTCCCCCTGATCTGTGTCCGCAAAGTTCCTGCTGATAGTGGCATCTACCTTGTGAATGAAGAGCTTCAGGGGCGTGACCAATCATGATTCTGTTAGAACCCCACTGGGTTTGAGGTGACGCACGTTCAACCATCCTTGGAGTGATATAAACCCTGCAGTCTTGATGCTGTATCTGGCCACAGGACCCTAAAACTCGCCTCATGCCAAGCAATCAGCTTCTTCCAGGTGTAGCAGTTTTAAAGTTATTTCCATATAATGGATGGAGCTCAGTCCCATGGAGTAGGCTTCAGGTCCTCCCTTGCACACAAGTGTCAGTGCTGCAGATGAGCTGCATCTCACATGGGCCACAGGCACACATTGGTCTATCCTGGGAAAGTCTCATCCAGCCTTGATCGAGATATAGGCCTGGCAAGAGTCTCTTTCCAGTCCTCCAAAGAGCCCTGCCCTGCCCTGCCCTGCCCTGCTGTGCATGAACTCTGCACGTAGCACTGCACCCGAGTTTCAAGCCAACATCTGCTTTCACCCTGTTTCTTCTGCATTTTGAACCCTTTCCTTACTGGTAGATTCTTGCCCATCGTTCCAGGGTCAACAGCGCTGCCCTGGGTCCTAATTTTGCTCTCTGATATCTGAACAAACTCTTTGACATCTCACTACCTTCTGGTATCCTCTGTGTCCAGCAGGCTTTCCAGAGAGGCAACCGGTGCCCCATGACTTGCTGTAACTAAACAGCATTATGGTTGACTATGTGATTCACACAGTACCGAGAATGTATGTGATGGGATAGTCAAGGAAGTTTGGCTCGTCTAAGCCAGTCTTGTGTGCGTGCGTGCGTGCGTGTGTGTGTGTGTGTGTGTGTGTGTGTGTGTGTGTGTTTCCATGCCAGAGGACAACTTCAGATGTTGTGACTTCAGATGCTGTTTCTCAGGCATGTCTAACTTTTTGTTTTTGACAGGGTCTCCCTAGTCCCAGCCTGCCTAGGAGTTGCTATGTGGGCCAGCTGGCCTCCATCTCACAGAGACCCACCTGCCTCTGCTTCTCAAAGGTCATGGCACCACACCCCTTGTCCATCTTGTGTTTTTGAAGCAGGGTCCCTCACTGGCATAGAACGTCTTCAAGGCTGGCTGGCAGCAAGCTCCAGGGCTGTTCTTGTTTCCATGTCCCCAGCACTGGGGTTACAAACAAGCTCTACAGTGCAGGCGATCTTTGCATGTGGGTTCTAGAGACTGAGCTCACGTCCTTGTACAAACCTCAAAGACACTTTTCTGGCTGAGCTGTTTCCCTGTCCCTCAGCCGTTATTTTCTACTGAGATATTTTCAAATAAGCAGTGGAATTCCTTCAGGAAATGCTAGTCTTTCTATTTCCTGTCAGCTGTCCAGGAACGCCTCTCCCTGGGTTCCCTCACTGTGCATAATGTAATGGGATATGATATGCCCTGATTTCCCCAGTGGAGGCTGAGTGGGCTCTCCTTCCTGCCCCCTACAGTCTGGCAGGCAGAGGATGGTCACATGACTTCTCTAGTCCATGCATCTCAAGGGAAGACGTGTAAGCCTGTTGGGCATGCGGCCTGTGCTGGCCTCCAGTGAGGGCCATTCTGGAAAGCAGAACATTCGGCCTGTGCAGACAAGAGCAGACAGCAGCGACGCCTCGCTTCCTGAAAACCCACTCAGGAGAGCACACCCACTCCCTGAAGAAAGGCATTGAATCCCTCTCGAGGTCCTAATCAGCCCACAAAGGCCCCACTCACCAACACTGGCCATCAAGATTTTGCCAAAATTTTTAAGGAAACTATTCAAATCAGAGCAACTCCTAGAATTCCCACACTGAAGATCATTCCCCCGTGCAGCCAGCTGTCTTTAGTGGAAGGGAATATTTGTGTTAAGTGAGATGAGAGGCAGGCCTGCAGTCCGACAACAGAGACCCTCTGAGTGGAGGAAAGGTCATGTAAGGGCGCAGCAGAAGGAGAGCTGCTTACAGCCTGCTTGATCTGGGACACCTCACCTCCAGAAGTATGAGAAATTAAACTCATGTTGCTCGAGCCCTGGGTCTATGACCTTTCCTTTCAGAAGTCTGAGGAGATGGAACCTGGGGTAATCATCTGTCCGTTTATATCACTTGAGAACACTCTTGTGTTTATGGAAAGAGACACAGCATGCTGTGAGCTCTGTTTTTTTTTGGGGGGGGGGGAGCAGTGTATCTTGCCTGGTCCGAGTTTCTGAATGAGACTTGACATCACCAGACTGGTACCTCGAAGGAACATCTCACTGAAAACTCTTGCCTGAAAATAAGATAGCACATGTCAATACGTGTTGCCCTGTGCCTTATGGCCTGGTCCTCCACAGCGACATCCTGATGGCCTCTTCATGCCAGTGGGATGACTGGCTTAGGGTGGGTATGCATCCAGCAGGTGCATGACTTTGTCAAAATAGAAAGCTAAACCTTTCCTCCAGAATGCTCTGTAAGCTCCCAGAATGCACTTCCAAGGTCTCAGGCCATGACCCTGGAAAGTGGATGAATAGGGCCTCCAGGTCAGGGTCAGGTTTCCAGCAGGGTTTACTATTGCATTCAGAAGCAAGGTGGGCTTGATACAGATGTTTCATTCTGGGGGCTCTTGGACCCCGGGTTCTGATGACGGAGTTTGGGTCACACACTGAGTGGGGCCCTTAGACGTGGTTTTGATTACAGTGTATGCAGACCAAGGCCATGCTGGATATCCATAGGTGTATTACAGCTGTGTAGGGTAAGGACCACATCCCACGTGGTACAATGAGCAGGAGGAAGCACAGAGTATGCAGGAATGTTCTTCCACCCTGACAGCAGGGAGCAGAAGCCCCGATGCTATGAAACCAGGGGCAATTTTCTGGCTTTGGACCTTCCACCTCCTACCTGAACGTCTTCATCCACAACACCAAACAGGAGGTTTTCCACATAACAACCAATTTTCTGACACCAACATGGTTCAAGAATGAACCCAGTGGCAACACTAGGTACCTGGAGTTAGCACTCATGCCAGTGTGCTGGGGTCAGACCCACAGACCTCTTAGGACAGTGGTCTTGAGTTCCCTGCGTCCTGACTAGCCACTATGATGGGCTAAGCAGCTCACAGAGCTCAGGGAAGTTTTGTTTACTATCGCAGGTTTAAGCAGAGGCCACAGCTTGTGAACAGCAGCTGCAAGGAGGCCAAAGATTTGACTCTGCCTGCCGTGGTGTGCGTAGTCCCACGACAGAAGTTTGAGAACCTCGCAGCTTAGGGCTTCCTGTGGAGGCTCCGTTTCAAGTGTGTCCCGGCTTGGCTGCCAGCGGCCCCGTGGGTCCCAGTATGCCTAGCTGAGCTGGGCCTGCGCTGGCTCCACCGTGCTCATGGATGGGCATAAGGGGCTCTCAGAGCTGAGCCGACATCACCCACAAGAGAGTGAGAGAGGAGTGCTGTAATGGAGATGTTAGTGCTGAGCCTGGGAGGAAATGAAGCTGGAGGACCGGAGGCATAGAGATCAGACGTCTGGGGAAGGTGCAAGGGAACCCGCTTCCCTCCTCTGCAGAACTGGCCTCTGCTCCCATCGTTGCCAGGTCCTCTGTACCAGAGAGCCCTGACAGCTCCCACAGCACACTGAGCGCCGTCCTGGCTTCCAGACTTTCTAAGCTGAGACAAGAGATGTCATCCTGGGTGTTCAGCACCTGGGAGCACTGGGTCCTAAACTCCAGCACCCCTAGGTGAAGCAGTCAGGCAGCTTGCAAGCCCGTGTCCCTCCCAGACCCCAGCTGGATCACATGCAGGCTGAGGGTCTGAGGATGAGGTTGTCAGAGTTGACAACCACGTGTGCAGTGTGGAAGAGAGAAATCTGGAGTGGAGGATGGCCTCCCAGCAGGTCAGGTCTGGGGCCTGGTGCGTATAGGGAGGCAGACCTGAGGGCACGCACCTGCCTCCTGACTGCATGAGACCTGTAAGCGGCCAGTTGTATGTGTTGTATTATGTGGTATATGTGTATGTGGTGTGTGTGTGTGGTGTGTGGTGTATGTGTGTGTGTGGTGTGTATGTGGTGTGTGTGTATGTGCTGTGTATACATGGTGTGTGCATGTGTGTGTGGTGTGTGTATGTGTGGTGTATGTGTATGTGTGTGGTGTGTGTATGTGGTGTGTATACGTGGTATGTGTGTGGTGTGTGTGGTGTGTGCATGTGTGTGGGGTGTGTGTGTGCTGTGTGCATGTGTGTGCTATGTGTGTATGTGGTATATGTGTGTTGTGTGTGTTGTATGTGTTGTATGTATTTGGTATATATGTATGTGGTGTGTGTGTGGTGTATGTGTGTGGTGTGTGTGGTGTGTGCATGTGTGTGGGGTGTGTGTGTGCTGTGTGCATGTGTGTGCTATGTGTGTATGTGGTATATGTGTGTTGTGTGTGTTGTATGTGTTGTATGTATTTGGTATATATGTATGTGGTGTGTGTGTGGTGTATGTGTGTGGTGTGTGTGGTGTGTGCATGTGTGTGTGGTGTGTGTATGTAGTGTGTGGTCTGTGTGTGCTGTGTGTATATGGTGTTGTGTGTGTATTGTGTGTGTTGTGTGTGTATTATGTGTGTGTTGTATGTGTTGTATGTATGTGGTATATGTGTGTGTGGTGTGTATGTGGTGTGTGTATGTGGTATGTATATGTGGTGTGAGTGGTGTGTGTGTGGTGTGTGTGGTGTGTGTGTGTTGTATATATTTGGTATATGTGTATGTGGTGTGTGTGTGTTGTATGTGTGTGTGTGGTGTATATGTGGTATGTTTGTGTGGTATATGTGTGTGGTGTGTGTGCTGTGTGCATGTGTGTGCTATGTGTGTATGTGGTATATGTGTGTTGTGTGTGTTGTATGTGTTGTATGTATTTGGTATATGTGTATGTGGTGTGTGTGTGGTGTATGTGTGTGGTGTGTGTGGTGTGTGCATGTGTGTGTGGTGTGTGTATGTAGTGTGTGGTCTGTGTGTGCTGTGTGTATATGGTGTTGTGTGTGTATTGTGTGTGTTGTGTGTGTATTATGTGTGTGTTGTATGTGTTGTATGTATGTGGTATATGTGTGTGTGGTGTGTATGTGGTGTGTGTATGTGGTATGTATATGTGGTGTGAGTGGTGTGTGTGTGGTGTGTGTGGTGTGTGTGTGTTGTATATATTTGGTATATGTGTATGTGGTGTGTGTGTGTTGTATGTGTGTGTGTGGTGTATGTGTGTGGTGTGTGTGTGCGTGTGTGTGTGTGTGTGTATGTGTGTGGTGTGTGTGTGTGTGGTGTGTGTGTGTGGGGTGTGTGTGTGTGTGGGGGGTGTGTGTGTGTGTGGGGTGTGTGTGTGTGTGGGGGGTGTGTGTGTGTGTGGGGTGTGTGTGTGTGTGGGGGGTGTGTGTGTGTGTGGGGTGTGTGTGTGTGTGGGGGGTGTGTGTGTGTGTGGGGTGTGTGTGTGTGTGGGGGGTGTGTGTGTGTGTGGGGTGTGTGTGTGTGTGGGGGGTGTGTGTGTGTGTGGGGTGTGTGTGTGTGTGGGGGGTGTGTGTGTGTGTGGGGTGTGTGTGTGTGTGGGGGGTGTGTGTGTGTGTGGGGTGTGTGTGTGTGTGGGGGGTGTGTGTGTGTGTGGGGTGTGTGTGTGTGTGGGGGGTGTGTGTGTGTGTGGGGTGTGTGTGTGTGTGGGGGGTGTGTGTGTGTGTGGGGTGTGTGTGTGTGTGGGGGGTGTGTGTGTGTGTGGGGTGTGTGTGTGTGTGGGGGGTGTGTGTGTGTGTGGGGTGTGTGTGTGTGTGGGGGGTGTGTGTGTGTGTGGGGTGTGTGTGTGTGTGGGGGGTGTGTGTGTGTGTGGGGTGTGTGTGTGTGTGGGGGGTGTGTGTGTGTGTGGGGTGTGTGTGTGTGTGGGGGGTGTGTGTGTGTGTGGGGTGTGTGTGTGTGTGGTGTGTGTGTGTGTGGTGTGTGTGTGTGTGTGGTGTATGTTTGTGTGTGTGGTGTGTGTTTGTGTGTGGTGTATGTGTGTGTGGTATATGTTTGTGTGTGTGGTGTATGTGTGTGTGTGGTGTGTGTTTGTGTGTGTGGTGTATGTTTGTGTGTGGTGTATGTGTGTGTGTGGTGTGTGTGTGTGTGTGTGTGTGTGTGGTGTATGTGTGTGTGTGGTGTATGTTTGTGTGTGGTGTATGTGTGTGTGTGTGGTGTATGTTTGTGTGTGGTGTTTGTGTGTGTGGTGTATGTGTGTGTGGTGTATGTGTGTGTGTGGTGTATGTGTGTGTGGTGTATGTTTGTGTGTGTGGTGTGTGTGTGGTGTATGTGTGTGTGGTGTATGTTTGTGTGTGTGGTGTGTGTGTGGTGTATGTGTGTGTGGTGTGTGTTTGTGTGTGGTGTATGTTTGTGTGTGGTGTATGTGTGTGTGTGGTGTGTGTTTGTGTGTGTGGTGTGTGTTCTGTAGTCAGTGTATGTGCAGTGTACGTATGTAGTGTGTACATCAGTAGTTTGTGTGTGTTTGTAGTGTCTCTGTGTGTGCCAGATCTGTGTGTGTATGTGTGCATGTATATTATGGGGTATGGGCCTGCGATGTGTTGTATATGTGTACAAAGAGAAAACCGTCTTTTAAGGAACAGATTCATCATGGGAGTTAGCAAGACTGAACCGGGCGGAGCAGGTGGCAGGTAGGAAGCCAAGGCAGGAGCCGGATTGCAGCCGTGAGTCTCCCCTGGAAGCTGCAACAGGGCTCCCGTAGCAATATGAAAGGTGAATCAGCTCCTCCGTGGGAAAACTGTCCTTGCACTGATTAGTCAAGGCCCACCCATTCTACCATGGGCCTGACCTGTGTACGCCATATCTTCTGGTTTAATGATAAGCTCGTTGAAAAAGCAGCGTCCAGACCAGACATGGCTGCCACAGCCAGGCCGAGCTGACCAGCAAGAACAAGTCATAACTACTCAGCATCCACTCAGAGAGAACGGTGAAGGGGTGGGCAGGGAAGTGGAGAGGAAGGCCGTGGCTGCCTCACAGAGGTGCTGGATCCCTTCAACATGCACGTGTGCCTCTACCAGCTGCCTGCCCACCCTGCCTTGCAGACAGGAAGCTGCTGGTCGGTTAGTCCCAGCCTCTCACCTGGGCCTACTGCAGGAAGAGTTGGATTCCCCAGAGCCTGCCTTGGACCACGGACCAGCCTTGCCTGTGTGCTGTTCAGTACTGTGTGGACCTTAGAGCTTCTGTGCACGCCATGGGCAGACACACATGACTGAAAACCCCTTCCTGATGTTGCCTCTCATGAACAGAACAAGGGCTCCTTTTTCTGCCTGGTGCTCAGCAGGTGTCTGATTTTTTTATCACAAGCCCTAATGTATGGCTCTGCACCTCTGGGCCCTTACTATGAATTATCCTGTCTCAGGCCTGCAGCATCTGGAGAGATGGTTTACTACAGAGGCTGCAATAATAATTCAGTTATGTATTGACAACCGAAGCAGTATATACTCAGGCGCGTGAAGGGAGCTGCATAAAGCCCAGCATTATTCAAATGGTAGGTATCTCAGCAGACACACAAATCTAAGTGGAGTTCCTGCACGTCCTCGTGACTGACAAGTACGTCATCCACGCTTCTGTTGACCACGGGACAATTGATTCTGTGTTTTCAAATGGCTGACAAATGGCAGCCGTCGGTAGTCAGGTGTGCCAGGACTGCACCCGAGAGGAACCCGGAACCGACAAGGGATACTTCTGTGTATAAACCTACAGGCGACCATCCCCTATGGCTGCCTGCTTCTCAACTTCTCTCTCCTTCAGAGAAGTTGTGATGCATTTTTATGGTTTCTTCTGATGCCCATGGTAAAACAAAAGCAGTCTAATAGTGCCATAATGAACCGATCATTTCTGAAACTCTGAACTTTGAGTAAGAATAGATTATGACTGTGGTCTGGAAATAAGAGAATTTTAGTTGTGTGTCAGGTAAGGCAACAGAGGCCATCATTATTAGTTGCCTTTCTATTTTGAGATTCACCTTATGAAGTAATGGGTAGTTATCACAGAGAGCAAACTTTAAATAAAAATTAATTAATTAAATTAATTAAGACCACCCAGCAGGGCTCTTCTCCAAAACACCGATACAGCTGTGAGCACAGGTTTCATACTTTATTGTAAGTAGGTCAGAAAGTAACGGCCTTCTGTTAAGTGTCTCCCCAGAACACGCCACCCAACATCATGGATAACACAAGCAGGATCAGGAACACGGGCGTGCACCAAGGACAACCTGGGAAGTGGAAGGAACTTCTCAGCCCACCCAGTTGTGCCCAGAGCAGAGACTTTTCCAAGGACAGGGAAAGGCATGGTTTTCAAAAGTTAACCATTCCATTCCTTTTAAACGAAAATTTAGTGTATACATGTAAGTTTTTACAAGACAGAAAATAAGGGTATTTTCATGTGCACTGTTAGCCATTATGTTCATTTGGGAGTTAATTACAAAAAAAGAGATGATCTTAAAAAGATTTGCAAGCAGCGACCAAGTGAAGCAGAGTTAATGAAGACTAGGAAAGAGCAAGAGGAAAAGGGGGCTGGAGCGACGGCCCGCAGTCAGAAGTGCCCACACTGCTCTTCTAGGCGACCAGAATGCAATTCCCAGCAGCCATGCCAGGCAGCTCCCAACTGCCTGTAATTCCAGGTCCTGGGGGATCTGATGTCTCTGACCTCCAGGAGCATATGCACTCATGTGCACATACCAACACACAGCCACATACATATACACATAATTACAAATAAAAATTAAATCCAAGAAAAGAAAATAGGAAAATGGAGAAAAGAATAAAATGAGCAGATGGAAAATGCAGATTGGATAGAAAGAAGGCAAAAGCACCCCACAGCTGAGATCAGAAGCAAAAGAGGGAATTTACAGAAATAAAATGTATTATTGGGGGGACTAGAGAGAAGGTTTGGTCGTGAAGAGCACTGACTGCTCTTGCGGAGTCCTTCGGTTCAGGTCCCTGCACCCACATGGTGGCTATGAACCGTCCTTAACTCCAGTCCCAGGGGAATCCACCACCCTCTTCTGACCTCCGAGGCATTGCACGGCACAGGTGCACTCACATACGTGCAGCCAACACACTCATACACAGAAAAGAAAATAATAAATAAAATATTTTTAAATGTATTAATATAGAATACATGAACAATGTGTTGTAATGCGGTTAACCTGAGTAAAATAGGTGAATTCCTAGACACACATGCCCCGATACAAGCAAACCATAACGAAATAGAAAATCTAGACAGATGCTCAATTATCAGAGATGGAACAGCACAGAACCCTCCCGTGAGGGAATCCCAGGAATCGACAGTTTCTTAGGTGAGTCTTTAAAGAACTAGTACAAATTGTCCAAAAAGTCTGCCCCCCATCAAAGAAATTAAGAGCACTTGAAAGTGCTTCCTATTAGGCCAGTGATACCCGGCTAACAGAGGCCCTGTAAGGAAACCATAGATCGGCACTCCTGAACTGCACTGAGAAGAAAAAGTCCTAAAGATGTGGGCTGAAGGCTTCAGGGCTGCAGTCAAAGAACTAGTCCCGGAAGGTGCTACACACACTACCGGAAGAGGACAGCGAGTAGCCATCAACCTTGCCCAGCTGTGAATCCTGCAAGCTACAAAACTGGCTGTCCTGGCAAGATACAGCTGCTGGTGCAACAGCAGCATGAGCATTATGGGAGTGACCCGTCACCTTCTGCTTGGATTCAAGGCCCGTTTCACAAGATGGAGCCCATGCCTAGCACTGTTAGCAGAGCTAAGAGGCTGGGGCTAGACAGGTTACAGGTCATAGAGGAGAACCTATCAGTATTCTATCAAATGGGCATAATACGACACTGACTCTGAAGACCATTATTATACCCATAGATTAATGCAGCTCTCAGCTCTCACCAGAGAAGCTTCTTCTTGGAGCACATGACAGTTAACACAGAGACCCACAACTGGTCAATATGCAGAGAACAAGAGACAGCAGAGTGCTCAGCCATAAACGGGACACCTACATCGTGTTTTCCTTCCCAAGGCTCAGGGAGCATTTGGGAAGAGAGATCAGAAAGATTCAAAGAGCATTTAAGAGATAAGAAAGTTTCAAATTTTGCCTGGAAGAAGCATCAGGATCCCATATCTTCAGTCTTAGCCTAACCTCCCTACCGCTCCCTCTCAGGACTCTGTTATTTCATCCTGGTGTCCTGGGTGTGGGGTGGGGCTGATGGTATCTCCTGCTGATCCCAACACTGCCACTTACAGGAATCTCTAACTTTTGGCTTGGTGCCATGACAGAATTTGAGGAAAGCTAAGTATATTTTGAGCATGTGGAGGGGCATGACGGATTTTCTGTGACCAGAAGTGAAGACATACGTTCTGTGGTGGAATTTTCCACTTATTTCTGGTTCTAGTAGGAATGTACATCCCTATCTCCTCTGTCAGACACAGTCATAAGTGGTAGTTTGAATGAAAAGTGTCCCTCATAGTATTGAGCCTCATAGGCTCAAGTATTTGAACACTTGGTCAGTTAGTCGTGCTGTTTGGGGAGGGTCAGGGACCTTTTAGGAGGTGTGGCCATGCTGGAGAAAGCACAGGTTGGGGTGAGATCCTTGTCCTACTTCCAGTTTGCTCTGTCTGCTTCCTGTGAGTGCTCAGAGGTCCGCTCTGGCTCCCTCTCCTGCCGCCTCCCCACCATGATTGACTCTCACCCTCTGGAACGGCAATCACAAATAAACCCTTCTCTAAGTCACGTTGCTCACGGTGCTTTATCATAGCAAAAGAGACGTGACTAATGCCTCATGTGAGTGTCTTGGCCAATCAAATTTCAGCAGAGGTTACCTGCGCTACACTGTCACCTTTAAGGAGTCCTCGAGAATCAATAGGTAGTTCTCCTCATCTTCTGCTGTTAGGATCAAGCTCTATGCAGTGACACCTCCAGGCACCCTGGATGGACACATCCATCCCATGTGCAGACCAAGCCTAGCTGGTTTAAAACCATGACTGTGGGCTGGAGAGATGGCTCAGTGGTTAAGAACACTGATTGTTTTTGCAGAATACCCAGGTTCAAATCCCAGGACCCACATGGCACCTAGCAACTGTAACTCCAGTCCCAGGGGGTCCGACAGCCTCTTCTGATCTCCCTCCACAGGCATTGCATGACATGGGTGCACTTACCTACATGCAGGCAATACACACATACACATAAAATAAAAATAATAATTTTTTTTTAAAAAACCCATGACTGTAGATGTTGTTACTATAGCACAGTTAGACCCGTTGTGAGAAAACCCACCACTGAGCTCTCCAAAGGTCTGATTCCTTTCCTGCAGCTAATTATACTTATCTTTTCATTTATGATTTCTGACTTTCCATCTTACCTAAGTCCTTCCACAGACCCAGTTGACCATGGCTCCAACCAGCATCTGCTTTCTCCACCAGCTCCCTCCCCATACCCCTCTGCTTGCCCATCCCCCATTCCTCTCTCCACTGTCCTGCAAAAGAAATTAATTTCACAAGTATTTTAACGGAAATGAAGTCCTTTAGATACAGTGACCTTTTCGCTTACGTGATGGCTAATACTGTCTGCTTGACAGAATCTCAAGCTGTCTAGGAGACAAATCTTTGGACTTGTCTGTGAGAGAGTCCCTAGACTGGATTTAACTGAGGTGGGAAGAGCTTACATAGGCTGCATCATTCCATGGGCTGTGGTCTTCCATCAAGTTAAAAGAAGAGAGCAAACAGCACCAGCATCTCTCTCTTCCCCTATTTGAGATGCTGGGTGACCAGCGGCCTTCACCCTCTGCCACCTTCCCCACCACGATGAACTGTAAGACAAAACAAACCCTTCCATCCCTAAGCTGCTGCGGTCAGACATATTGTCACAGCACGGGGACACGCTAAAGATTGTAGAAGGAAATCACAGCACAGAGGGAAAACGTAGGCTCAGGTGTCTGTCCTGACTGCCTGGTAAAGCCATGAAATGGCTGTAGAGCTAGAGGCTAGCTTTTCCAATTTGCCTCGTCACAGACAGTGGAAGAGTTTAACATCGAGATCGCCGGAGAACAGAAGGGGTCGCGTGGCATGCAGGCAGGGTGAAGTGAAGGAATCCTGTTCCATGTTCACAGGTCAAAAACAACATTCCATTCATAGACACGGGGAGGGATACGTGCTGAAGTGTGTGCTGATGGGGCCAGTGTCTCATTCCGCGAGACCTGTCACCATTCCTGGCCACACTCAGTCAGTAAAGGAGACTCTAAGGGATGGAAACTGGGATGTCTGAATTCCACCTGGAGGTCAGCGGAGAAGGAAGCTGACTGAAGAGGTCTCTAAGTGTCCCTTCCAGACAGCATTTGGCTCCAAGCCTTCTACATTTGATTCTGGCCTAAATGCTCCACATATTGTTCCTTCCTGTGTCTCTCTCATCAAGGACACGCTTTTGAGTGAAGTCTAATGATAGCTCAGGAGCTGCATGGACTCTATTGTTCTGGCCCCATGAACTGCAGGATTCCAGCTTGTGCCAGTATTTGAAGGAGAAAGGACCTCTCACAGGATGCACGGAACTTTAGTCTCTAGGGAGGTATCCACAGTCTCATGCTGCTGAAGTGAGAGTGCAGGACCTCCACCTGGGAGCAGAATCAGGTTGGTTCAGGGCCCTACCCCCACCCCCAGCTTCCTCTTTCCGGGGTGGGACACAAGTGACCAGTAACTTCCCAAACTGGAATTCAAGCGGCTCCCAGAGCTTGTTGCTGAGGTCTGAAGGCAGAGCACCGGGGTCTCCTGCTCCTAGGGTCTCTTTGATGGCCTGGTGTTTAGGAAGAAGTGCGCTCAGCCCTCTTGAGAGCCCTTGACGGGTGAGGTGGTAAGAGAGATTGTCCACTTCTGCAGCAGATTTTGCCTGAAGTGACTCACACCAAGGGCTTGGGAGCCTGATTCTATTTTGGGCAAGCTCTGATCCCTTCTGGTTATCAGTGCTCACAGCAGCACAGGGTTATCTGTGAGCCAGGAGGACAGAGTGTGAGGGGAAGGAGCGGGGACCTAAGACAGTCCTGAGAGAAAACAGAAATTACTGGCCAGGCTGGAGGCCTTCTAACAGGCTCATCCCATTTGGGGGACCTCGGGTGGTCCCAGGGAGACCAGTGATGAGACCTGATGTATGAGTTACGCTCTGTGCCCCTCAACATGGACTAGTGCCTAAAATAAAATGTTCCACTTCTGACTACACACTGTGAATGGGAACTTTTGCCCCAATTTGTAAGATTATAGTTTATTGAGGAAACAGCCTCAGGGCACCTGTACAAGTGGAATGACATTAATTAAAATGCCTAAACACAGCAGAGGAATCGGTTGGTTTTTTTTGTAAGTTCAAAGGACAGGCAGACAATGGAAAAACCTGCCCCTCCAGCATCAGAAGTCAGAGGCTTCCTTTGCAGGTGCTGGGGTCTGCCCCAAACTCATCAGACTGAACCCGGCTGGAGGTGTACCGGTTCTCTATGAACACCACACTTCCCTTTTCAAGAATATTAGTGAGGAGGTAAGGCAGCCCGTGCCAGCATCCCAGGTACCACAGGGAAGCCGGAAAGTGACCTCCAACTTCCTCTGAGAGTTGTGCAGAGGAAGGGAGGAGGCCCCAGGCCCCTGCAGCTGCCTGCAGAGGCACTGCTGGGTGCTGGTGTGCGGAAGGGATTGGCCCCGTGCTGACCTTGTAAACCACCGAATGGAGGCGTCCTCCCCACCCCTTGGTGGAATGAGATGGGACTGAGGGAGCCCCTAGCACTGAGCTCCGTCTGGTGGCCTCTGGTGGCCATCGCCAGAGTGTCCACTGACTTCTTAATTGCAAAACCCAACTGGCTGACCCCTGACCGCTGAGATGCAAGTGACCTTGAGGTAGAGCCTGCTGAAGCAGGAACCAGGCTAGAGGAACAGCCAACCAGAACCTTTCCATGGGGAATGTTCTGTGTGACAAAGATGAGAGAGGACAGACAGGGTGGGAGACTTTGATGTCAGCCCTGGGTGATCAGGGAAAGACTGGCCTCAGGGCCCTGTGTAGGCATCCCAGGGTCCCATCCGCCCAGCTCATTGACAGCAGCCTGACGTCCCTAGTGTCTCAGTGACCTGTGGACAAAGCATGGCGGCCAGTGCTGCGCACCGTGCAGGAGCTGGCTCTACTCTGTCCTGCAGGACACGAAGGACCTCAGGCCTCACACTCGGGTGTACAGGTGTACAGGTGTCTTTGCGATCCGTGAACCTCCTGGTGAAGCTCCCTTCAACTTCCCAGAAGGTGGTCCTTCCCTTCGGGGGCTGACCCCCCACCCAGTGCCTCACCAAGTACGTGGGCAGGAGAGGAGCTGCGGCCACCTTCCTGTGTCAGGCATGGTACGCCCCCCCCCCCCCCCCCCCCCCCCAAAAAAAAAAAAACAGGACATGATCGATTGAGAGCAGAATTCTGGCATCTGCCAGCCCGACTCTATCTTCCTCTGGGAGGTCAGGGCAGCAGGGCAGCCTGTGGGCTTGGAGATGCAGGTCAGCGCTTAGCCAGTGCCAAGCAGGAAACCCGGCACAGGAGCTGACCTGCCCTAAGAGCTCTGTAGCAAATCGGGAGGAAAGGGATGCACAGGAAAGGGTGGCCCTTGGTGAGGAACTATCCAATCAGGTTTGCCTGTGGGCATGTCTATGAGGCATGTCTTGGTTGCTGATTGATTTAGAAGGGCCCAGCTCACTGTTGGCAGTGCCATCCTTGGGCAAGTGGGTCTGGGCTGCCTTAGAAAGGTAGCTGAGCCAGTGAGCAGTGTTCCTCCACGGTCTCTGCTACAGCTTCTGCCTTGACCTCCCTTGGTGATGGACTGTGACCTGTAAACCAAATAAACCCTTTCCCCTTTTCTTTTTTTTTAAAAAATATTTTATTTATTATTTTTATTTTATAAGTGTATTGGCTTGCATGTGTGTAAGGGCACCCATGTCATTGCAGTGCCCACGGAGGTCAGAAGAGGGAGTTGGATCCCCGGAACTGGAGTTATGGATGGTTGTTAGCTGCCATGTGGATGCTGGGGATCGAACCCAGGTCCTCTGCAACAGCAACTGGTGTTCTTAACTGCTGAGCCGTCTCTCCTGAGTCAGTGTTTTTTCACAACAGAAAAGCAAACCAGTACATAAGAGTTCCAGAAGATCCTCCCAAGTCTCATGTACTCAGACTAGGTCAGCACCCTGGGTCACCGTAAGCAGATGATGAAGCCGTTGGCACCGCCGTTCTCCCGATGCAGCGCACTGGAGGCTTGATGCCGCTCTGCCTGTGACTTTAGCTCCGCACATCAGAGCAGCCGTCACTGGACTTGACACTGACTCTTATCTGGCCTGGGGATGAGGCCTTGAAGATCCCTGTCTCTAGCTCTCCCCACACTGCCTGGGAGTTGGAGTAGAATCAGCTGGGGTGGGGCAAGTGGGGGTGGGTGCCTGCCCAGTGCATGGGTCAGTTGGCTGGGCCCTCACTTCTGATTACCATGACAAAACTCAGAGAAGGGAACAGAACGTGGTGGAGGAGAAAAGGCTGTTCAGCCCCAACTCCCCCAACTGAGAGGGGTGGGCCTTCCTGTGCTGATGCTCCCCAGAGCTCATTCTGTGGCTCTGTGGAACTCAAAGTCATGCACTGTATCACTTTACTATGTTTTGTTTTTTAAATGTTGGCCTCACTTATTCCAGAGAAAACAAGAAAATAAACTATCATGTCTCTGAAACTTCAAAAACAAAAAAAATACATTTACCAGTTTGATAAGGAAAAAACATTTTTTTTAGCCTGTAGGAAAGAGTTGAATATTTCATTTATTAATGGAAAGAAAGTGTTTAAATCGCATTGGCAAGTCCTTGTATGGTAACGGCGGCTGTAATAACTAAGACCAGCCATGCTTGCATCCTTTTGTTGTTTTGTCCTTGTTGTGTGTGTGTGTGTGTGTGTGTGTGTGTGTGTGTGTGCGAAACAGGGTGTCACGTAACCCAGGTTGACCTCCAACTTGATACGCAGTGAAGATGATCTTGAACCTCTGATTTTCTTGCCTTTACTTCCCTAGTGTGAGGATTACACTACAGGCTTGCATTACTAAGCTTGGTTTTACGGCATGTTGGGGACGGATCAGGACTTCCTGGACCCTACCAACTGAGCTATAGCCCCAGCCCAGCATGTCTGTTTTCTAATGACATGCTTCGTAGATCAAGGGAGGCATACCTTGACCTCAGCTAATGCCTGCACCATCCTGGATTCCATTCTGTACTTAGACCCCACACCCATCTACCCCAACTCTTACCAAGCCCTGGAAGCCCACACTGTTAGGTTATGGGTGTGGTTCTTGGTTGCATTGGTGCTCTGGTCCCTGTCCACCCCGTCCCATGGCCCTGCACCTGAGCGTCTTCTTACGTTCCCAGTCACATGGATACAATCCCCTTCCTGTGCAGCCTCCACAGCTCCTCATGATTCCCTTGCAGCCCTGAGAGGGAAACCCCACACCTCCTAGCACCAGGCCTCTTTCTGTACTAGTCCCAAGAAAGTAGAAACCATTTTCTTACTGCAAAGCCAAATGTGAAAAATCACCCATGCAGGACAAGGAAGCCTGCAGGAGTCAGATGGCAGCCGGGGTCAGGGACCACCCTAACCCATTTTTCTCTGGAATCATTCAGTTTACACTTGTTCAGTTCAAGTGTGCCCTTCACAAGAATTTGCACATCCTGATCGGACTTGCCTGGAATTTCCTTCAATTTCATGTAAACACTTCCGTACATAAATATGAACATATCATTGGCCGCTGGGTACTCAATCCCTCCCACACCTCAAAGGTGGTACCTTGAGGGCTTTTTTCTGTTTTTCAGATGAGACAAACTTGGGAGATTTGTAGATATGGTGGGCTCTGCGGGCTTCACAAGAGACCTTCATTCTGTGCTGATGAGTGAACTCTGATGGGGTATTAAGAGGTGCACACTCAAACATGCACATCTAAGGACCCAGCGTGAACATGCTCATTAAACCAAAAGAACACTCTAGAAGACACAAAGTACTGCAAAGCCACTAGCTGCAGAGCCAGCAAGAAACTGCCGTTAATCTTTAAATTATGTCAACAATTAATCAAAATGACTGTAAGACACAGTCATAGATCTTACAGAAAATCTAATAAAAATGGTTAGATAAGACACATGAAGTCCAAATATATACTTTCACCCTGATTGAGCCTGACTAATAACCATAATTCTTGGGCCTTTCCTGTGGGAACCTCTTTGCCTCAGGGTTGACACAGCCATGTCCACAGTGGGCTCTGGTTCAGAGGTGACCTGTCCTCTTGGACACTGGACACCAGCTTGGTTCTAAGAGAGGTTTGTCCTGGTCACTGTGAGCCAGATGTGAAGATTCTGCCCATCACTCCACAGGAAGATTTGCTCCTCGGTACCTAGAAGTGGGTCCAAGGTGAGGGACAAGTTGCAGCTGCATGAAGTGAATATAAGGGCCCCACTGTGATGTCTGAAGCACGGTGGTATGATGAATACCTCGAGGGAGAAGAACTGCATGTTTGGATGGAGCTGTGAAGCTGGAAACAGAAACGACAACTGTTTCATAGAGGGGAGTCTTTATAAAGCGTCCCCATGAAGTGTTGCCCACACTAGAGACATCAGTGTTTCTAAAGAGTGTTTCTGTCCAGCAACACTTAATCTGTCTCTGTCTCTGTTTCTCTGTATCTCTCTCTCTCTCTCACTCTCTCTCTCTCTCCTCTTTCTCCCTCTCTCTCTCCTTCCTTCTCCCCACCCTTTCCGGTCTTCTAGTTCCTTCCTAGCTCTGTGTCTGCATCTCAGCATATAAAGGGATAATAATAGGAGAGATGGATGGTTGGATAGACAGATAGATGATAGATAGATGATAGATACATAGATACATAGATAGATGATAGGTAGATACAAAGATGATAGGTGATTGATAGATAATAGATAGATGATTGATAGACAGATGATTGATTGATAGATAGATAGATAGATAGATAGATAGATAGATAGATAGATAGGCAGATGATAGATCCATAGATGATAGATAATGTGATTGGTGGGTGTGGGCTGACACTGCAGCCCTGCCTCTCATGTTAAGTGCTGAGACTGTCGCCAGAGAAAAATCATGGTTTCAGAATTTACTATTTTGCATCTTATAAAGTTAATTCACAGGCATTAAGTGAGCACAAACTGGTTAATTTCCTGTCCACTCTGATTTTCCTTCATGCTGGTGACAAGTCATGGGTGTCTAAGGGAAGTTTCAGGCCTTCTCCTGGGAAAGGCCAGGCTCCTGCAGAGCATTTGTAACCTGGGGAAGGTGACGACTCCTGTGGATGGTCAGGAGACTCACACTGTATCCCCAATAGGGCTATATTTGGATAACACTCCCTCCTCAGGCCCAGGACATCCCAGGGGTGATGATTACTACTGCATCTCTGCTGAGGACAGGGGGTGAGAAGCCCAGGATCCATCCTCAGAGTGCCTTTCAGAGAAAATTCCCCACCCCTGGGCACATAGAAATAAGCTTCATGAGGTGCTAACAGTACAGGGACCAGATGGGCAGATGGAGGTAGCACAAGTCCAGACAGGGAGACACAGAAGCTTTTTGGGGGCAGCTATCAGCAGCTGGGCTCCCATCATCTCCACATCCCCTCTGCAGCCTGGCCAGCTCTAACAGGAGGCCCTGAGGGCCCCTGCTGTCCCTGAAAGGGTGAAGATGGGATCTGAGACCCCTTGGATGAGGCAGCAAGCCTCCCCAGGATTGGGGATGTGCCAGCTGCTCCCCTGGATCCAGCCTGTCCAGGAACCTGATGAAGTCACTGCAGCACTTGGTCTCCATCCCACCCTGTCCTCTCCACCAGCTCCTCTCCCGCTCCACCAAGGCTAGGCTAGTACAGGTGATGGGGACAGGGCTAGGGGAAAGGGCATGCAGATCTTCATGGTGAACCCTAATGAGGGCTGTGGCAGAGGGCACTGACAGTGAAGGGGGGAGAGAGCCGAGAGGAGCCAAGGCTGAGCAGCACTGGGGAGCCTTGGGCTGGGATCCTGCTGTTGAGGTCTTTGTCATTGGCGAGGAACAATTGTGATGACTGGTTTTAACTGTCAACTTGACTTCATCTAGATCTAGAAAAGGAAGAGCATCTGGGTGAGGGGCTGTCTAGAGCAGTTCAGCCTGTGGGCTCCTCTGTGGACCGTTGTCATGATTCACTGCCATTTATGCGGGAACACCCAGTCCACGGTGGGCACCACCATTCCCCAGGTTTGGGAGCTGAGCACTGGCAAGCATGCTCACATTCATCCCCTCTCTGCTCTTGCCCAGTGTGACCAGCTACTTCAAGCTCCTGCCCCTGGGCTTGACTGGAGTGATGGCTGCAACCTGGGAGCCTGAGGCCAAAGGACCCTTCCTCCCTTAAAGAAGCTGGTGACTGGGTATTTTGTGACCTGATTGGAACTGAAACTAAGGCTGAGGGGGAGGAGGAGGGGGAGAGGGAGGGGGAGGGGGGGGAGAGGATGAGAAAAGGGGGGGGGGGGGGGGGGGGGGGGGGAGGGGGGGGGGAGGGGGGGGGAGAGAGAGAGAGAGAGAGAGAGAGGAGTGGAAGAGGGACAGAAAGAGAAAGTGGAGAAGGAGGTGGAGGAGGGAGGGGAGGAGGGACTGACAGAGGAGAGGGCCTGAAGGAGTGCCGGGGTGGGGCCTCCCCTGAGAGGCCTGCTCACCCCACCTTCTGGCCCTCTGGTCACTGGCTTCTGTCTGGACTGTTTTCGGGACTGAGTGCCTGTCCTCGGGCTCTCCTCAGCACCACTCCAGCCCAGGTCCTTACAGGAGGCCGGGGGTGGGTCTAGGGGTGTCATGAAGCCTAAAGGAAAACCTTTCCGCAAGAAGGCAAAGTCCTAAAGAAAATACGGGCCAAGTGGAAGATCGAGTCACTGGGCACTAGGATCTCTCTCCGCAGATGACCCCGCAGTGAATCCCGCGTGGGAGGAAGGCGCGGCAGGGCGCGCAGGGCGCACAGGGGCGCGGCAGGCAGTGCTGGCTGCAGGCCAGGGTCCAGCTCTGCTGCCTTTCGGTGCATCGCCTGCATTTGCCTTCGGAAACAGCAGAGTAAAACCGGGGAGGTCGATGAGAACAGAATTACGGCGTCAACTTCTCCGCGTCTTCTCCTGCTCTCCGCATCCGCACGGCTGCAGTGGGTTCCCGCCACTCCAGCTGGCGGCGGCAATTTCCCTGGAAATCCTTAACGAGTGCATCATCGCGCGACGGCGAGGGAAGCAGACCCGGGTCCCACGGCGGCCGCGCGCCACGCTCGGCTGTGCAGTAAGCAGACAGCGCGGTGACATCGCAGCCCGGGCTCCCCGGGTGCAGACCCTCTCCCGGGCCCGCAGAGGTAATGAGGAGGAAATGATGCTTGGCCCGGCGCAGGCCTCCACTCCGCAGCAGCTCCCCGGGGCCCTCCACGCAGTCCACCCAGCCCCCTCCATGCAGTCCATCCCCCGGCCTCGGAACAAAGCTCTCTACACCGCAAGCTCAGCCCGGCTGTGACCCGATGGAGCGGTGACCTCTGGGGGGGGGGCACCCTTGCCCCTCCAGACCTGCCCCCCCTTTTCCTAGCTCCTTCCCCAGACTTGCCTCGCCCAGTGTCCCAGAAAGGTGGGCAGAGGGCTGTTTGGGAGCATCAGCTTAATTTGGGTTGAAAGGTCTTTGTTGTAAGTCGGGGAAGGGAGGGGCCTGGGGACCTCTGCGGAGTGTTTTGCTGGCAAGCTTGTTGAGATATGATTGCCTTTGTTGTGGTAATCTGAAATTAATTTGCACTTGAACCCATCTTTCTTCTGGGCTCAATTTGAACACCGTTATAATTATGCGCCCCGCGTGAAATTGAGAACAGACCCTGATAGACAAGCAGGATCTTTGAATTCCCCAGGTAGGAGGTGCTTCCCCCGCTTATCTCCCAAGGTGATAAAACAAAACGTTCGGGGCCCAAGCTCAAGAGAGAGGTACTCGCCTGAGGGGAACAGAGTTAATCAGCCGTCTACACGCTGTACACCCAGTGTTCGCAGTGGGTCAATCCCTTCCTTTCAAAGCGATGCTAAACTTTGACTAACTCTAGTGATTTGTACCGGCTCCTCATTTTTTAAAGCGAAAATGGTGTGATTGCTTACATATCAGCCGCCCCTCGTCTAAGGGGCGTGCTCCCTCCCCTCCGTTCACAGGTTCCCCTTCATCGCGGTTTGCTCGCCTCCTGGCACCCCCCAATTGATCCTCCTGGCACCTACCCAGCTCTCCACGTGAGCCCACGAGTCTTACCAGCATTCGTTCAGTTTTAACTCAGATTCCTGTTTTTGGTGAGGAATCTCATTAACTCTGGCAAGCCAATGGCTTCTGTGACTGAAGGAGGCTGTAGGACCCCTCTGGGGCACAAACTCATCCTCAAATTAACCCCTCAGTTGAAAGGAGCAGCTCAGGCTTCCAAAGACCATCCAAAAGGTGGAACTAGGTTCAGGCCCCTCTCCAAAAGACACACCCTGCCTGAGGTGAGTTGGGCATTTGGAAAGCTGGGGGAGATGGGCCAGTAGACCTCCTGTTTACATGCCCTGCATCACCCACAGGCTGCTCACTGGCTCTTCTGAAAGGTCCCGAGCTCCACATTCACATAAGCAGAGAACCCAGGCCCCATGGGAGCCCTGGAAAGACACAGGACAAAGAAGACTGACTGTGGAGAGGTGAACGGCAGGGAATGTTCCAGATGTTCTGCCTGGTTTATAAATGACTGACCTCATTTTAATAAAGCAAAATCTTTAAGAATCAAAAATTGTAGTTGCTTCCAAAATAAAATGCCCTCTACATGGCAGTGTTAGCCTGCTGGTCACAGGGAAAGTCAGCCATGAATGTGTTAGCATTCAAGGGGAACAAGTTTTGTTTTGGAGAAATCCATTGGTGAGCAGGCACTGTCATTTCAGGGAGCAGTTTGCTTTGGTGGACAAGGTTGTCTTCCCTGAGTAATTGCTTTGTGTGGACTCATGGTTTGGGGAAAATGAAGAGCTTTCCACCCCTGTACTGTGGTAACAACAGGAATATGCTGTTTACTGTTAGACATACACCCTCGGCACCTAGGCTCTGGGACCGCTTTTCCTAGTACGTTATTTCAGAGGAAGACTGAAGCCACACTTCAAATCTCATGTCCCCTCCTGAAGGACAGGGCTACAGAGTCAGACCCATACGCCCAGACTCAGTGGGGGACAGAGTCTGGAGTGTGGAGAGTGTGGAGATGGGGTGCACTCTCCCAGCCTGCCCTCAATCCCAGGGGCCATGGCTGCACCCAGTGTCTTATAGGGAAGTGGGTCCCTCAGATGGAGTGGGAACCCACACCACACAGCCTAGGCACCTGCTTCCTGCCCTGTGGAGGTGCCATGGTGCCCTCTCTGGGATGTAGGGAGTGCCTACAAGGCCTGTGGGAGTGCCCATTGCATAGGACAGAGGGGGTGCTTGAACCTGTACACAGGGCTGGGAGTACCTGTCTTCACATAAAAGAACTGTGCGGGGGCAGTTAACTAGGGGGCTTGTGTGGGTATGTCTGATTTCTCAACCATGTCACACAGTGAACATGTGTGTCCCTGGCATGTGGAAGAGAATCGGAGCCCCTGAAAATCACTAAACTATCCCAGGAAGGACAGACCTGGGGTGCCATGGAGGGTGGGGGAAGACCAGATAGCTGCACTTGTCCCGGGGGCCCCTCCCTCCCCTTCCTAGCCCATCTCCTTTTCTCCTCCCTCCCCTCCTCCTCTGGGCCTTATCTCTGGGCCACTCAATCACACCGTGTGCATCCCAGCTGTTCCCTGACAAGCAGCCCAAGCCAAACAACCTTCCACCACAAAGCTGGGCGTAGCCTCTCCCGTGGCCTTTGTCTCCCGGAAGTTTGATATGCAGTAATGGAGGTGACAAAAGATTGGCAGGGGCCCTGGGAGTTAAGTGGCTGGCCTTAGAGCGGCAGCAGATGGCCGGGTGCTGGGCAAAAGCCACAGGCATCTTGACTTCATCTCTGGCGCCTTTATCTCAAATCTGTTTGTACTTCCCTAGACAATCTACGATCCTTACGTTGATCTTATCCGTTTAGTGTGCCCCTGTGAAGAACTACTTTTTGGGTGACAAATCAGCTCCCCCTTTAAATAGAGTATACTTTGCCTAGATGTGAATAGCGGATGGGTGGGTGTGACCACAGGGAGGCTGCTAGAGCTGTTGTCAGGGCCTCCTGACAAGCCTGTGCTCAAGTGCAGCTTACTTCCTCGAGGGCCTTCATGCCTTCCCACTCCCCAAGTTGACTGGATCTAGGATCATCTGAGAGGCACATCTCTGGTTGGGTCTGTAATGGTGCTTTCTGGAAGGATTAGCTGGCGGTGGGGGAGGGGGGTCTCCCTGAGGTAGGACTGCACCTTACAGGAGCAGCAACCAGGGTCTATGGAGGTCCCCTGTGGAGAAGCTTTGCCTGCCTGCCTCTTCTCCCTGCTGGTAAGTGCACCTGCTCTGTGAACATGCTGCTGCTGCCAAGCTTCCCTGGCATCAGAATCCAGGCTCTTTGGCCTTCCAACATGGACTGATGACCCGCTGCCCTCTAGGAATCCTCCAGCACTTCATAAGCTATATCAGGACTGCAGAGGCACCCAGCCTTGTGGATTTAACAACTAGAGGCCTTTACAGCCTCTCCCGTGCCATGATTGGACTACGCAACCCAAATCATGTAAGCCAATCCAATAAATCCCCTTGAGACATAGATTCACTCCATCAGTTCTGTTCCATCACAGAACCCTGACCGGTACAGTCCCCGTTAAGGTGCCTGTCATCTGCCAGGGACTCAGCCAAAAGCTGGTAACTCAGATGAGGTGGATATAGAGCCCTGGACCTCTGTAAGCAAGCTACCTTTAGTGTTGACCTTGAAACAGTCTCATCTGGGCCAGATTGTCTTGGGTGCTGACCTCACCCATGTGCAGTCCAGTCCCAAGGTCATGGGGGAAATGGACAATGCTTGGCCCCTCTTCAGTGTTAGCCAGCAGGAGCATCTTCCCACCCCAGACACAGTGGAGGTCAATGCTTTCCGTGAGCAGAGGTTGACTGTGGGGTATACTGGGCATCTCGGCAGTGTTCTCATGCTGGGTTGGACGAGGTCCTGTGGATTTGCTCATCTTCACTGGGCTGAAGGATCTTTGGGGACACAGCATGCAGTGGGGCCTGGGACTTGGAATGTGGGATCACCACTGTGCCAGTTTCTGTAAGCCTGAGAAGGCACCTCTTGCTCTCAGAGCCTGACCCCCAGCCCATCTGCCAATCTTCACCATGATTAACATTCACAGTCCACCCCCTTCAGAGTTCTTGCAGTATGGGGCAGGTGTCACCATGACCCACCCAGGCAACTTGGGCCCCGAGTGGGAGCTCTGCCTTAGCTCCACACCTCTCTGACAACATCCCTGTCCAATCACTGTATGGAGCCTGCTGGATCTGAAGGCCCAGACTCCAGTCTTCCCACAATCTCCTCAAATCCACCCCCACTCTGCCACCTGTAGACAGCCCTCTGTGCCTGAAGACCATTTTCTCCAGGGTAGTCACCGGCTCTAAGAATGTAACTTGTGTGTGTTCTTCCCCAGCTTCAAGCCATCCTCCCCACAGAACTGGAATCCAAGTTCTCTCAGGCCTATCTGCAAAGCCCTTCCTACCCAGCCCCATCATCACCTTGGCCTTCTGCCACTGCCACGACAGCCCTTAACTGAGCCCTTGGAGCACCTTAGTGCCCCAGGATCTCTGCACGTTTTGAAAGCTCTTCTGCCAAATCAGACATCATTCCTTCAGCTCCTGAGAGAGGCACAGCACGCCTCTCCCCAGGCATAATTTATCTGATTAGGCCACTTGATTCCAGAGTCTCCTGGCTGCCCGTTTTCTTTACAGGCTCAGAGGGTCTGAACATCTTTCCTAGGTCACACCTGATGGGCAGTTTTGCCCCTGGGGAGCCTAGCCATTGGGGCGGCATGCAGTGTGCACCTTCTCAGTGAATGGACGGATAAGCGGCACGATTGGTCCAGCCTGAGCTCTGCACCCTTCCCTGGCCACGCTTGGTGATTCATCTCTTCTGCCCCTTGAGTTCCCAATCTATGCTGGGAACAGTAGAACTTGGCATCTTGAAGGACCATGTGCTTTGGTGAGAATCTGTTAATAAGGATTTGAGGGCCGACCAAAGAAAGTTCTGCACAGTAAAATCCTCATAGAAGTAGTGAATGTCTCAAAGTGACCATGCTGTGCTCGCCCAGGGACAGTGGCCTGAAGGGCCTGTTGCCAGCTTGTCATCATGACAGTCACATGCAGTCACGCTGCCACACGGGCCTTGCTTGCGCTTGCTGTGGGAGGGTCAGCCCAGGTGGGAGGTCACAGAGTACCCTGAGGAGCAGGCTGATATAAATCCAGTCGCTGTTCTCCTTGGAAAAGCAGTGAACAGGGATGTGCCAGGGAGGTTGTGAGGGTCGTACACCCAAGACCTCCATAGCTATCTGGGAGGTCACACTCAGGGAAATTATCTGATTTTCAGTAGGTGACCCAAACACCTCGACAGGATGGTTTGGTTGCTGAACTGTTTTCCTTTTCCCGTAGACTGAAGGCCCTTCAAAACGTCACGAAGGGTGCCAGAACCTCTCCCAGAGCAAGGAAAGCCAGCTCTGCTCTCGCAAGCAACAAGGGACATCAAAACCCGTTCCAGAAGCAACAAGAATTCCAATACCCTTCTGCAAAGCAACAGGGGGTGTCTGAACCCCTCTCAGAAGCAACACAGGATCAGAACAGCTCACTCTTGGAGCCGAGATGACAAATGAACACCAACAGTGCAAGACTGTGGTCAAGCTCAGGGGAGAGGCCAGCTCACCTCAGACCTTACTCCTCACTGTCCCGCAAGCACTGTGGTACTTGGGGGACACTATAAGTGCCTTGTGGCCACTTAGGTTTCTTGTTAGTACAAAAGAGGGGCCTTGGCCTAAAATGTCTAAATCAGTGGCCTCTCTGCAGCCAACCCTCCTTATCTGCGGCATGAGGGTCAGCTGCCTAACCTCCTGGCCTAACTAACACTTTGGGTAAAAGCTTCAACATTTTTCTAATAAAATCCTTGAGAACCCCAGTTTCAAGACAATGCTGGCTGCCAAACTTGTTAAAATATGGATACTGTGGCCAGAAAGATGGCTCAGCAGTTAATGGTACTTAGTACTTTTCAGGAGGAGGATGTAAGTTCCCAGCACCCATGTCAGGTGGCTAAGACCTGCGTGTAACTACAGCAACAGAGGATCTAATGCCTCTGGCCTCTGTGGACACCCATACTCACATGGCACAATCTCTCTCTCTCTCTCTCTCTCTCTCTCTCTCTCTCTCTCTCTCTCCCCATCATATGCATACATATAAATAAAAATAATAAAAAGTAAATCTAAAACTAATTTTAAAACATGGATACCCAAGGCCCATAGCACGTCTCTCTACAGTTACAGCTGCACTTATTTATAGCTGTGGCATTTCTAAACCACATTATGGTACTGGATGCTTAACCAAGGAACTGCCTGACTGCGTTCATAAGACCATGAGTGGACCTGAGCTGCCAAGAACCTGTTTCTTCTGATGTCTCTCAGAACTGTGCTCCTGAGCCAGGGATTCTCCTGCATGAAATGGGGAAGTAGAAGTCAGGACCCACCCTTAGCTTCTCAGAGAGTCCTACCCTTTGATCCCTGGACCTCAAACACCACACTCACTCAAATTCTCTCATTGTTGCTGACTTCTTTCCACGCTTTGATATGTGAAGCATGCATATCCCTCTTCATTCATTACCCAGGTGGAGGACAAGGAGGGAGCCTGAAGGATTAGTCATATGCCCAGGTCACAAAAGGAACACATGGCTCAGTGAGCTTGTTTACATTACAAACAGCATCTTTTTGGTTGCAAGGTTAGGCAAAAGCCTTCAGCCAGATTGTGTCCATGCTGTAGAAGTCATTCCTACATAGGGTCTGAGTTTCAGCTCTTCAGTTTACCCACCCTATTTGGGAATCCATCTGTGGATCTTCTTAGTGGACATGCACTGTACTGGCTTCTCCTCCATTGCTTTCGCAGAATACTGATAGGTATCAGGGAGGAAAGGTTTGTTCTGGTTCACGGTTCATAGCAATGGGGTCTACCAAGGCGGGGAAGGCAGAGGTAGGCAGAGTTCAGACCACCGTGACAACCAGCCAGAAGAGAAGGGACGCACAGGGTTTGTCTGGATTTCACCTTGCTTCCATTTTACTCAGTCCTAGATGCCAGCTGGTGGATGGTGTCTGCACTCTTGTGTTGTCTCCAGTTCTCAGTTAAGTCTCACGGTTAACACTGTTACAGACATAGTAAAGCTGTGTCCTCTAGGTGAATTCACACCAAGGGAAGTTGACAATGAACTTAACAGTCACAGGCACAAATAGAAATCTACACAAGATATTTCTCATCAACTTTAAGAGTCAGCATTCAGTGTTCACAGTGCTGCATGTGTTACTGGGACTGGAGACACAGAGGGGGTGACCTGCTCTAATGAGAGACTTTGTTGCATGGGACTAAGACAGAGATAGAGGAAGGAGACACTTGATCTCCTCTGACCTCCACATGACCATGCACAGGCATGTGCACCTTCACACACATGCCTACACATGCACATCTCCATGCATATGTTCACACATGTACACATAAACATTCACACATGCAAAATAAAAAATACTTAGTAGGGGGCCTGCTCAGGCTTGTTGATCAACTGCTGCTTGATGTGCAGACTTGGGACTGTTTGGAAGTGTGTTGTGTTTCAAGCCTCCCACTTGTGCTGTCTAAGCTGTTTTTATTTCTAAGTAGTATAAGATGGACTCTTCCATTAGAGAGTAGTTCTGAGCTGTCACTGTGCACACTGCCTGGCGGCATTATAGGTAACCACCCAGCTCTATGCAATTCTCATTTTTTAAGCAGAATTCTAAATGCATAAAGTTGTTGTTGATATTTAAGTACTTTTCAAGCTAGAAACCTTCATGTCTTCTACTTTCATAGTTGAATGTGTAGAAAATTCCAGAACCCCATAGAGATGCTCCTCCCTCTGCAAAACCTGTTTCTGTCCCCAGAATGGCAGGTAGGAACACCACAGGAGCGTGACTCCTCAGCAGCTGTCGGGGTGTTATTGAAGCCAGGTCTGGGACAGTCTTGCAGTTTCCCAAGGTGACAGTCATGAGGAAAATGTGCAATTCCTGTTTCCTACATAAGCCTCTCAGCAGTGACAGGGGCAGGAGCCCTCCCACAGGTCAAGGAGCCCATCTCTGGTTCTCCTGAGTGGGACAGGGCCCTACATGGGCCACCTGCCACCTGCTGCTCTTCCCACACTATGTTCGTAGCCTCTCTCTCTCTCTCTCTCTCTCTCTCTCTCTCTCTCTCTCTCTTCTCCTCTGTATGAGGCAACTGGCCTACAATGAGAAAAGTTCTAGCTTGGCTCACAGTTCATGGCAGGAATGCATGGCTGAGTAAGTTGCTCATCTCATGAGTCAAGAAGCAAAGAGGGGGAACAATGGGACCC
Source organism: Nannospalax galili (assembly GCF_000622305.1). Classification (NCBI taxonomy): domain Eukaryota; kingdom Metazoa; phylum Chordata; class Mammalia; order Rodentia; family Spalacidae; genus Nannospalax; species Nannospalax galili. Next base: position 2,464,676 of record NW_008355380.1, read on the forward strand.
CCCAGTTCCCTTCAAGGAAACATCCCAAACAAGGTCCATTACACCTCCCAACACACCCTAGGGTCCAAGTTTACCACAGGGACCTTTAGGGAACCCTTCTGTAAATCACAGCACCCACCTACCTTCCTGCACATTGGACTTGCCTGGTGCACTTTTTTTCTCCAACACTGATTGTTATAAGATCATCCCTGCACTTCAGTAAGAAAACAGGGAAGCAGCAGCTGACTTTGCTATACCTTACTCCATCTTAGCTGCTGGCTGAGCAACTGTCCAGAGGAACTCTGAACAGCCTAGGAGAGGGTCAGTCCTATCCATGACTCCAAATATCTGTCTAGTGAGCATTCTAAAGACCCTGGACTTCCAGAGTTCATCTGGCAGTGAATTCATAAATCACCATGGCTACCTGTATAAAATGTGGTCAAAGCAAAGAATGTTTGAGAGGTGCTCTGAGGAGACGTGAAAACACTACTTTACTACAGGGTTTCTGAGGCATAATTCACCACAGGGGGAATGCAAGAAGCAATTTATTAAACGTTTTCACCATTACAGTTAGTATTTCCCTCCCTTTACCTCCCTTTTGCATACCCTTCTATTGTGTGAATGTGGCTGTATCTTGGATAATAAGCATTGCATAACTTTTTTTTTTTCCCTCTGACGGGGTCTCCCCAGTCCACCTGTCTGGAACTCACTATGTAGACAGGCTGGCCTCCATCTCACAGAGATCTTCCTGCCTCTCCCGAGGACTGTGATTAAAGGCATGTACCACCACACCTGATGTGCATTGCACAACTTTTAATGAAATAAAGAAGGGAGTTTATCAAAATACTCTGTAAATTCACAGATAATGGTTAAAATATAATAAAATGATAGAAATTGATCACTACATTCTTTCTTAACAATTATTCAATTTTTAGGAAGTATTTATTTTGAATGAGGTATGATCTATTCTTTTCTTCTTGCAATTATTGGACTTAAAACATTTTTCCTGGAGTTGGATTTTCAAATATTCTGTAATTTATTGAAATTATTAAGGACTGAGGATTTGATTCATCTGACAGAGGACATGAAGCCCTGAGTTCAATCCCCAATACTGCACAAACTGGGAGAAGCCTCTTTCCAGTGAACAGTGGTAAGTGCAGAGCTCAGGGCTGCACAGGTGCTGAGATTAAGTGACACCTGGGTGCTCAGCCCTAAACAAGACATCTCTACCGTCCCCGTGAGGCTCAGGGAACCCCGCAGAAGAGGCATAGAAGAATGTAAGAGCCAGGAAAAAAGGAGAAGGGCAGCGAGTAACTTTTTCCAGGCAAGACGCAGCCATTGCTGTCATGAGTTCACAGCAGCCGCAGATGCCTGCACTGGGTCTGCAGCAGAAGGGTCTGTCCGCAGTCGGGCAGGGATGGAGGAGGGGCTAGGGGACCACCCTTGATTGCTGAACTATATGCTACTGATAGATTGGGGGGGATCATTGACTCTAGTCGTGTGCCCACTGTTGACCCTACCTGCCTCTAGTGGATCGTTCCAATCCAGTGTCACACACATGTCAGTAGTTAAACTAAATGGGTCACAAAGCAAACCCAAAAGTCATGACTCTGAGAAAGGACAGCAGGGATGGGGGATGGGGAGCTGACAGGGTTGCAGGGACGGAGGTAGAAGGGAGGTTGTGAGGGAGAGAGCAATCAGAAGACACTGTTTATGTTGACTCCAAATGAAGGGGCAACATAGTCCTGGGCTGGACTTGGCTCTTTGCCCCGTGTCCTGTCCCCTGTGCTGGGTGGGACAGGCGGGAACGTGTTGTCCGTACTATATTACTTTCCTGTGGAACTGTTTGACAACAGACTGGGCTGTGTGCTCTACGCTCGGATGTCCTATGTACATGAAACTGTTAACTAATAAAAGTGATCAATTCACTTCCTCTGGCTGGAAGACTTGGCTAAGGTAGTCTTCCTGCTCTGTATCACAGATAGACAGTGAGCACAGGCGGATCCGTTCTTCAGGCTCTGTCACCGCTGTGCTTTGGGCTTAATTCCCAGATGTTATGGACTAAGGCAGCCATGGTGATGCACCACGTAATCCTAACACTGCTGAGGCTGAAGCAGGGTTGCTAGTTTCAGGCCAGCCTGGGCTGTAGAGCAAGACACTGCCTCACAACCAGGACATTGGCCCCACTAGACCAATGGTGGGACTGTATGCAACTATTTAAAGCTGAGCCAAAAGAATGTAAATGATTTCTAATAATAGAACACTGCATTAGAAAAGGAAAACAGTTCCTTCCTGTAGAACCTTAGGTAGGCTCCGTGCTCATCTCCATCCACTCGGCACGCCGAGCAAGTGTATTCTCAAGAAGACTGTTTACAAAGTCCCTCCAAACACACAAGTAGTGGTATGCCCTTCGCGGTTGCTGACTGACGTAACTAACCATCTCTACCTTCCCAAGGACCTTCAGAACTTGAGCCACTGTCCACGCTGCCACAAGACAAACCAGCACAGGACACACAGCCCAGTTCTTTGTCAGACAGGCCTAAGGGAAGGCAGCTTGGTGGGAGAAAAGGTTTTCTGCCTGGCCCACCGAGCAGTGCTAGTGCGGACAAGATAGGGACTCCAGCCAACTGTGAGCTTAGTTCTTGATATTCTTAACCAGTCACTGGCCATTCATTAGTATTTAAATTTATACTAATTTCATCAAGGTGTGAAAAGATCTTTTTCTTGCATATACATGAAAGAACCATATTACTATTCGACTGACTTTTCCTCTCTCCTTTTAGCCCAAGAAAAGCTTGTCTTAACCTAACAAAAGGAAGCAGGAATATAAAGCGCAATCCAGGAAAACAGAGGAAGTAAAAGTTCTTAATTTTACGCCTAAGTATGCACTAGTCCTTGGTGATACGATAACTGAGAAAGGCCACTTTAATGTGTCAGGGCGGGGACCACGGTGGGTACTTGGAATCTCACAGCTTGAAAGAACAATCTGCAAGGGCCACTGCTCAGTACTCCCACCATCACTTACCTGGGTGTAGAAAGCACTTCACGGCACAGGCCAACACCCACACTCTGAAAACAGCTGCATGAGCAGGAGTGAACTCTAACTGGCCACTCTCAACAACCTCGTCCTCAGATTTGGAGGGCTGGAGGCTTCTTCCACGCCCCGCAGGATTAGCTCCTACACCATCCTCCCCTGCACTGCCCACCCTAAGTGAGTCCAGTCCACAAGGATACTGAGAACTCTCCAGTGCTCCACAAGCCCACCATCAGGCCCTGCCTTCTGCCCTCCTCATGATGCAGCTTAACAAGAGTTAGGTTGGCCTGAGCCACCACTGTATAGATTTACTTCATTCTGTATGCTGTCTACACTCCACGGAGATCAAGCGAAGTGCGGGCAGGGCCAGGGCTGGAGGTCAAGCTTTCCTGCCTCCTGGCTGTAGCTCATACTCATGTCACTGATTTGACAACAGGGTGGATCTGAGTATATATGTCCCTGTGTTGAGCCGCACCCTATCACTATTAGGTGCCTGTTTGCAGCGCCTGCTGGAGGCAGCTGCTTCTCTGCCGTTACTGCCCTTACAGGAGCTCTTCCTCCATCTCCATAAAATTCTTTTTGCTGGCACATCCAGAGGGACAGAAGCCTAGGATGCCATCCCCAGCCTAACTGATTTTAGTCCCTTGCCTTGGAAGCAGTTTTCATGTTCTGTGGTATGAAAACCAAACTTTCTTTTTTACTTATGAATTTTGCCTGTCCCACTGGTGTGTGTGTGTGTGTGTGTGTGTGTGTGTGTGTGTGTGTGTGTGTGTATGTGTGTGTGTGTAAAAATTCCCACTTCAAAATTTTAGTCTTAAAAAGTTTATTTTGTAGGGTCTGGATAGATGACTCAGCAGTTAGGAGCACTGTCTCCTTGGCACCTCCATGGTGACTAACAACTTGTTGTCTGTGACTGCAGTTCGAGATCTGACAATCCTACACTCTTTTATGCCCTCCATGAAGATTGTATGAAGAGAGAGATGTGTATTGAGTCCCCCTGCCTTAGTCTCCTAGAATGCTAGTGTTAGAAGTGTGAGCCAACACACCTGGCTTATTTATTTTTACTAGTATTTTAGTTAGCCTGTAACCTAGTGGGCACCATTAAGAGACTTCTGCTTAACACACAACTCCGTCTTTCTGCCCTCATTGCCCTCTCTTGTCCTCCTCTCTCTTTAAGCCTCTTCTTTTCACTGATGGAGAAATATGAGGTCCTGAGGCTCTGAGTGTTCCTTGAATGGTGGCCACCCTCTGGTCACTTTCCCAGAACCTAGCATCTCACATAACTATAGCTAACCCTGCAACTGCCTCTCATATGACACAACCTCAATCACAAGCTCCTTCCCACTCCATGAAGGGAGAATAAGAAAAAATACTGCATCTGTGAGAGAGGATTCCAGGCCATGAATGGGTGCCTACCTCCTCCAGCCCCAGGGCTCTATGCTGGGCGGGCCCTCTCAGCTTTATGGTCTGCTCCGTCTTAATGAACCTGCTGGTCTGTTGAGGTTGGTCTCCATCATCTCTTTTCCTGCTTTTTATTTTCTAACATTTGATGCTGAAAAACCAGGGAAGAGTTCTCAGCAAGGCTTGGCCCCGGCTTGCCTCTCTCCCTCTCTCTCTCTCTCTCTCTCTCTCTCTCTCTCTCTCTCTTCTCTCTCCTCTCTCTCCTCTCTCTCCTCTCTCTCTTCTCTCTCTCCTCTCTTCTCTCTCTCCCCTCTATCTTCTCTGCACTGTCCCCCCCCAACTACTTTGGCTGAAAGTGGCCAGAAGCAACCCACAGCTTTGGTTCTTAGGCCTTATTGCTATGTAGGAGAGGCAGGGTCTTGCAGCAGGCTCTTAATTACTGATCAAGGAGATCTGCTGCCAACATCCCCTCCCTGTTTTCCCTATCTCTGATCTTGCCTCTCTGACTCATGTCTCTCCAACCTCCAGGACAAGGACCATCACTGATGCACCAGTCTATTCCACCCAACACTGTCCATCCTCAGCCCAACTACAGGGCCAGTGTCCTCCGTCCTCCTTGGCAGTGCCCCCTAGGACAGGCATTTCAGGCATTTCATACCTCATATCTTGGAGATCCCTTAGAGCCCCACTTTGGGAAACATTCCAGTGGATAGACTGAGATCTGGCCTATTGCCCTCATTGGACTGGGCTTTTGTCTTGGAAGGCACTCTGACTTAAATCCCAGGCCCTGGCATTTATCTCAGCATTCTTGTCTTGCAGTATGGGTTTGAAAAGTCTCGGTGTGCCTCGCAAGATGCCCTTAGTCTGCATTTTAAATAACATCTCAGCCTTGGGACTCCAGTCTGATCTTAAATTTACCATCTATCAAGCTTAGTCTGACCACCACACAGATTAATTAATGATGACTGATGTTCTGAATCTGGCACATTCGATCCATTAATTCTACCAGATCTTGAAAATTTCATACACAGGAAGAGCAGATGGTGTGAGGTTTCCTATGCCCAAGCTTCCCTTCTCTCTCATCCCTCGATTCGTATAGGCTGTTCTCTGTTGCTCCTCTTGGCAGACTTTTATTAGTAAATTGTCATATACTGCTTGAGGTCACTGAGAAGCTGGCTTTCAAGACTGGATGGGCCCTCACACTTCAGACTCAAGCATGTTTATCTCAAAGTGTACTCCAAATCCCTTTTCTGAGCCATGCTGGCTACCTGACTCTAGGACAGAGAAGAGAACAAAGGGTAGATGGCAAAAATAGGATTTTAACATGAGAATCTTCAACACTCAATATAACCATAATCATCATACTGTTCTCCACAGCAATAATACCATGAAATTGGCCTGAGGAAGGCTCAGTCCTCCAGCATCACACTTGGGATTAGTCCTTTACAAGATTCTATCTCGAATTCAAAAGTTATGTTCTAGAATGGAAAATTCCAGTATACAGGAAACATAATAATATTTACCTATATGCTATTTGTATGTGGGTTTTTTTTTAAAGCATGTGTATTAAACCCTTAAATTATTTTATCTGGTAATATTCTCACTACCCACAACAAAACACATCACTTTCACAAACTGAGAACTGCAAACTGCAACAATGTATTTTTCACTCTCATTAGGAAGGGGATGATATAAAACTCTCAGTCCTAAAGAGGCCTGTTGCTGTGTGATTACCTATGGAGCTGGATGACCCTTGGCAAGAAATGTCTATTTTAGCACTCAGGCAAGAGGCTATTCAACATCGTAAACACTGTAGCAAAACATTCATATCACGGATTACTGCAGGAATTGCTCTGGTATCTACTATCATAGCCACCAGTGCCATGCCTTTATATCAAACTGCGTAAAGCTGGCTTTGTCTAACAATTCCAAAGTAATTTTAGTGAAAGTTGAACCACCCAAATTCACATTGATGAGGGAATTCTGGGATTCAACCAATTAAAAGTCTTTGTTATATGGCTAGGAGGAACAAGTAAAGGATTTGACATGGTTACATAGATTGCAATGCCATTATAATGTTACTCAATTCCGTTATGTGTGTTCAATATAATGATTCTAAACATGATTGACAAAAGACTAAAACACATTTATGGGGTCTTTGCCCTTTTCATAACGCTTCATTGGAATTTTTTAGAATTACAAAGTCAAGTACTTCTGGTAGCAATAGTCCAAGCATTAACTGTTGTTCACAAACCAATGTGGGGAAGTATGGCAGAAGTAATATCTTAGACCCTTTCAGATATTTCAAAACTCTCTTCTTCCTAGTTGCTGCAGATATACTAACAACCGTAACTATCCTTTAATTTTTATGCTGTAAATTCAGTGCTCTGAACACAAAACAGGTTCCCTGAAGACTTGCTTATCTGACATCTTTAAAAATTTTTATTTATGATTTTTTATTTTATATGTATGAGTGTATTGCCTACATTATCTAAGTGCACCTGTGTCATGCAATGCCTGTGGAGCTCAAAAGAGGGCAGTGAATTCCCCTGGAACTGGAGTTACAGACAGTTGTTATCCACCATGTGGGTTCTAAGAATCAAACCCAGGTCCTCTGCAGAAACAGCCAGTGATCTTAACTGCTGAGCCGTCTCTTCAGCCCCCCAGTGTCTTGTTAGCATTGTCCTTTGCCTGACTTTTGTCGCTAACCTGTAAGTTCCTTTTTACTTTCTGTAGCATCAGCTATCTGAAGCTTTGCTAATCTAGGCTGCTCTTCTACCCCCAGGACAGCTAAGGTTCAGGGGCACCCCGCGGGGACACTGTTACTGAGTACACCGGGCTGTATCCCAATCCCAGGAGGGACATTTTTGTTGTTGTTGTTCATATTCAGTCCAATAGCCAGTCAGCCCCTGGTATGTGGAAAAAAGTCCAAAAACTTAAACTTGGTCCCCCAAACCCCACAACAAGAGCTCTGGGACCTAGCCTCAGGGTCTCTAATAACCAAAAGCAGAGGAGCCAGAGATGGAAAAAATACAGACTCCTCCAAGTTTACATACCAGTTGATAGCCTCTGCTATAAGGCTAGGCTATGAGCTAAGACAAAACTAACCAGACACGATCCCAAACCCCACCTGGTTCCTGTTTTCATTGCAGTAGGGACAGGCCCTGGACATACTGTCACCCTTAGCCTCCCACTAAGCCTCACCCCTCTCATGATCAATGGGGACTTTGGAGAATGGACTGCCCTCAGGATGAAACCCTCCCTGACTCTGTCCAGTCCTCTCCAACCCACAAATGGCTCCCCCACATCTAATGGATGAGGAGGCTGGGGTTATTTATCTCCCACTCAGGAGAGTGAGTACCTAGAACCTGGAATCATTGGACTAGTACCTAGCCATCCTATTTACACTGGGGCTAGTCTATTGCTCTTAACCAAATTTGCTGGCCCTCTTCATGTCCTATGTATATAATTTAAATTTAGATTACATGAGATGTTGTCTTTGAGTCTGGTTTATTTGCTTACCATGATGATTTCCACTTCTATCCATCTTCCTGCAAATAACGCCATTTTATTCTTCCTTTTGACCAAACAAAACTCAATTGTGTATACATACTGCATTTTCTCTCTCTGTTCATCAGCAGATGGTCAACTAAGTTGACCATTTCCTGGTTGTTGTAAATAGAGTTGCAATAGACAGGGATGTGCAGGTGTCTCTGTGACACCTTTGGGTAAATACACAACAGCTGGGTCACATGGTGGTCCGAGTTTTAGTTTTTGGAGAGATCTTGTGATGGTTAGTTTTGACTTGACACAATCTAGAATAACCTGGGAAGGGAGTTTCAATGAGGGATTGCCTAGATTGTGAGTGATTGTCTTAACTGGGTGTGGCCCAGAAATTATTCATTCCTCCAAAAAGTGTGGGTAAGCTGGGGCGAGAGTGGGTGGTGTAGCTGAACCACTGCAGAGAGTTAGCTGAGTCACTGTGAGATAGGTAGTGACCAAATTGAGATTTAGTGCAGCGGCCATTTTGGAACTCGGGGAACAAACAGCATGGCAAGATGAGGCACTGAGACTGTGCGGTGAGACCCCATCCACAGGGCGAATGCTAGTGGAGACTGTGGGCAGGGCTTGAATGAGGCATGGGTCATGAGAAACCATTTTTTTGTAAGTCACTCAAATGTAGTAAACTGTACAAACCCCAAACTAAAAATGTCTTATGTTAGTCTGTGAGCCCTGGGGCCTCGGAGGGCACAGGAGTGAGCCTCCCAAGAAGGGAAAAGGGAAAAAAATTTAGTGCAAACCTGGATTAATGCAGGTAGAAAAACTTACTCTGAATGTGGGCAATTTCATTCGTGGGACAGATCCCAGGCTGATTGAACAGGAGGAAGCTGAGCACATGCATGCGCACATTGATGTATTGTTCTCTGTTCTTGAGTGTGGATGGACCCGGTGCCTCAAGGTCCCGCCTCCTTGACCTCCCCCTTCATGATGGTCTGTCACTTGAAATTGTGGCCAAATGAGCTCTTCCTCCTTATGTTGCTTCTGTTGAGATATTTTATCACAGTAGTGGGAAAGGAAGCTAGGACAGATCTCCATATTGACATCCATAGTGGCTTCACAAGTCTACATTTCCACTGAAGCAGGATAGAAAAATAGGGAAATAAAAGAGGGCATAAGAAGGGGCTGGAGAGATGCCTCAGCAGTTAAGAACACTGGTTGTTTCTGAAGAAGCCTCAGGTTTGAATCCCAGCAGCCACATGGCAGCTAACAACTGTCTGTAACTCCAGTTTCAGAGGTGCTGATGGCCTCTTCTGTCCTTGCGGGCATTGCACGACACACGTGCGCTTACCTACATGTAGGCAATACACACATACACATAAAATAAAAATAAAAAATAAATTTTTTTTTTTTTTTAAAAAAAAGAGGGCATAAGAAGAAAACAGATCCATTTACCCTGGAGTCTGCAGGTCTCTCACCAGCTGAGCATCAAGAATTCTAGCACAATTAACAAAAATTACTGTGAAGGTTGCCTACATAGAGACAGCACTCTTTTTATAGAGGTATTTTGAATAAGAATGTTAAAACAGCAGTCATATAAGGGGGCTGAGCACAGAAGGCCTTGAACGTTGCACAGCCTCTTTGCCAGTGTAAGCTAGAATTTCCTCGGATTCCCATAAACGAGACTGTAATTTGATCAAAACACCTTACATGCATGTATGAAATTCTCAGTTTTTGTAAAAGTTAAAAAAAAAAAAAAGAACATGTTGGTGATGGAGAGACAGCCTAGTGGTTAAGAGTACATACCACTCCTCAGAGTACCCCAGTTCCATTCCCAGCGCCCAGGTCAGGTGAGTCACAGCCACCTGTAACTCCATCTCCAGGGTATCTGATGCCCTCTTCTGGCCTCACTGGGCACGACATTCACATGCACATGCCCATACACATACACACACACACACACACACACACACACACACACACGCACGCACGCACACACATGTAAACATAATTTCAAAATAAAACCTTAACTTCTCCTGAAACTTTGTTTTCTCTTATCACCTACAATCCTACCCAGTGCTCACCAGACTATGGTCTCATTTGGGATCCTTAGCAACTCTTTAAGATATAACTTCAGAAGCCTCCAAAATCACATACATGGTTATTGTAAAGACGCTGTGATAGATCATCTCAGCTGTCAATCTGATGAGATCTAGAGTCATCTGGGAGAGCAACCTCTTGCAAGCCTATGGGAAAGTATCTTGGTCAGGTTAGCTGTGGTGGGAAGCCCTGCCCACTGTGGGTGGCCTCATTCCCTGAGCTGGGATTGGTCAGGTTAGCTGTGGTGGGAGGCCCTGCCCACTGTGGGTGGCCCTGAGCTGGGATGGTGGGTGATAAACATGAGTTTAGCACTGGTGTTCATGCTCTTTGCTTCTTGACTGTGGATATAATGTGGCAGCTACCTCAGGCTCCTGAACCTCAGGCTTCTCTGCCATGGAAGACTTTCTCTTAAGGTATGAGCTGACAAACACGTTCCCCCCAAGTTGCTTTTGTCACAGCAACAGGAAAAGTAGCTAAGTTAGACACTTGATCTGAACTCTGTGTTGAGATACCCACACCCATGCTGGGGTGTGCCGAGCCCGACGATGAGCATTTTGTTTTCTGTGAACTCCCATGCCTGTATCTGTGCTGAAACCTCTGCCTGCTGTACTGCAGCTCTGCTTCGTGCGGGCTCGTCCAGAAACTCTCCTCTGCTGTGCGGTCCACAATCCCAGCTTCACCTCGGTGGAGATCTCAGACTGAAGAAGACCGGAGCCGTGTCTTGGCCCTGGCTCACTGCTGCTGACATCGCGGATTCAAGATTCCTTCACTCTCTTTTTGTTTCTTGATGATGGCCGTTCTGACTAGGTAAGGCAGGATCTCAAAGTATTTCTCTAATGACTAAGAATGTTGAATACTTTTTTCAAATACGTATTGGCCACTTGGGTTTCTTTAAGTACTGTCTATTCGGTTCATTAGTCCACTAATTGATAGAATAAATTGGTGGGTTTTCTTTTTAGATTTATTTAATTTTTAAAATATGTATGTATCTATGTGGGGGTTTGTGCAGGTGAGTATAGTGCCCACGGACACCTGAAGAGGCTCTGGATCCCGTGGAACTAGAACTACAGTCAGTCGTGAGCCCCTCAGCGTAGGTACTGGGAATTGAACTCAAGTCACCCTTAACTGCTGAGCCATCTTTCTAGCCCTGGTTTTTAATTTTTTTAGTTCTTTGCAGATTATAGACATTAATCTTCTGTCAGATGTGTAATTGACAATTTAAAAATATATTTTATTATTTTTATTTTATGTGTAAGCATGTATTGCCTGCATGTAGGTAAGTGCACCATGTCGTGCAATGTCCATGGAGGTCAGAAGAGGCCGTTGGATCCCCTGGAACTGGAGTTCTGGACAGTTGTTAGCTGCCATGTGGGTGCTGGGATTTGAACCCTGGTCTCCTACAAGAACAACTAGTGTTCTTAACAGCTGAGCCATCTCTCCAGTGCCCCCCCCCCTTTTTTTTTCTATGTAGAAGGGGTGTGTGAGCATGATTTAGGAACATCTCAGGGAACACTCTTAAACTGCCCACTGAAACATCAGGTGTATAGTTAATAAAAAAATAAGTCCCCATTCTGTGGGGCGCCTCGTCCCACTGTTGACAGCTCCGCTGCCGTGTAGGAGCGTCACACAACTGTATGTGCTGATTCTTGGAATTATTTCCTGGCTGGCATGATGTTCCTGTGGTTGGAGGCGGTTTACACTGAGCGAAGGCTGGAACTCACTTTGTAGCATAAGCTTTCCTTGAATTCTCCGCAATCCTACTGCCTCTGAGTGCTGGGGTTACCGTGGGAGCCACCACACCACACCCAGCTAGGGTGTCCTTCTGAAAGCAGTTTCCCAGAGAGGCTTACCGCGCTCAGGAGTCCTGGGCCCCGCACTGCTTCCCATTGCTTTGTTTCCCGATTAAAACTCCCAGATTTTCACTTCACTTTGGATGGCAGAAAAGAAACATTTAAAGTCATCTCAGTGGGACTTAATCTAGCTTTTTATCTTTTTTTTTTTGGTCTCTCTGATGAGGCTCTGCACTATGGGGGACATAGCTCACTGTTTCCTTCAAATGTAGATTCTAAGCCACCCCCATCACCCCCACTCTGTAGCTCAGGCTGGCCTCAAACTCCTGGAGATCCTCCTGCCTGGGATCACCAGAACAAGTACCACCACACCCAGCTGTAGAGGTTTCCTAGGGGCTTTGAGGGACTTGCTGTGCAGCTGCTGCCAAACTGAGGCTCTGCTGGACCAGCCCTTGGTCCCAGCAAGACTAGGGTTGCATTGTTAACATTTTGCAAGAAAGCTCTACCAACTGTTGGTTGGTTACTAATGCTGCTTATGCAAATGAATTGCATTTATCATCTAGACTTTGGACCCCTCCAAAAGACAATTTTTCTGCATATTTTTATAATTTTTTTTTTTACATTTTAAAGTAATTTTGCAAAGCAGGTAAGAGTTTGTTCTGGACTGCTAGAGAAAGGGAGAGGGAGAGGAAGAGGGAGAGGGAGAGGGAGAGGAAGGAGGGAGGGAAAAAGAGAGGGAGGGAGGGAGGGGGGGGAGGGAGAAAGAGAGAGAGGGAGCCAGGCACAGCCAGGCAGAGAGATTAAACTTCTCAGTTGGCTAGTGTCCTCATCACGTCTGAGGAATGGTTTCCAAACATCTTTCTTTGGAAGTTCTAATCGGAGCTAAAGGGAAGTTGCTGCAGAGAGAGGTATGGGTAGCATGTCAACCCTGAAGCCCCCCGACCTCCCCTCCAGTCCTGGACTTCCTGCACACAGTGTGGCCTTGGATTCAGGAAGGTTTCTAAGGTGCATAATGAGCTCAGGGTCAAAGTGTTGCGTCTTTTGTCTTCAACAGTAAGTATTTAGCTCAAACAAATGAATAGAAATTGCTTCAGTGCATTACAAAAACCAAGGTCTTTTCAGTGCACCGGCAATGACATTAATTATTTTTGACATTGTCTTATTTTTGCAAATGGATTGACTTGGAATTTCATTTAACATATAATAAGTTCATTGACTGTTTAAACTAAATAAATGTAAAAAATTATTAGTAAATTAAAATGTCTGCTAGTGGTGACAAAAATCCTATTCTGAGAACAGTAATATAAACTTGAATGTGGAGTTGGTCTCACTTGGCTGTGAGTCTAAAGTGGCCTCAGCAATGTAGACTTAGCTCCTGATTGCCAAAGAATCAGTTGGCCCGTTATGATGGGCCCACCACCCACTGTCCTCCCTCAGGGCACCTGCTCACCACCAGACCAGTTTGCCAGTTTCAGCGAACAGGGGCACAGGGTTTCTTTCCACAGAAAGTGAGCCTTGCATTCAACAGCCTGTGGTGGGAGGAGGGACACGCCCCTGAACCCCGCCCCTCCTGCTGGTGCCCAGAGAGATCTGAATGCTCTCCCTAAATCTCTGTAATCCAATAAGCTTTTGTGTTTAGCAGCTTGTTTTGAAACGTGTCCTGAACCCCAGCCGGTGCCTCACAAGTTCCCTTGCAGGCAGGTGAGTGCCCGAGGGCCTGATCATTATTCAAGGCCAGAGGCCTGCAAGGCCCCAACCAGAATGTAATTTGTAATTAACTGTCATTTACTTCTGTCTGCATTGACTTGTTGTTCAAAGACAATGGAACTGGGCTGGTCACTGGCCTCCCTTTGTTGTGGATATGTCCCTCACATCTTCTTGTTTTCCTAATGTTTAAAAACCCAGGGCTTACTCTCTGGAAAACTGGGAGGGTGAGGGGGAATTCACTGAAATAAATCCAACACAAATAATTTGTTATGCTGAGGCACATCAGACATTCCATTTGATGAACCAGGCTGGGCCAGATCACTTGGATGACAGAAGAAGGCGCTCTCTGAGGCCCCCTCTAAAGCCCAGTCTTCAGAAGAGTCTGCTCCACGGCCGAGGACTCTGAAAAATTTATGCTCGCTTTTCAGCTTAATTATTTGCTTGTCACACTTTTCATTAGGAGAAAAATAAACAGAATGTGTGGAGAGGGCTTGGATTGGCTGCCTGTGTTTCTAAGATTGGCAAGCCATTCCCATTTTAACTACTTGGAAATTAACAAAGCTTAGGGGCTGTTTGAACAGAAAAGACTCTGAAAGTATTCAGAGATTTGAAAAGAAAACCATTAGATGTTCTTGCAATTCGATCCCCTAAAATGTCTGTTCTTTTCTTCAGATTAGGGGGATTATGAAGGAGAGACGGTAGATCCACTCAGATGTCCAAGATTTTCATCGGAAGCCTCACATTGCACTACACACAGCAGCGTGGGCTGGGCAGTGCTCTCTCTTTTTTCTCTAAGGTTGGCACACAGTGGCATCTACTGTCAGGCCAGCAGGTCTTCCTGGGTCCCTGGCATGCAGAGCATCAGCAAAGGGCACTGGACCTGGGACGTGACCCTCTTTCTTAGGCACCATCACTCTCCCCAGCCCCCTCATGAGCCACATTGGGTCTCCTCAGGAAAGGACCAGGAGTGACATACTGCCTAGTCATTTTGGAGAACCAGAGCCATACTAATTTCGGGGAAGAGTCCTACACAGTGTCCTTGCCAAATGCTCAACACAAATGCAGTGCTTTTTAAAAAAGAGCTCAGTCTGATGTAGCTGGGCCTCAAGCCCACAGGGGTTGGAAGCCACTGGACACCTCATCACTTAAGAACCTGGAGATGAACAACTCTGTGATCCTGGAGACAAGAACAAGATGTGTCCTCAGACAGCAGGCATCTCTAGAACACAAGAATGATTCTGGATGGGGGACTAGGACAGGGAGGAGCGTTTGTTAAAATGACCAGGAATGAAGACATGCACCTACCTCGGTCAGCCCTGCATCTACCTTGGAGGGGTCCTAGCTCTGTGCCTTGGCCTAGCTCCAGGGATGTAGAAGCGCAACTCTTGCAGAACTAGAAGGTCTAACGCCCAGCTGCTGGGCAAACCAGAGCCCAGATGCCCACCTCACCGGACGCTCCTTCCTGAAGGTAACAAAAGAGGACCATGCCTTTGTATAGGGATATACACTTTTAAGTGCTCAAGTATACCCGCAAATCCCCAAGTCCGCCTGTGACTGCAGAAATCCACTCGTAAGTCTCCAATTCAACCCGTGAGTCCCCAAGTCCACTGGTAAGTGCCAGGTCTACCTGTATGTCCCCAAGTTCACCTGTGAATCCCGAAATCCACTTGTAAGTCCCCAAGTCCACCTATAAGCCCTGTAGTACACCTGTAATGCCCAAGTCCATCCTTCAGTTCCAGAGTTCACCTGTAAATGCCCATGTTGAATGCAATAACCAAATCCATGTGTAAAAATGCCCACCTCCATGTCTAAAGGCCCAAATCCATGGGTACATGCCCCGTCTACCTCTGAGTGCCCTATTCTACCTCTAGATGTCCAAGTAAGTCTATCTGTAGCCTCACAGGTCAGCATATAAGTTCCTGGGTCCATGTATGACTCCACAAGTTCCCCATGAGTCCCAGGGCAGCTAAAGTGGTCTGCTGAAGAGCGGGCTTACCATCTAGGCCTCCGTCTCTGTCTCTGTCTCTGTCTTTCTCTCTGCCTCTCTGTCTCACCCTCTCTCTCTGTGTATGTCTCTCTCTCCTTCCCTCCCTCTCTGTCTTGCTTTTGGTTTGCATCCAAGTTGCACAGAAATAAGAGGTGACAGTTGTTACAGATAGGCCAGTTTAATTACTTGTCAGCTTATGGCTGGTATCTCTGCCAGCCGATGCAGAAGCTTAACTTTCTTCTAGTAGCTTAAAACCTAACCAACTGCTAGAGCTTTACGTGAGCCATAGGATCAGCCTACGCTTTGGATAAAATATGAACTAGATGAGTCCTCTATCTGATGTGTTAGCGAGCACTGTCGAACCCCCGGCACCCCAGACTCTATGCAGATTTTAAGAGATGGGAAGTTATGTGGACCTGGTGACATTTAGGAAGACATGGATACATTTTAATTCCCTTTTATAATTTCCCTGAGACTACACGAAAACACTCCTTATTCTGTCACTGTGTAAGTGAGAAAGCACACACTGTATTCACGATAAGGTGGAGTTGCAGTCAGGAGAGCCCTAATAATCTAAATAACGTACAAATCTCTCTCTCTCTCTCTCTCTCTCTCTCTCTCTCTCTCTCTCTCTAAAGAGGGATCTGCCTCCCATGTTCCTGGCCTCTGTGGGAACCGCGATCTCCAGGGGAAGTTAGGGTCCTCACTCCAGCCCTTCCCAGGTTTAAAGAGGGATCTGCCTCCCATGTTCCTGGCCTCTGTGGGAACCGCGATCTCCAGGGGAAGTTAGGGTCCGACACTCAGATAGATGAACCTCGTGACGGGGTTTGCACTGCACCCTTGGGTCTCTCTGTGAGACTACAGTGCATTTTAGGCTTTTCTGATTGTGTGTGCATGTGTGTCTGCATGTGTGTATGTGTGTGAATTGATTCCTGACTCTCTAATCCACTGAGGAACATGGTTTCCCTTGAACTGGAGCCTGGTACCAGTTGGTTTACTGTTCAGTGCTGAGAAAAGTCAAGCAAGTAGGCTGCAGAGAAACGGGGGCCGCTCCGTGGCCCTCCCGCTTCGCTGTGCTCTGGGGTTTGCTAGATGGACGGAGATAGGTGGGCTGGACTTTTCTTGGCCATTTGAAGGCAGTTTACCTTGGAAGTTCAGTTAACCCTCATAAGAACTCAGAATGACTTCCTTTGGCAACGCTGGGGTCTGCTGTCCATTTTCCACCTGGGGACAGGCCGCCTCTGTCTGCTCTGGCCCTGGACGTGAGAAGCACGCTCCCTGCTGTCTGAACAAAGGTGATAGTTCAGGTTTTGATGCCTTTCAAAGACATATTTAAAGCTCTCGGCCCTCATAAATTTGATTCACTTTGAATCTGAGGTTAAAATAGGGAAGCGGGAAATGACACTTTCTATAAGACTGCTTGAAACAATCCTAGCAGCATTCTGGCCCAGCAAATGTATTCCAGGCCTCCAACACACAGCCTAGAAGAGGCCCAGGCCAGGGTGCACGGATTAGCACAGGGCTTTTGTGCCTGGGAAGGGATGCTCACAGTCAACTCAGGATGGCTAGGAGGAAGTTAATTTGATTTGATGGCCGAGAAGGTAGTGTGGGGGGGTGCTCAGTTCTATCTTGGCTCTTGGGTCAATGGCTTGTTCCCTGCCTTCCTACCCATCGCAACTCAGTTTGAAGGGTGTTCTTTGCAGAGATCCTGGCCGCGTCAAATCAAAACAAGCTCAGAGGTGCCTCCTGAGGTGCTGAACTCCCAGAGCACCCCTGGGTCTTCGCAGGGCTCCAGCCCAGGCCCCTTTGACAGCTTATCTCCACTTCAGAATGGTTCACTTCTTCTCGTGTCTCCTGTTAGCAAACGGGAGACCCAAAAACGCGCCAAACAGAACAAAGCAAACGTTGGCAAAGGCAGCTGGAGGAGAGAGCCCAGGAAGGGTGGCCGTGCCCAGAAGGAGGCCACTTCTGTTCTCAGACTGTATTTGACATTGCTGAAGGTTTTGTCTTGATTACTTTCAATAAACCCAAAGTAAGGATGACTGTCTTGGCTCACTAAGCAACACGGTTTTATCACTAATTACAATCCTTTATTACCAGTAGTTTAATAGGTTTATGATCGGTCATAAAACACTTCGGTATGGGAGTGCATAAAAGGAGAGGCTTATACAGCTGTGACATCTTAATATCCAGCCACTGTAATCATTTTATTATCTTTAATGGTAGTATTTTTTATTAAAATACGTACATATGCCTTTACACGGGCTGTGTTGCCATCCAAACTGGGAGGCAAAGCAAAAATCACATAAATACATACTAAGAGACCTAATGAGGCATCGTGAAAAGTTCCATTGTCAGAAGTATGTCGACTGATCACATGTGTGCAGTCTCATTATGGGTAATTATAATAAAATTATAAGTGCTGTAATAATTCTAACCTTGAAGGCACAATAAAGGGTGGTTATATTTGCCTTCCTAGCCTGCACATCTGAGGCATTTTCTTCATTAATTATATTTCACGTTAGAATAATTATGTTGGGTTAGATGGGATTCCAAGGCATGTGCTAGGTCCCCGCACCCTCGTGAGTTTAATTACAACACTACCCAAAGTTACACTCTGACAGACGCCCTGTGTAGTCTGCTGGGACTGGAGGAGGGAGTGTGTTGTTGGTGTTAATTTTATTTTGCAACCCAATTAGTAAAGTCAATACACAGGAAAGAGGAACTCCAGGCCCTGGTGCAGTGCTCAGCCCAGCCTCAGCGCCCAGCCCCCTCCTACCAGAGCATTCTGATTCCCACAGTCCTTCGGTATGGAGCGGGGCACTCAGTGAGTTTGTGTAGACCTGCAGTCCTATTGTTTTGTCGATACTTGGAAAACCTATTTGTGAAGTTATGACTTAAATATGTGGTTTCATTTTTCTGGTGCAGTGAGTGTCATTGTCCTGGATTTGAGGAAAAATCTTTGACTTGACTGTCAGACGGTGAAATATTTGGAAATTAAAAAAAAACACCAGGATTGCAAATTTGCAAATTTACATGTATACACACACACACACACACACACACACACACACACACACACACACACTTCCTAATCCCAAATACTCACAAATTTGAGTTCCTACACACAAAGTCCCTTTTAGGAATTCTGTTCTAGGGAGGGGAGCTTTCTCAGTCCTTGAGAATCTTGTCAACCTGCAGGGAAATTTCATTCTTTTAAATGGACTATATCAAGTTCCTATAAATGGTTCCACTCATTAGTAGACAAACATTTTGTAACTTTCAATTAAAACAGAAACGTAACTGGGGGAGGGGTAGGAGCAGTTGAAGTTCTCCAGGGAGTTGGCTTAGAATAGACTCAAATGGTTTGTAATTAGCATATGAATTGTTTGCATGTAAATGGCCTTCCTAAAAGTATTTGAAAAGTTTATTTTTTAAGCATTTCAGCTCTACCCCCCTGTTACCTTGTTTACAGTAACATCACACTTGCCTGACAAAGTTGAGAGAGGATTCTCTCTCGGCCCTTCTGGTCTCCCCACCCCTTGCTCCATCACAAACTACAAATCAGCTGTGAACCAATTAATGAGGTTTAAACAGTATTCAGCTAAATCATGCCCTGGAAGCTGTAATCCAAACACCAGAGCTTGATTATCATAATGTATTTAAATTCAATGCAGCGTTTGCCAAATTCCACAGGGCTGGAATCAATAAGTTATTTCAAAATACAGGCACTGGAGTGTCGCACCGGAGTGTCCTGTGCCTGGTTCTGGTGGCGCCTCTGGAAGGCCTCACTCTCAACTTCTCAGAATCTCTGTGTGGCCGGGGAAGGGCCAGCCCCAATAGCTGGGTCCGTCGTCAGGACCCCAGTTTCCTCCTGTCAGCACGGCTGGCCCAGTGCAGTAGTCACCAGGCATTTCTTCTTTATCTCTCTGGGATGGGCAGTGAGGGATCTTGAATCTGCACTCTGCTCTGAGAACATGAATGCCCCTGTCTCTTGGGCATTCCTTGGGAGAACGCCCCAGGGGACAGTGGCTCATCTCCCTCAGTTCCAGAAATGGAAGTCTTTTTGCTGTAGCTGGCTGGAGGCAGGCGCACGGTGCGTTGTTGAATCCTGGTCTTCTTTTGTGAGGATAACTGATGTGTGTGTGTGTGTGTGTGTGTGTGTGTGTGTGTGTGTGTGTGTGCGCGCGCGCGCGCGCGCGCGCTTTGGGAATCAGTGCCGTGAGGCTGGGACGTCATAACTAAAGCATTCCCTTTTCCTCAGTCAGCTGGTCTGATTTGCATGTTAAATATTAGAGAAAGAGAAGTCTTGTGGACTCCTCCCCTCTCTGAGGGGTCTTTACTGGGTGACAGTTCACTTTCCCAGGGACAAGCACCCGTGGGCTGACTAGTCCTCTGGGCACCAGGTCACTGGAGGCTGCTTCTTGCATCCAGGTCTGCAGAGCAACCCCTGACCGCCAGGCTCAGGCCCTTCGTCTCCACAGCCATACCCGCACAAACGAAAAATCTGGTTTTTAAAACAGCTTTCTGATCTATTTTTTTTTCTGATTTTCAAAAATGAAAAGTTTATTTATTATTTATTTTTAGACAGGGTCTCCTGTTGCTCAGGCTGGTCTTGAACTTGCTATGTAGACCAGACTGGCCTTGATCTCAGGAAGATCCACCTGTCTCTGCCTCTTCAGTGCTAGATTAAAGGTGTGTACCACCATGCCTGGTGTGAATCTCTTTTCTAAAAAAAAAAAATGTATACTTTATTTATTCTACCGTACAATAAATTGATCTCATAGTAAATAAAAGGGAAAACATTCTTGAGTTTATCTAAAAGATCCCAGTGTATGAAAGGGAACAGAAATTTAAGCATAAGTTCCAAAGAAAACAAACATGATATTTCATATTCAAAATGTGATTTGTAGAGCCCTGTGTGGTGGTGCACACCTTTAATTCCTGCACTCAGAAAGCAGAGGCAGGCAGGTCTCTGTGAGATGGAAGCCAGTTGGGGCTGCTTGGTGAGAACCTGCCTCAAAAAACAAACAAAACAAAAACAAAAACAGTGTGATTTTTGCTAAGAAATTGCTGCTCCTGACAGCCACTGCACTCTCTGTACCATGTGGTGGACATGTGCCAAATTTCTTAGCCTCAGAGAGGAGCACACAGCAATTTCCAATAGATTCTTTTGTGTTTGAAGAAAGATTGGCTTGGCCAGGATGAAGTAGAGGACTGAACATACCTGGGTCCATCACAGGACAGACACCAGAAGGCCTTGATTTTCCAGAGACACATTTGCAGGAGCAAAGAATGGACAAAATGGCTCTGGGCAGAGATTCCAACGCATTAAAGATATGGGCCCCAGCATCGACACCCTGAAAGGAAATACTCCTGAATAGAGACAAGGATAATCCCCACTCGTACACCTGAGACTCACCTGGGCTGAGTCAGCAAGGGCTCAGTGTGGTGACATAGACCTCTCCACTTCCCACGCCCACAATGCAGAAGCCACATTCTTCAGACAACACAACTGGCTCCTGTCCATTGGAGCCAGGGACTCTGCAAATTCCCGCATCCCATTCTTTGGCTGCTCCCTCATCTGTCTCCTAGGACTGGCTGGAAGTGGACCTCAAGGAGGCCAGGCTGGACTCTGCTGCTTGTCAGACCCAAATGCACGTTCCTTGTGTGATCACAAATAAGCTGGCTGTTGGCTGTGTCTGCATCCGAGGTCGTGTCCACTTTGAATGTCTTCATCCTTGGGTTCATCTGTAGAATATTTCCCAGCTGAAGCTCTAGTTTTTTGATCTGGGAGAACAGGCAGCCCAGCTGGAGAGCAAGTATGATGTTTTTCTTATCAGAGACAATGGGAGTCTCCATGGGGACCCTTCTCCAAGGGAGTCCTTCTCCACGGGGACACTTCCCCAGGGAGTCCTTCTCCGCGGGGACACTTCCCCAGGGAGTCCTTGCAGCAAAGGCAGCAGTTATAGTCACCTGCCAGATACTAGATGCACTCAGTCCATTCTAGATATTGTACCCAGATGCATCAGGTTCTTCCATCTCGAAGGTGTTGGGCAACTGCTAGTGTCTCTCCAGTACTTGGCCTGTCTTCTGCTCTTCAACTGTGTCCTGCTGAGTGCATCTCTTTACTGTTTCTGTGTGTCTACAGCCACACTCTTCTAATAGGAGAAACACACCATCAGCAATTTGGCAGAATTAAAATTTGGCACTACCAAAATTCTCCCAGGAATTTCCGCGAGAGGAGAGCTGGTGGCACTGGTGTTTAAACCTGCTCTGGATAGGTAGAAAAGAGGACATCTGAATGTGACTGGAGTTTGCATTCTTCAACAGTGAGCAAAGCTCATCTTCTGGATTGTGTAGCTGTTCATGTCGGGTTCTTTCTCTGCGAAGCTTCACTTCATAGTTTTCTTCTTTCTTTTCTGAATAAATTGTATTTTTTCATCAATTTCTAAAATTGTTCACAGCTCAAGAGAACATTCCCTTACCTATGTACTGGCTAAATAAAGAAAGGAGGAGCACTGGTGTGGAGTGTGTCACTGGTGTGGAGTATGTCACTGGTGTGGAGTGTGTCACTGGGGTGGAGTGTGTCACTGGTGTGGAGTGTGTCACTGGGGTGGAGTGTGTCACTGGGGTGGAGTGTGTCACTGGTGTGGAGTGTGTCAGTGGGGTGGGGAATGTCACTGGTGTGGAGTGTGTCACTGGTGTGGAGTGTGTCACTGGGGTGGAGTGTGTCACTGGTGTGGAGTGTGTAACTGGGGTGGGGAGTGTCACTGGGGTGGGGAATGTCACTGGTGTGGAGTGTGTCACTGGGGTGGAGTGTGTCACTGATGTGGAGTGTGTCACTGGGATGGGGAATGTCACTGGTGTGGAGTGTGTCTCTGGGGTGGAGTGTGTCACTGGTGTGGAGTGTGTCACTGGGGTGGAGTGTGTCACTGGTGTGGCGTGTGTCACTGGGGTGGAGTGTGTCAGTGGTGTGGAGTGTGTCACTGGTGTGGAGTATGTCAGTGATGTGGGGAGTGTCACTGGGGTGGGGAGTGTCACTGGTGTGGAGTATGTCACTGATGTGGGGAGTGTCACTGGGGTGGGGAGTGTCACTGGTGTGGAGTGTGTCACTCTGGTGGGGAATGTCACTGATGTGGAGTGTGTCACTGGTGTGGAGTGTGTCACTGCTGTGGGGCGTGTCACTGGGGTGGGGAGTGTCACTGGTGTGGAGTATGTCACTGATGTGGGGAGTGTCACTGGGGAGGGGAGTGTCACTGGTGTGGAGTGTGTCACTCTGGTGGGGAATGTCACTGATGTGGAGTGTGTCACTGGTGTGGAGTGTGTCACTGCTGTGGGGCGTGTCACTGGGGTGGGGAGTGTCACTGGTGTGGAGTATGTCACTGATGTGGGGAGTGTCACTGGGGAGGGGAGTGTCACTGGTGTGGAGTGTGTCACTCTGGTGGGGAATGTCACTGATGTGGAGTGTGTCACTGGTGTGGAGTGTGTCACTGCTGTGGGGCGTGTCACTGGGGTGGGGAGTGTCACTGGTGTGGAGTATGTCACTGATGTGGGGAGTGTCACTGGGGAGGGGAGTGTCACTGGTGTGGAGTGTGTCACTGGGGTGGGGAGTGTCACTGGTGTGGAGTGTGTCACTGGGGTGGAGTGTGTCACTGGTGTGGAGTGTGTCACTGGTATGGAGTGTGTCACTGATGTGGGGAGTGTCACTGGTGTGAGGAGTGTCACTGGTGTGGAGTGTGTCACTGTGGTGGGGAATGTCACTGATGTGGAGTGTGTCACTGGTGTGGAGTGTGTCACTGGGGTGGAGTGTGTCACTGGTGTGGAGTGTGTCCCTGGGGTGGAGTGTGTCACTGTGGTGGAGTGTGTCACTGGTGTGGAGTGTGTCACTGGGGTGGAGTGTATCACTGGTGTGGAGTGTGTCACTGATATGGGGAGTGTCACTGGCGTGGGGAGTGTCACTTTCTCGGGGAGTGTCACTTGGGTAGTATGTGTCACTGGTGTGGGGTGAGGGGAATTAACTGAAGTGTGTCAAGCATGGCCTGGCTGAGCCGGGGGTGCGGGGGGGTGGGGGGGGAGGTCTTTCACCAGTGAGACCTCTCTTGGCCCCTGGTGGTACTCCATTTTCCTACATGGCTCTAGCTGTACATCCTTCTTCAGATGGCTTGTTTTCCATGAGACAACTCAGACATAAACTCATTTAGCTTCGTGTAGAACCTGCCCAGAGATACGTGGACTAAGTCCTTTGTCTTGGGCTGACAGTTGCCTTGGAATGCGTCCTGGAAACCCCTCTCTTCTGTGGCAGGCAGTACAGTACCGGCAACCAAGCAGGTAAGTGTGGTAATTCCCGCTGGGAAGCTGTGAGGAAGGCCGGCATCTACTGGTACTACCTGTCCCTGATGGTAGTGAAATGGGCAAATGATGGTCATCCTATTAGGCTGAGGCTGTGTTGGGCTCAGGGCTGCTGGGCAGAGCAGGAGAAGGCTTCCATGGGAGGGAGCACCCCCATTTCTTCCCTCCAGAGTGAGGCAAGGGTGAGGGTCAGCAGGAGCAAGGTCTTCCTAGAGCCCTGGTCTAGGGATGTTGCTGTCCCCGGATGCTCGGCATGTCTGAGCACATTCTTCATTGCATTGGCTGGGTAGAGGGAGACGTGCCATTGGAGGGGCCAGGGCTGCTGGTGTGTGTGCCCTCGAGAGGTGGGCAGGGCCCACAAGCAAGGCTTTCCTGTCCCCAGGAGCCAACAGCGTTGATGTTGAGAAATACTGGGTGCTGTGGAGGTTTGAATGAAATGTCCTCCATAGGCTCCAAGTGTTTGGACATTTTGTCCCCAGATGGTGGCGCTGTTTTGGGAGGTTTTAGGTGTGGCTATCCTGGAGGAAGCACGTCACTGGGGGTGGGCTTAGAGAGTTCTTAAGCATTGCCAGATTGCCAGTCCCTCTCTTGCTTCCTGTGCCTGCTTGAAGATGTAGAGCCTAACTTCTGCTCCTCCTCCAGTCACTTTTGGCCACCACGCCTCTGTGCCATGATGGACTGTAATTCCCCTGGAACCGTAAGCTCAAATA
The DNA here is from genome assembly GCF_000622305.1 of Nannospalax galili. Classification (NCBI taxonomy): domain Eukaryota; kingdom Metazoa; phylum Chordata; class Mammalia; order Rodentia; family Spalacidae; genus Nannospalax; species Nannospalax galili. The sequence goes on from NW_008355380.1 coordinate 2,489,234, forward strand.
AACTCTGCCTTCTATAGGTTGCTTGGCTCAGTGTTTCTATCACAGCAACAGAACAGTGACTAATACACTTGCATTTTAATATGTCTGAGGATAAAGAAGAGGTGTCCAGGCAGGAGCCTGTATCTCGCTTGCCACTGGCCCTAATGTCCTCCCACCCAGACCCACCTACTCAACTATTGACCACGCCAGTGAGCACCAGGTGAGCTCAGGCTCTGTTCAGCACCTCATGGGTAGCAACCCTCTTCTTAAAAAATTGTTTATTATCTTTGTTTATTTTATTTATGTATATGAGTGCATTGCCTGCATGTATGTAAGTGCACCCATGTCGTACAATACCAGCAGAGGTCAGAAGAAGGTGTGTAATATATGTGTAAATATATAATAAGACTCTCAAACAAAACTTCTCAGAAGCAGCGAGTGGGTGTAAGCAGGAAGGACAGGTGCCCTGCCACCCCTGGGATTCCCGAAGTAAACGGACTGGATAGTTGGTTCCAAATGCACTTGGTTTTCTGTTGATTTGTGAAGACAGCAGGATGTGGTAGCTCCAGGAGCTGGACCTTGGCTATCCACGTCAAGCTGCGGTTCAGGTTCACTAGGGCAAGCCACTGGGGATAATCCTTGATTCTTTGAGCCCCAGGGCTTCCTCTTTTTTTCCAGCAGCAGCAGAGACAGTTTATTGACCATTACTTCCCCAGGAGGTTCTCCTCCAAGGTCGGGGATTGAAAGGACTGCAGGGGAGTGGAACTCAAAGGCGCACCTTGGATGAGCTAGGGTGGGTTTGAAAGAACCCGATGGAAAAGCCATGACCTGCTATTTCAGCAACTCAAGAACTTTGTGCCCAAGAAAGCCACCCTTGTTCGGTCGGGTCCCTGACTAGCATGTGCTAGAGGGCAGCAGGTCTGAGCCAGCATGGGGCTCCTGCTGTCTGTGCCACCTGGAAAATATTTGGAGGTCACCCTCACACAGGACTCGGGCTGACCTCTGCCCTTGAGCGTCACCCAACATGCTATGGATCCCAGCACCCTAGGACCCTCCTGAGCACATCTCCCGGGAGCAGCCAGTCTGTCTGCCAGTGGGTGTTTCTAAGATGTGGAACAGTACTAACCCTGATCACCTCAAACCTCTGCCTTCTTGGGGTTCACAGAAGTGGTCTGTAAGGGGGAAAATACTTTATCCTGCAACAAAGACCCAGTCGCAGGCAGCACTGGGGAAAGAAATCACTGTGACTAAACTTTTCTCTCAGAGTCAGGTTCCCAGTGGTATGGCCATCAGACCCTGAGCAGCCACCCTGGCTCTGAGTCAGGGGAAAGATAAGTTGTCAAGCCTTGTGGAAAGTTTTGATGGAGAACTTCAGTCGTTTTTAGTAAATCTACTACTTGGAGATTGAAGCCAACGATCCGTCAGGTTGATGTTCCCATTCTCTTGGAACTCCTTCCTGGTGCGCAGAGCACCAGGCGTGGGCGGAAGAGGATACTTGGAAGGACCTTGTAGGATAGGAAAGACACACAGAGGGCTACAGTGCAGACAAATCCCGGGATCTCCACCATGGCAGCATGACCATGAAGGGCTAAGGCGAGACTGTCTGAGCAATGTTCTGCATCCCCAGAACATATCTAGTCACACTCAGTGTTCTCTCATAGATGCGGGCAATGAAGCCAAAGCTTCCAAACATGCTTCTGTCAGAACAGTGGAACCGTGCCACACTGATGGGCACCACTCACTGCTGGGAGGAGAGCGTCAGCACCCAGAAGGGAGGGCAACTGACGGTCGCTTCCCTCTCGCAGGAAGAGGGTCTTTCTGCTGGGTTGTTTTGGTGTCAACTTGACACACCTTGGTTAGGGGGTTGCCTTCATTGGGCTGGCCTGTGGCTGTGGCCGTGGGGCATCTTGGTTGTTGGGTGGTGTGGGGGGGGCCCGCTGTGGGTGGTGCTGCCCCTGGGCAGGTGGGCCTCTCTTGCGTGGGAGGGCAGGCTGGGGGTTGGGGGAGAAAGTCAGTAAGCAGTGATCCTCCATGGCCTGTGTTCCAGGTTCCTGCCCTGAGTTCCTACCTTGGGCTCCCTGATGAACTGTGACCTGGGAAATGTAAGACAAATAAACCCTTTCCTCCCCAAGTTGGTATTGGTCAGTGTGTTTTGTCACAGCAATGGAAGAACAAACTAGAACAGTCTTTTGGACAATCTCCTAGAGAAAGTAAGTTCTTGGCACAGAATTGTGACACTTCCTTGCATTCAGAGCAGCTGAGATTATCCACATGAGACTTCCACAAGATTGGGCCTACAAACATCTCCTAGTGGAGGGAAAGGAGGGCTCACAAGGCAGGGCACACATGGCTTAGAAGCAGCTCAGGAGGCAGCACCCTGGATGAGGTCCTGCCCCTTGAGGCTCCATAAGAGGCTAATGGTTTCTGGGGGAGCAAGAGGGAGATAGTACTTTTCTGCCCAACAGTTGTTTATGCTCCAGGAATAACCCTTCACTCCTGCTCCCCTAAGCAACCCCAATCAATCAAACTCATGGATCACCAAGCTAGACTTGTGGGTTCACCAAGCTAGATTTGGGTGGATCATCTGACTTTTTGTTGATATCTTATCAGAGCTCAACAGACATTCATGTCTCTACAAGAAAAATTAACACACCAGTCAAGGAAGCCAGTAAGTGTGTTTTGGGCATCTTATAAAGACCGAAAAGATGTAGGAAGTGTCTTTATACATTTTGTTTTTCTAGAACATTTCAGGCAGACTCTGGTGTCCCATACAGGAACACTCGCAGTACTCTAAGTTAGTTACTCTGGAAAAAGAATTGAAGACATGTCCTAGAAGAATCCGCTTTGGGGGATGCAGGAGGAAGGAGTGAGTCACTGCGGAGCCCACTGAAGAGAGAGTCTCAGCCGCCTGCTCAAGAATTCATGTCCAGCCCCTTGGTTCATGTTTTGACAACCATGTTTAACTAGTCATTCACAAATGCTTCACAAATGCTTCTCAGACCAAATCTCATAGGTTAGGGGATGAGAGAAAGGAAGTTATCCATACAGCCTTGCTGAAACACTTCTGCAGAGCAAGTTACTATGGAAGGAGAAACCTTATTCTTCTTTGAAATATTTTATTCATTATTTTTATTTTATGTATATGAGTGCTTTGCCTGCGTGTATGCAAGTGTACCATGTGCATGCAACACCTATAGAGGCCAGAGGGTGTCAGATTCCCTGGAACTGTAGATACAGACAGTTGTTAGCCATCATATGGGTGTTGGGAATTAAATTCAGACCTTCTGGAAGAATAGGAAGTGCCCTTAACCACTGAACCATCTCTCCCAAATCAAAGCTTTAAACTTGGAGCGAACAGCAGGCCTGTGTATTGCAGCCTCTCCGAGTCTGTGGGCCCAGTTGTCAGGACGCCTTCCATGCACTCAGGATCTTCCCACAGTCACTGAACACCTTCTAGCTACACTTTGTCCCTATCTACATAGCGAGAACATGGTCTGCAACCTCTTCAGAGAGCTGAGGTAGGGACTTGGATTTGTTTGCTGTGTGTCAAAGTCAGGTGTAAGATCTTAATGCATCAAAGTTTCAAAGCTTCAGGAAACTGATGGTGGTGGAAGGGTTAGAAGGTGTGAATGAGGTGGAGGAGGAGGTGGAGGAGGTGGAGGAGGTGGAGGAAGAGGGGGAAGAGGTGGAGGAGGAGGTGGAGGAGGTAGAGGAGGTGGAGGAGGAGGTGGGGAAGGTGGAGAAGGTGGAGGAGGTGGAGGAAGAGGTGGAGGAGGAGGAAGTGGAGGAGGAAGTGGAGGAGGAGGAGGAGGAGGGGGTGGAGGAGGAGGTGGAGGG
>NW_008355380.1:2493254-2517329 GCF_000622305.1 Nannospalax galili
GTTCAGCAGTATGAAGGAAGTACAGACCCACAACAGGAGATTTCAGGAAAGCATTTGGCATATGCATGAGGAAAAGAGAGACATGGGCCCAGAGATATGGGTGCAGCAGCCCAGGGCAGAGGGGACTCCCAGAAGGAGGGCTAAGGGAAGGGGTGAGTTCAAGTTCAAAGCAGAACGAGTTCGAGGAAGTGAGGAGAGAGAAGAAGGAAAAGAGGAGGAGGATGAAAAAGATGAGGAGGATGAAAAAGACGAGTGGAGGAGGTGGAGGAGGTGGAGGAGGTGGAGGAGGAGGTGGAGGAGGAGGTGGTATTCACTAGGTATTTACTGTGTGCCAGAAATTGGGTTAAATATTTCAGACGTAAAACACTGAAGACCCTGGACAGCTAAAGCAATATTGAATGCAATAATGTGGAGACTGTTGACATATCTGATTTCAAGTCATACCACAAACCCATAGTAACAGGAACAGCACAGTGATAGAAGGAAAGCACACAGACCCATGCAATAAAACAGGACCCACGTAAGCCCCGACAGCTAGAGACTCCTGACTTTGAAAAAGATGTCAAAAATTCACATTAGAGGAAAGACTCAACAAATGGTGCTGGGAAAACAGGATATCCCCATGCAGAAGAGTGAAACTAGATCCATATCTCTCACCCTGCGTGGAAACCACCTCATAATGTCTCAGTCTTAGCAGGAAAGGGAAGGTGATGGTTAGTTTCATGTGTGAACTCAGCTGGGCTGCGATGCTCTAGGTGGTGTCAACTGTAGACTGGATGTCGCCTCAGAGCTCACATAGGTATGGCTGACAGAACAGCCAATGTATGGAGCATCTGATTGCCTTCCCTAACACATGTGGGCCCCACCTGGTCAGTTGAGTGGCCCAAGAGAAAGACTGGTTTCCCTCCAAAAATTCTACCTCCAGACTGGGTCACAGATACTTGGCCTGGGCTTCCTGTGGACTAGAAACAGAACGCAAACCAAGAAATGAGCCTGTCACAGCAGCACCCTCCAGGGTCTCCAGCCAGGTGTCTGACCGCCAGAGGCAGCAGGCCCCACAGAGGCGAGTCCCTTCCCAGCGCTCGCTGTGGGAGCCAGTTCCTCTGCTTCTCTGGAGACCCTGACTGAGGAAGTATAATCCTGATGCTGGGTCAACGCCTTTTACCACCAACCGCTGTAAGTCAGAAGGCAAAAGCTCTGCAACAGGAGGGGACTGGACTGACACTGCCTATGGACCAGCTGTGGGGGAGGGTGGGATCTGCCAGTCAGGGAAAGACCCTCAGCAGAGGAGAGACAGGCAGGCACCACCCTGCCTTCAGGATGTGCCAGGGTTTGGGGTTCAGCAGGTCAGGTTAGAAGGTCAGCAGCCAGTGTCTTAGGTGAGAACCAAGGGCCTGGCCTGTCCCCTTTTACCAGATTGACATGAAAACGGCCACACAAAAAATGAACACTAGCTGTAGGGCAGAGGAGGCAGCATCAGTCTCTGGTCAGCTGCACATTTTGGCTTGGGGACAACTTGAGGCTTTGGTGGACTTAAGGTTCCATCTTCCCAATGGGAAGTGCACTTGTGTGATGTACGTCCTTGACCACAGAGAGTCCTGTGTCTAGCAGCCTGTGGTAAAGACACAACCTGGCCTCCTGCTGGCCATGCTAGGCAGAGAAGAGAGACCCACCACTGTGGCGAGATGCTGGCCTTGGCCGTAGCCGTTGCATGGTTAGGGTAAGCAAAGGTCCGGAAAGAGTTAGAATTCTAGAAGCCAGGTGTGTGGAGCTGTTGATGCAGCTTGAGTGGTACCAGGGTGACACCTGGGCCGTCTTTGGCTCCTGGGGCTTGGTGGATCCATCCCTTCTGCTACCCAAGTACCTGGGTCAAAGACACAGGGCTTGCTTCCTGCTCCTGGCATCGGGTAAGAGACTGCACACTGTCTGCACACCAGACCCTCCCGCTAGGGGACAAGCATGCTCCAAGGGTTACCAGGAGGTCCTCAGGAGGAATTAACTCCAGTAAGTAGAACTAGCCGTCAGGAAACTGCCCAGGAGGAGGAGGATGGCACGAGGCTGCAAAGTCTCCTTCCTGCCCGGGCAAAGGCACGGTGCAGAACAGCTACCATCCCTAACAGCTTCTCCATGCCAGCCACACTGTGAAAAGCCACCAAGCAGCCTCTCCTACCCCTACTTCTTTGCCATTTAGGGGCATTCTGGAAGTCTCTCAAACTTGTCCTACAGAAGGAACATGGTTTCCTTCTCTACCACACTGACAGACCAAGTTGAGGGTTACCCGGATGGGCCTGAAGGGACAAAGGAGCAGCTATAGGGTTGGTAGGAGTCCTGGAATGGGACAGCTGTGGTGATGTAGTCCCTGATGCCCATGGGTGCTTTGTGGTGCCACTGAGCTGATTTCTGGTTGTGACAGCAAATGGGCTGGGAGAACTTTGTGATCCACATTGTCATTAATCTAAGAGGCTCTGATGCTGGACTCTGATGCTGTTTAACTTCTTCCTGGATGCTTGTGGCTCCCTGACACATGAGTGTCAAAGGGCCTCTCTTATGCTTTGGTCAAGCTGCCAGAGTCTTGGGATTCCATGTTGTCACTGGGAGTTGCAGGTTATGGCTTTGAGACTGTGGTAAGTCCTTATTTATTCTTGGAGAACTTCATACGTGTGTAAAATATATTATTTATTTTTATTTTATGTGTATGAGTATTTTGCCTGCATGTATGTAAGTGCACCACAAAGCCCAGAGGCCAGAAGAGGGTGTTGTATCCCCTGGAACTGGTATTACAGACAGTTGTTAGCCACCATGTGGGTGCCGAGAATCGAACCTGAGTCCTCTGGAGGAGCAGTCAGCGCTCTTAACCTCTGATCCATCTCTCCAGGCCCTTGTACAATGCATTTTGATCATATTCACCCTCTAGTCCTCCCTCTAACTCTTCCCCATCCTTACTCCAGCCACATACCCCTTCAAACTCCATATTACCTTTCTGTAACTAATGGAGTCCAGTCAGTACCGTGTATACCCATTGGAGGGTGTGTTGCAGGCGCCGACTCTCCAGACTCTTCTTACCCTAGAAGCCACCAACCACCGACAGCTCCTCAGCTTGGAGTGACATTTTGGAGCCCCTCCCCCACCTGTGCTAGGAAGTTGACTGGCTTGATCTCATACAGGTCTTGTGCAGACAGCCACAGCTCAGAATTCAAGAGAGCAGCTGTCCTGTCATGTCTGGAAGATGCAGTTTCATTTTTTGACTCCATGACCTGTCTCTCACAGTTTTTCTGCCTCTCCTCTGCAATGGTGCTTGGGCCTAGAAGGACATACCACTTAGGGCTGGGCATGCCGTAGTCCTTCCTTTTCTGCACTGACCAGCTCTGAGGCTCTGCGTCAATTGCTGTTCGCTGCACAGAAAAGCTTGTCTGATGAGTCTGAGACGTGCACTAATCTATAGATACAAAGGTAAGTGACTATTTAACTTTATACACTTGGGAGGGCGGTTTAATATTCTGTCCAGTTAGGAGAATTACAATAAGAGGTTTTCCACCTAGTGCCTATGACTTTGGTGCATGGCCAGATTTACAGTATCAGGCATGAGTACCATCCTGGAAAGTGGACTTAAATCCAATCAGAAAGTAGTTGGTTACCCCCACAACATCCATGCCGTTATTATACCAATGGTCGTACCTTGCCAGGCCAGTCATTGCCGTAGTCCATGGGGTAGTTCTTAAACCTGTGAAAGCCAGTGACAAGGAAACAGAACAGGACTCACACGTCTGAGATGGTCTGGGTTGTGTTGGGCTGCTGAGGAGGCTCTGAAGCTGGCAGCCTGGCCCTTCAGTGACCCCTCGACGGCAATGCTCCCTGTGGGCTGGGCAGCCCCAGGCACATAGTGGGAAGCCCAGCTGCAGCACTGGCTAGTGCTGGGCTGGGAAGTGCCTCCGAAAGGTAGGTCGGCATGGCTCTGGGTACTACTTGCCTGTAGCCTCTTCCTGTATTGGTGGTGACAGCTTAGGAAAGGGCGGCTTCCTTCTGGAGCACAGCATTGTTGGAGTTTTGCCTGATACCTCAGCACCCACAGAGCGTTGTGTAAGGGATGCCCATGCTGGACTCCTGCCCCGTCCTGGCCTGTGTTCCCACTCCAAGCATGCTGGGATGCTCGCTTCTTCATAAGCTGGCCCTGCCTGTGTTTGGGGGTGTGTGCATGCGGGGGTGGGGGGTTAAGGAGGTTTCTTCCTAAGTGCTTCACAGTTTATTTTGCTTTGTCCTTCTCTTGGGTAGGCCAGGATGTTTGGAGGTTACTGGAATTGGAACTCCACCTTATAGGGTTGGCTCTACTGTGGGTAAGAACCTTCTCCTGAGGTTACCCAGGACAGCACATTCTGCATGTCTTTCACAGTGCCTCCAGCCTTTGACATGATAACCTCATCTGGCTCCATCAGCAGAAATCGTAGATAGACGCTACCTGCTGCCCACACCCAGGATCCATGGGGTTTTACCTCTTGGAGTTGACCACAGTGGTCTCCAGAAACTCACCAAGTAGAGTTCAAGCCTTCTTGATTGCCTTGGTCATAGACTGTGACTCACAGTACCAGCTTGTACATCTGTGTAAATGGGGGGAGCAGTGTGACCTGTGACCTCACTGGTCCTAGGGAACTTCAGATTTTCTATGTGTTCAGCTTTCTGCTGCTGTGTGCTTGCAGGGGAGACCATCCAGAGACCCAGGCCTGTAGTACCAGGACTTCCTGATGTCTGCATGGGTCTCTAAAGCTTGTTCCCCACCATCTGTTCACCCGGTCATTCAGTCTGTGGTGTGCATGAGCCCTGGCTCTGAGCCAGGCCAGACAGAGAGGTGAGACATCATAAACCTGGGCCCAGGAAGCTCATGTACCAGTGGAGAAGGTGCGACAACCTCAGAGCCACACGCCCAAGAGGCGTGTGGGACAGTTAAGAGAGGGCTCTCTACAGAAAGGAGGGCATTGTCCTTCATAGGTAACAAGTAGACCCTGCTGGCCTATGGGATATTGGCCCACAGCATGTCTCTAGAGGGGCAAAGTCAGCCTGAGATGTGGCACTCTGGGTGGATTAGAAAGTGGACCACAGCCGCAGTGAAATATTTCATGACCAATAGGGTAGGAGGGCATCCCCCCTCCATACCCAAGCAGGACCGATAGGGTAGAAGGGTGTCCCCCTGCCATACCCAAGCAGGACCGATAGGGTAGAAGGGTGTCCCCCTGCCATACCCAAGCAGGACCGATAGGGTAGAAGGGTGTCCCCCTGCCATACCCAAGCAGGACCGATAGGGTAGAAGGGTGTCCCCCTGCCATACCCAAGCAGGACCGATAGGGTAGGAGGGCATCCCCCCGCCATACGCAAGCAGGACCGATAGGGTAGGAGGGCGTCCACCCGCCATACGCAAGCAGGACCGATAGGGTAGGAGGGCGTCCCCCCGCCATACGCAAGCAGGACCGATAGGGTAGGAGGGCGTCCACCCACCATATGCAAGCAGGACCGATAGGGTAGGAGGGCGTCCACTCGCCATATGCAAGCAGGACCGATAGGGTAGGAGGGTGTCCCCTCCTTACCCATGCAGGGCTGATAAGGGCACCCCTGACCCATGCAGGACAGAGGGTGTCCCCACCCCCTCTACCCATGCAGGACAGATAGTGTAGGAGGGCGTTCCCCCACCCCTGTCCCGTACCCATGGTGCCTCAGACAGAACAGCTGACTAGTGCTCACTCCGTAGGCAGTGTATGGGGGTCAAAGGACTTTTGCTTCTCTCTTCCCTGAATGGCAACAAGAATCTGCATCTTTAATGAGGAGGGACTGGAGTGTCATCATGGCCTAAAGGTCAAAGACTCCCTCAGTGTTGGCTGCTCTGGTACTTCTGGTTTAATTCATACTTGGCATTGAAATCTCTATTTAATTGTCTTTCTTTTTTTCAGAATGACCTGAATTGTGCATTGTGCTCTGCCAGCTCTGCTTAAACCTCTGGCCATCGAGGCTCTAGACCACTTCACAGAGCCTGCTTCACCCACAAGCACACACAGCGGAAGCTGTCGTGGGGATGGTTTGGCCATCCCTCTGCGTCTGCACTTTACTAACTACATTAAGTGATTCCAGCCTGTAAGCAATTGAGTTTAATTAAAATGAGTTGTTTTTTCCTTCTGGCATCTAACCTCTACCTGAAAGAAACAGATGAAAATTTGGCAATTAGCCAACTTCAGTAACACTGTTAGGAGGACACAGTCCACACCGCATATCAAGATGACACTGGGGTGGCATGATGGCTGGCTGTCTGTCCAGGCAGACGTCTGCTGTGTGGTGGGAGTGGATTTCAGGATGGGTGCTGCCTCCTTTCCGGTTTCCTGTGTCTCGGATAGGTCAGTGAGGAGTGTGACCATATCGGGCTTCCTGGGACGAGAGTCCTGGTCTCACTATCTGGCTGTGATGATGTGCCCTTCAATCTGGCTTCATTATGTACACACACGCTAAATGCTCCATACCGACTGTAGACCAGAACAACAGACATGATTTGACTCTGAGCAGCATCCAATTTGCTAGACAGTTGGTGATGTCGCCAACTTATGATAGAATCACATGTCTGTCATATGTGGATTATTGGTGAGAATCACCAATAGAATGCGCTATGGTATGTTGAGGTTTGCATGTGAAATGACCCGTCATCCCAGGTATTTAAACTCTGGCTTATCAGCTGCTGGTGGTGTTTTGGCTCCTAGCTGAACCTTTAGGAGGTGGAGCCTTGGCTGGAGGAAGCTGGCCATGGTGAAGACCTTGAGGTTTCTTGGCCTTGGCTGCCTCCTGCCTCTGTGCGTCCCGACTGCAGATGCGCTGTGACCAGCCACCTCATGCTCCTGCCCCAGCGCCTGCCCTGATGGACTGCAGCCAACAAAACCTTCCTCCCTTAAGTTGTTTCCTGTCAGGTGTTTAGTCACAGTAACAAGAAAAACAGCTGCTGTAGAAATGACCAGCTTTTTCTTTCTTGTTAGGTCCAGGTTTTTTATATTTTTCTTCTTTTGATCATTTATTCAAAACACATTATTGAACTGTGAGACAGCAACATTTTGTTCACCTAGGGTAATTTTTAAAAGAAATTCATATAATTTTGAGAAAAATAATAATCGTTCAAGACTATCACTTAGATATTAACAAGACTATAAATATTACCCATTGGCTAGTGTTGAACCCAGTTACATCATTGCTTTAAATGTTCTAGGACAAAAGTGACAGTGACCAGATGGTGAGCTTGGGACACAGTGTGCCCTGGGCCCCGTCACCCAGTCTAGCTCAGGTTCCTTGAGTTCACTGCATCTTACAAGGTGCCTCATACGTTACCCTTTCCCTTTGGGAGCTAATGTTTAAAATGTACCTCCAAGTTCTGTAGAGAGGGCACAAGACCCAGACTATAGATGGATCCCTGAGGGTTTCCACCAAGCTTTTATTATTTGTGTATTTTGAAGTCTAACTTTTCATCAGTCAGATCAGTGGCTGTCTGGGGTTGGTCAGGGATCAACTGAAATGGGGCACAAAGGACTTGTTTGGGAGGGATGGCCTGCTTATCAGAACCCCAGATTGTTAGAACTGTCTAACTGTACAGGGTGCACGCTGCCACTTGCAAAGTATATCTCAAAGACTGATTTTAGAATTATCAGTGTCTACATAAGCAATTTTTGAGGCTTAGTAATTGTAGAGACTTGGAGATTTCTCAAACTTTCAAAAACTGTTCAAAATCCACTGGAGGAAGAGAACACGTCACCTAGAGTTCAAAGCCTGTTGCCATGTTTTGGATATGGTTTCAGTGTATCCTTCAACGGGTCATGTACTAGAGGCATGGTCTGCAGGGCAAGGTGCTGAGAGATGATAGAGCCTTTAAGAGGTGGGGCCAGGTGGAAGCATTCAAGTCACAGGAGACAATTTGTGTCATACAGTGGAATCTCTTGGTCTAAAAACTATGGAATAAATGAAATTTTCTGGTTTAAAAAGTAATGGCCCTCAGGCATTTTGTTTTAGACTATGCACTACCATCAAGCCCTGGTGAGTCACATTAACAGCATTTGTCATTTTTCTCACTAGTTGCATCTTCCTGAAACAGGACATGACAAGAAAGAGGAACTGCAGAAAACAAACTCTGATGCTGACATCACCTGCCAAAGCAGGACCTTCCGGTGGGGACTCATGGAGGTCAGAAAACATGTCTCCCACAAGACACAAAGAACGTGGTCTTCAGGGTGAGTCCTGGGAACAAGTCCTTTCATGGCAGGGTGAGGCAGAACACTGCTGAAGTCAACAGGAAGAACGGCAGATCCAACCGAGGGGCCCTGTGGCTTTCTGGAACCTGGGTTCTCAAGCTTGGGGAGCCGGAGCCCCTTGGGAGCTATCCCAGGTGCAGCCGGTGGTCCTGGTTCCGTCCTTTCTTTCTCTCTTCCCTTCAAGCCCATAGAGGCAAAGACCTCTGTCTTTGACCTTAACCTTCCGTTTCAAAGCTTTTCTGACCTTGACTCCAGTGTGGCATAAGCCGCTTCTACCTGGAAACATTCTTGACCTTGGCTGATCCCTAAGCCAAGCACTTCCCCTAACCCACGCCTCATTTGACTCAACCACTGTCTGGGCCCGGTGTCCATCCATCACACAGATGACAGCTCAACATCTTAGAAGACTTGGGAACTTGGTCTGACCCACATGGTGCAAGGAGAATTGCAAGAACTGAAGCCTTGCCCCTCCCCCCAACCTTCCAAGTAAACGAAAGAAAACGACCCAGCCAGCCACGTGCGTCCTGCAGGGCCGTCCCTCTGAAGCTCTCAGCGACATCCGGTCTCTGCACCTGTCCTGTGCACACGAGACTGTTAGGTCCAAAGGAGGGAGCACATAGGGTCTAGTCCGAGGTATTCCTGTCATCCCTCTTTATTGTGAGTCCCATGCAGCTCACAGCTGGGTGTGCTCACCACTGTCTCCCTAGAGTGTCAGCTTATAGGAGGTTTTCCATAAGCATTCATTAAGTGAGTACATTTTAAAAATATACCATATATAATATACAAAAATGCATTCTCACATGCGTGCATGCATGCACAAACACAGTCTGCAGGGACCATGCTTCTAACAGGTGCAGTCCTCCAGCACCCTCCTCACACCTAGACTTCTCACTGATGGACTCCGTTGTACCAAACGTAGCTCCATCCAGGTGGGTTCCTTTGTTGACCATCTATGGTGATGCTCTGGTGCTCTGGAAACAGCTGTAAAATCCTCACAGGAGGACTGGGGTGGGTCTGCAGTGACGCCAGCGGGTCCCTTTCAGGGTTACAGCACATTAAATGGTCTGCTAGTCCGGCAGGATCCCGGTCCCTGATCGTTGCTGTTTACCAACATGCTCATCCTTACTGTCTGTGTAGCTTTGTGGCCCAGGGAGTGGAACTTGTTTTCCAGTGCCTTGAGAGATGCTTTCAGAGCCCAGGTCACCCATGCCTGCTTGGAGCCACCTGTACCGAGATCCACTATAGCAAACCACACCTTGCCCACGTGACAGCCTCTCTTGTGCAGAGTGCGCTGATCTCCTCCACTCTGGAAAACTGGGGGCAGACTACATAGTTGAGAAAGCCCCCAATGCACATGGCTGTGGCTTCAAGAAGCCAGGACTCCACACCTACATCCTACCTCAGAGCCTCCTCCCCGCACACTGACCATGCCCACCTTCTCCTGCTTGAATTAAGCAGGCTTGGAAGCCACTCCCTTCGCTTCCCCCAAGGTGTCCCTTTCTACCCCTGTGCCCCTCCCAGGCAGAGGATACTTCCAGAATGGGACTGCATCCATCTCTTTTCTTAGCCCACCTCTATGGGTCTCTGTGGTCCTCACAGAGGACTTGGAAAGCTGAGTGGATCCAATGTGCCTCGTGCGATCCTCATCTGAAGCTACTCCTCACATTCAACAGCACTCCTGTACCATGTTGTCGGTTGGTCTGATGCTCACCAAAGCTGTACCTGCCTTCCTGCATCCCCAGGACGGTCACCAACCACTCCCCCCCAGCATTGCCTTTTCATCCTCTGCTCTCAGAGTGCAGAGCAGTCCAGAGCCTGCCTGCACAGCCGGACCTGGTCCCTTGTGGCTGGGGTGAGCGCTTCCCTAGACAGAGCTGTTTCCTTGAGGCTGTGGCGTGAGCACACCAAGGCACTTTCTGTGCAGTGTGCAAAACTCACAAAGTGTGTTGGGGAGCACTGGAGCTTCTGTGGGGTATCTTTCCTGTTTGTTTGGGGCCGCTGCTTTCCACATAAGGAAATACTGAAGCTTTGTGATGACTCGGGGCCAATGGCAAGAGAAAGCCATCTTGACCAGGACCCTTGCTGCCTAAAATGAAGATCTCTTACCGTTCATTTCAAGCACATGGCCTGTGCCTGTCCACTACGGACACGGAGCTCAATGGCTGTCTGTAGCACTTCTAACTGTGCTGTCCTCTGTCCTTGCCAACAGTGACCAAGGAGACACTTCCATGTGGCCCTGCAGGGTGAGACCCTTGGGACGGGAATCACTGGCAGAATGCTGCCTCATGACAGTACATGCTCCAGCTGTTACTTCTCTCAAAACAATGTCTACACACACAGACACAGACAGACAGACAGACACACACACCCTCTACACTTTAACTGCCCTGCCCTACTGGGTTTCTATACTAAGCAGCTACTAAATATTGTGGATGATATTGTAATTTTCTTCTGTCCTGGTATATTTGAATACTCCCAAATCTATACAGCTTCAAAGCTCATATCCTGACTGACTGTAAATTCTGTGCCCCACAGTGTTGACCTGGCTGTGAATGATGCTTCACGAGGAGGATTCTGATCACCCTGCCATTCCCATACTAGCTCGGATTTCTCAACCTGCCTTTTTGAACGCTGGGGAATACTACTCTTGTTTGGGAAGGAAGGCATCTGAGGAGATACTTTGAAATAATAAAAAAGGCTTTGGAAGAGGCCGGCGACTGTCTGGGTCGGCTGGGGGGGCTTGTCAGGAAGGGTTGATGAATGGTGGGCTCCCGAGGCCTCCCGTTTGTTTAGGGCTCTTGTTCAGTTCCAGCTGCACACAAAACCAGCATTGAAGTGTCTGCCAGGAAACATAACATAACCTGGCCCGGCGCAGCCCGCAGGGCACTGCCCCGAGAAGGCCGGATTGTTCCTCGGGGCCAGGCTCTGGCCGGAGGTTCCCGAGCCACGGAGCAGACGGAGCGTGCGGAAGACTTTCCAGTACATTACACAGGGTTTGGCTGCTCCATCAGTACTGGCCCACCGACCCAGAATGCCAGATGGGAATGCAGCAGCCTCTCCCTGTGGGGAGGTAGGTCCTTTCTCATCCTGAAGCTGGAGGACAACGGCCAGGGCTTTAGACTGCTGGCTGTGGATCTGAAAGCCTTGGGACACACCAAGGAGGCCTCAATTTTACCTTCTGGGAGGTGGGTGATTCTGAGTTCCGGAGTCTGGGAGCCGCTGCGGTAGAATGTCCCCCTATCAGTGAGAAGCCAGTGGGAGCCTATGGGGAAAATGTGTGATCAATCCATGACACAACTCTTGGTTATTTTAATAGTGCTGCTGTGAATGTGGGTGTGTGGATACCTTTCAAAGAGTCAGCTTTCAGTTTCTTTGGCTGTTTACCCAACAACAGAACTGTAGACTCACATTAGTGGTATTAAATGGCTTCAGGAAAGACCACCCTGTGGTTGGAGCAGCTGAACAATGTCGAGTTCCCTCAGCAGCACATGAAGTTTCCAGTGGCTCCGAGCCCTCTGCAGCTGTTTACCCACTTCTGTTATCTGTGGTTTTTCTATAGTAGCATTTGAATGAATGTGGATGTCACGGTTCGGTTCATAAATGTGATGGGGCAGAGACTACATTGTGATAACCTGAGGATCAAGGGTGCCAACAACCTTCCCAATGTTCTTGCGAAAAATGGCCATCATCACTTTACTTAAGCCTCCAAACACACTACGTATTCATGATTTATAAATACAGAATGTATAATATTGAGAGTCAAAGAAATATACAGTCATTGAACACACCTGACCAGGGCCTCTGCACTGTGCTGCAGGCCACATCCTGGTGCCAGTGATGGGCTGGGCAGGGTGGACCCCATGGAACTTGCCACAGCAGCCTGAGCACCCAGACACGGCTTGGCGTTGAGAAGGCGATGGTGCTCTGGCAAGTGTCTGTGGATATGGACGTGACTTTGGATCTGGATAGTGGGAGCATGGATGCTAAAGGCAAGGCGGGTGCAGGCTCTGAGATGAACCATGAGCCTTGGAGAGCCCACCGCCATCTCAAGCAGATTGCTGGTAGAAATTTAAATGCCAGTGATCCTGGTGAGGTCTCAGATCATGATGAGGACTACGTGCTTGCAAAGTCAGAAAAGATAATGCTTGTTCTGGGAGACAATGACCTTGCATCGTTTTGTTGATAATCTGGTGTTTTCTAGAAAGTACAGCTTTCAGGGCTGTGGAGCTGGCTTTGTTGGTAATAAAATGCTTGCTACACAAATATGAAAACTTGACTTTGATCTACAACATCCACGAGAAAAGGTTGGGCATAGTTAATACAGATTTGTAATCCCAGGGCTGGGGAGGAAGAGACAGGCAAGTTCCTAGGACTCACTGGGCATCCAGCCTGGCAGAACTGGTGGGATCCAGGTAGAAATGAGAGCCCAAGTCTGCAAATAGGATGGAGAGTGTCTGAGGAGGATACCCAAAGTTGGCCCCAGGCCGTCACACACGGGGTACACAGGTGTAAGTGCACCCTCTTATACACACAAACATGTACAGAGCGAAAGAGAGAGAGGGAGAGAGAGAGAGAGAGAGAGAGAGAGAGAGAGAGAGAGAGAGGAGAGAGAGAGAGAACAAAAAGATTCCTATGGTTAAAAGGCTAGAACTCCACCTCAGATAGCAACTCCCCTCCCTGAGACACACGGGCCACTGCCGCGTAGGGGACAGACTCCTGGTATCTTAACACCATATTTTCTGTGCTAGACAGAAATGATTGGGTTCTATGAAAGATGGAGAACTCAATGTTGCTGGAGAGAGGGGTACCCCCAGTGTCTGCTTCCTCACAGAGCTGCCTCCCTTCCCTCTCACCACACTTCATCCTCTAACTCCCAGGAGCCACTAGTGTCTTTCATCTGTTAATCCACTCTTGTATCCATTAACGTCCTGGTCCATTTCTGTCATTATGCCATTTCTAGAAGGTTCTTAGTGGCATCATCAGAAACACACCCTTTACAGCTGGCTCTTCACTCACGTCGTCTGCGGTGAGTCCGCTGGACTGCGCTGTGCATCAGGAGTTCATCCCTTGGAGCGCTCCATACTAAGAATAAATGACACAGATTTTATTTTTTATTTAAGATGTGTGTGTGTGTGTGTGTGTGTGTGTGTGTGTGTGTGTGCATGTCCACTTGTCGCAGTGCACTGTGGTCAGAGGACAACTTTCAGGAGCAGGTTCTCTCCTTCTGCCTTGTTTGAGGCGGTATCTCTCATCTCTGCTCCTGTGCTGTGGACTCCAGTCCAGCCAGCCTGTGAGTGTCCGGGCTCCCTGCGGGAGTGCTGGGGTTACAGGCACAGCACTGCATTCCACTTTTTAAATTGAATTTTTGTGTGTTTCATACAGAACATTTCAATCAATCTTAATCATCTTTATAGCCCGTCCACACTGGCACCCTCCGCACTGGCTTTCATACATTCTGTCATTTGTCTTAAGACCTATTGTGTCAAGTTAGTGTCCCCAGATGTCCCTCAGTGCAAGCTCATCTACTGAGGTCTAGTCACCCTGTCTAGAGTCCCTGGCTTTATTTTATGTAGGTTCCAGCAATCAAACTCAGGTCTTCAGGTTTCTGTGGCAAATCCTTACACCTGATGAACCATCATTTATTGAAAAACCTAAAGGATGTATCCAGTGTTTTACCACAGTGAGTGAAACATCCAGGAACATTTGTATGCAGGTTCTTGTGTGAGCCTCAGTTTTCATCTCTCTGAAACAAATTCTCAAATGTGCAATTTCCAGGTCACATAGTTTTAAACGTTTGTAGTTTTTATTTACTATTTAAAAAGAAACTGTTGGGGCTGGAGACATAGCTCAGTGGTTAAGAGCACTGTCTGTTCTTGCAAAGGACCCAGGTTTGATTCACTGCATCCACATGGCAGCTAACAACTGTCTGTCACTTCAGTTTCAGGGGATCTGACCCCCTCTTCTGACCACTCCAGGTGTTGTATGACATGGGTGCACTTACACATATGCAGACAATATACCCAAACACAAATAAATAAAAATATTTTTTCAAAAAAAGGAAACTGTCAATATGTCGTCCAGGTTGACACACCTTCTTCCCACTAGGTGCCGCGTGATCCAGTTACTTCATATCAACAGCACTTTGTTCCTCACCGTTTTAATCTTGGTGTGTATGTGTGTGATGCGTGTGGGTGTATCTGTGTGTGCATGTTGCTGTGTGGGTGTGGGCATATGCACGCCATAGCATGCACGTGGAGGTCAAAGAATAGTGCACCTGTCAGCCCTCACCTTCCACCTTGTTTGAGGCTAGGTCCCTTGTTTTGGGCTGTGTATACCAGGCCTTTGGGGATTCTCCTGTCTCTACCTCCCGTCCTGCCAAAGGAGCACCAGAATTACCGTGCCTGGGTTCACATGGGTTCTGGGGGTTTGAACTTGGGTTCCCAGACTCTGGCAGCAACAGGCTCTTTTACTCAGGGAGCCATCTCCCCAGCTCAATATAAAAAATATATATATTTAATTTTAGCCATCTGAAGGGCTGCTGAAGTATTGCAGAGAGGAATTAATTTTCAATTCCTTCATGACTAACAATGCTGTCTTCTTTTAGTGCTTTGGTTTGTTTGATTATGTGCTCTTTAAATTGTTGAATTCCTTGATCATGTTTATGACTGTTCTTTTAAATTCTGTGTCCTGAGTTATCTCTGGGGGTGCTCCTTGTAAAACTCCAGGACTGGTGGAGTTTGGTGGGGGCATGCTATTTTGGTTTTCCCTGTTAACTTTTCCACTGCAATTTTGGCATGTGGATTTCTTTTGTTGTTTATGATTCTGGTATGAAACTCAGGCTTTGTTTTTTTTGAGGTGAAGTTTGCTTCTGTTTGTATTATTGGTGTGCCTTCGTTGTTGTCTTATTGGGTATGTAAAGCTGCTTGGTCTAGGTTTAGATTATCTCAGATTTTATTTTGGAGGGAACTGAAGGCTTTAGATCAGCTACTCAGGAGCTCCCACAGAGGCCCAAGGCAGGCTCCGGTCACGTACCCTCAGGCTTCCGTCTAACATTTGGACCCTTACTAGCAGGTACTCAGAGCACAACTTGGAAAATTCGCTAATGAAGGCCAGACCAGGCACTCTCAGGCAGTCTGCTGAGCTCTTAGCCCCTACACCAGGTGGAGGCCACATCTGGTACTCTCAGGCTGTCTATTTCAATTCTCCAAGTTTTAATGCACTATTTATAAACTACCCTCCTAGAACCACTCTCATAGGCCTTTTCAATTTTTAACTTTTATTTATGTGTTTGTATGCGTATCTTTGTATGTGTACACGTGTGCAGGTAACTGCAGAGGCTCAAAGAGGGCGTCAGATCCCCTGGAGCTGAAGTGACAGGCATTTGTGAACTACCTCATGTGGTGCTGGGAACCAAATTCTGTCCTCTGCAAAAGCAGCAATTGCTCTGTCCTGCTGAGCCATCTCTACAACCCCACAGGTCCTCGTGTGCTGTATTTTAACTTTTATTTGAGTCTACGGAGTAAAATTTTCCTGTTGATTTCTTTGATCCATTCACTGTCCAATTGCTGTTCAGTCTCTAGTTTGAAGTCTGATGAGTTTGTGTTTTGTTGTTTCTCCTGCTCTTCTGGGTTCAGTCCATTGTGATCACATAGGGCACAAGAAATGAATCTAATTTTCTTTTATTTGATAAGACTCGCTTTGCACCCCAAAATGTGGTCCACTTTTAGAGGATGTTCCATAGGCTGTTGTAAGAATGTATATTCTTCAGTATTTGGGTAGAGCATTCTGTAGAAATCTCTTAGGTCTATCTGGTCTAAAATGCCATTTATCTCTGATGTGTATTTGTTGATTTTGAGGGGGATCTGGATGGCCTGTCTATTGGTGAAAGTTGAGTATCAAAGTCAACCATTGTTACTGTGTTTATATGAAGCGCTACATTTATTTATATCTAGTAGTGTCTTTTTTCTGAAATTCTGTGTGCCCATGTTATGTGTGTATGTGTGTATGTGGTCTTGATGGCTTGTTCCCTTAATCAATATGAATTGATATTTCTTTATCTCTTCTGACTGATTTTTGTTTTTCAGGTATAAGTGCTATAACACTTTCTCACTTTCTTGTTTTATCTGCTTGGAATACCTTTTCCACCCTCTCGACCTGAGGCTGTGTTTTCTTTGCCAGTGAGGGATGTTTCTTGTAGGCAACAAATTGTTTGGCCCTGGGGTTTTTTGTTTGTTGCCTTTTGATTTGACTGTGCTGTCTTGTGTCTTTTGAAGAGAGAACTGAGACTCAAAATTCAGATTTCTTATTGGAAGGACTGTATTTTGTTCTGTCATTTTAGTATTTTTGCAGTGTTTGATAATTTCCCAAGTCCCGTTTGCTAATTTGCTCTTCTAATGCAGTTTGCTCCTCCCTGTAGCCTTGTCTGCCTTTCTCTGCAGTGTAGGATTATTTACAGTGTCATCTGTAATGCTGGCTTACTGGTTTTGAATTCCTCTAGTATATATACATCATGGAACATTATTGTTTCTCCCTCCATGATGCAGGATGAGTTTGCTGGGTATAGTGATCCTGGTTAGCAGCCATGTGCACAGGTTGAAAGACGTTGCTCCCTGCCTCCTGGCTTTTGGGATTTCTGTTGCAAAATCTTGTGATATTCTAATTTATTTTACACATGACTTTTTGCTTGTCTCTTGCAGACTGTAATGTTCTTTCTCTAGTCCGTATACCTAGAGTTTTAACTGTAATGTGATGTGGGAGGCTCCTTTCCAATTTTGTTATCTTGGTGTTCTAAAGCAAAAACTAAGTGACTTCAGTAATAGAAATTTACTTCTCCCATCTCCAGAGTCTGTGGAGGCCAAGGGGATGGTGTGGACTCAGCCTTTGGCCTTTGCCTCTTCCTAAGGATGCCCTCCCAGGGTGGTTCCTTGGTGTGAGAAGAGAGAACTCCCTAAGTCTCTCTTTGCATTAATCTCACCACAAGTCTCCACCTTCATGACCTAATCTAAATATGATCATCTCCCAAAGGCCTTTAAACATCATCCTGGTGAGAGTTAGACTTCAACATGTGAAAGCTGTCAAACCTAGCTTTCCTCTGACAGCCACAAGTCTGTGCATTACTTCTGTTTCACCCACTTGCCTTTCCTGCAGCCTCCCGAGACCACAGGTTCATGTGCCTTTTCAACTTTGAGGAACATTCTGCTCCTCCCTCAGGTTCCCTTTCATGAGTTCTCTTCCTCGTGTTCTCCTGGACTTTAGTGACACAAGAGCTGGGCATTTTGTTACAGCCCCACATGTCTGAGGGAATTTTTGCCATTAGAGTTTCTGCTTTCTGTTGCTCAGCATGAGTAACTTACACTCTTCCATTTCGGATCGTGGATTGTTCATCTATTGCACTTTCTGTTTTATTCACTATATTTTCCAGTCTAATATTTCCACACACTTTTACTTCACATTTAAAGTTTTTAAATTTAATTTTCAATTTATGTCTACGAGTGTTTTGCCTGCATGTAAGTGCATCTGTATCACACAATGAATGCCCAGGGAGGCCAGGAAAGGGTGTCGGGTCCCCTGGAAGTGGAGTTACAATGACTGTTTGATGCTATGTGGGTTCTGGGACCTGAACCCAGGTCCTCTGGAAGAGCAGCCAGTTCTTGTAACTGTTGTGCCATCTCTCCAGCCCCTACATCACATTTTTGAGAATTTCTTTAAGACTTTGTAATTTTTTTTTTTTTAATTTCCCACTGTATTATCAGCGTCTTGGCTCTTTGTACAGAGAAAGAAGGCTTTGAGGACAGTCTTTACCTGTGCCACTGGTGTGTCCACCTATGAGCCTCCTGATCCCCAAGCCTGTGATGGCTGAGACAAACGAAACTCAGGGAACTTGCCTGTGCCAACCTCAGGTCCCAGTGTCCTTACACTCTTGTCTTCGTCTTTCAGACTCTCGTCACTCATTTTACATGTAACGTCACAGCTGTTCAGCTGCACAAGCAGGAGGAACAGGGAGAAGACTGCCAATCTCATATCCACCCAAGTGGAGCCATAATTTACCTTTAGGTTTTACAGTGCTGGATGCGCTAGAACTTAGTCCCAAGGCCTTTAGCTACTTTACTTGTTACTGTGACAGAATACCTGATGGAAACAATGGGCAAGGACAGAAGGGTTTTGTTGGGTTCACAGCTGAAGGACAGAGTCCACCAGGGTGGTAAGAGAGGCTCTGATTGTGGCAGGAGTGTGACACAGCCCATCACATCCTGTCACAGTCAGGAAGCAGAGAGCGGCGAAGGCTGTGCTGGCACTCAGCTCACTCTCACTTCTCTTACTCAGTCTGGACACCAGCCTTTGAGCTGGTGCTGTCTGTATTCAAGGTGGGTCTTCTCTGCTATATAAGGATGCACAAAGATGTCCTTCTAAATCCTGACATGCTGGAAGCAGTTAAGAGCACTGGCTGCTCTTGCAGAGGCCCCAGGTTCAATTCCTAGCATGCACATGGCAGCTAACAACCACCTGTAACTCCAGTTTCAGGGGATCTGACGCCCTCTCCTGGCCTCCACGGGCACTGCACGACATGGGTGCACTTACATTCAGGCACAACATTTATATACACAAAATAAATAAATAATAAATAAATAAATTTTAAATTCTGAGAAGCTGACATTGAAGCCCGACCATCACTGATTCAGAAGTATCCAGAAACTGGCCTAAAAATGTCCTTTGTAGCTGTTATTTCAACAGGACACTTTTGAGATGGAAAGGGGACAATGTGACAGTCACCGGAAACCAAACTGAGAGATAAAGAAGAAGGCTGAGGTGGGACGAGCAGCTTCTGGGCAGAGAAAAGGAGACCGACTTGTCTAGCATCACAGGCTCCACTGCCCAGCAAGTCTGTGTCTGCTCCTTGGATAGACTGCCACTTGTCCTGAAGCTGTCATGCATTTTAATTTTTAGCAGTTTTTAAAATTAATGCTGTTAGAATTCCTGACGGGCTTCATCATCACGTTTTCACACACATGTCATTGTCATTTGTTCTAATTAAAGCTAAACAGGCACAGCAAAATATCCACCACTGATGAGTTTGGCCAACATGTCAAGCCAGTGTGGGCTTACTTCAGGCCTTACAAGTGCCTTCCTGACTCCGTCTGGACCTCTCTGCACTCAGCGTGATGACCATCCTGTGTGTCTGGCTGGGAGATATCACCAACAGAGCTGAGAGACAGCACATCAGGTCAGGGAAGGAGCAGCTGAGCGGCTCCAGGCTGTGCACAGAGCACAGAGAACGCTCTAGAAGCAGAGCAGGAAGATGGGGCAGCTCACTGAAGTGTACAGGTTTCCTGAGTCCACACAAGGCAGACCTTCCTAAAAGGACGGCATCCAGTCATGGAGGGAGAAGGGAGACAAGACCGTGCGGTTCCCTGTGTTCCAGATAAAAGGAGCACCGAGGCGAGGCTGCTGGACAGAAACCAGCCATTCTGCACATTACAGAAACACGAAGTGAGGAGGGAATGGCACCGCAGAGGGACTTGGGCCCCCTCAGGGATGAGAGGCTTGTGAATTTGCCTCCCATGTGTGGGGGGTCTGGGGAAGAAGGTTCCTGAGTTGTAGAAGCCCCACTGGCTGTGGGACAGGAAGTCACATCTCAGCAGGGAGGCAGAGCAGCAGGTCTGGCAGAGGTGGTGTCTCAAACCCAACGCACCCATGGAAGGTGGAGACAAACCTTCAAATTTGGGAGAAGTTATTGACAAATTGGGTGGAGGGCAATATCAGCCTGAGCTATCGGAGCAGCTCAGTGCTTATTCACTGAGATGGAAAACCTTCACCCACACGCAGCAAGAAGGAAAAGCGTGTCTTCACTACAGGATGGATATGTCAAAGGGTTGGTTAGACATCAACATGGACAGTCACAGAGTGACTGGACCTGAGGTGGGAGGGCTGCAGGTGCTTCGGAGAGTCAAGCCAAATTTGAGGTCAGTGAGGGTGGGCAGCACAGAGCGCATTTGCGAGACAGGGGGTAGATGATTTATTGACAAACGCAAAGCTCACTGAAGATATTTAGAAGTTAAACTGGGCAAAGAAATCAGAGCGAGCCAGGAGAGAACATGTCCTCTCTCAGAAGTATGACTCCAGAGCAGCACAGAGAGGGGTGATGGAGGAGGGCTGGAGCTAGGCAAGGGTGAGCCAGAGAAATCTCTTGAAAACTATTGTGTTTATTGAAATCTTAGAGTAACAAGAGCAGTATGTGTCCTGGAAGGTGGGGATGATCTCTCAGTAAAACGTCAAGGTGTGACTGTCTGTTGCCCTTTTCTGTGACATCTGCCACATGTGGAGTCCCTTGAAGAACTTCACGTGAAGCATTCAGTAAGGATCCTTGGGATGGAGCTCATTTGAAGCAGCACCGCTCTTCAGTTTGGAGGTCAAGGCAGCCGTGCCCCTTAGAGTCCGGGAGTGCCGTTGGAGGAGAGCAGTGTGTAGAATGACTGCCAGGGGGAACCAGGAGTGAGATCATGACCAAACTCACTGGAGATGAGACTTGGCCAGCAGGTAACTTCAGACCCTGCTGCAGTCCCGTGGTGGTGTAGTCTAGCTTGCTTTCTGTGGCTGTGATAAAATTCTATGAGCAAAAACAACTTGGGGAGGAGAGGGTTTATCTGGCTCACAGGTTGCATTCTATCACTGTGCGACGACACAGACACAGCAGGAACTCAAGGCAGGAGCTTGAAGCAAAACACCCAGAGAAGAACTGCCTACTTCCTCCCTGGCTTCTCCTCAACTAGCTTTCCTACACAGTCCGGGGCCTTCTGCCAGGGGATGGTACTGCCCACAGTGGGCTGGGCCATCCTGCATCAGTCGGCTGGTGATGAAGACGTGGCCCCAGGCCAGGTTCATGGAGACTTCAGTTGATTTCCCTCTTCCCACGTGACCGTGACTCTAGGTTTCTGTCCAGGTGATGGCTGAGGTTAACTATAATGTGTATTTCCTTGCTTTGAAATGTGACACCAGGACACACTCCGCCCACCATCAAATGTGGGAGGGGCGACTAGTTGACAAATCAGTGGTTTTTCTGGATTGCACTTACATTTGACTCTGGTGAACCCCTACTAGGAGCTGTGCTTCCTGCAGCTGCTTCTGAATGGAGCCACAGGTGCCTGTTTACCGTTGAAGCCACCTCTTCTTCCTGTTGGGGACCACATCCCTGTCCCATCAGTAGACCCTGTTTCCAGTGGTCACTGCACTGTCCCTGACCCTGAAGAGCCTTGGCTGGTCTCCCTCTTTCACTGTGAGGCAGAATGAAGTCATAAATATCCATCCGTGTCAAGCAGGATGTCCATCTATCCCCATTTCCTGTCTCTGTCCATATGTTTCTGTTATTTATGTCAGGAAGATGGCATTTACACAGCGCTCTGGTTGTTAACCAACGTTTGCTCCTCTGTGGAGCTGTGGCTGCCTGCTCCACCCAGAGATAACGCACGAGCTTGTGTGTACTTTCAAGTGAACTCCAGTGACCTGACAGATAAAGAGGACAGAGCCCACAGCACCATCTGCCCACCAGGATCAAGAGGGATGGGGGTGGGGACATGGCCTTTGTGCCCACAAGGTCCATGCATTTTTCCCAGATAGTAATGGGGTATATGATATTCTTACTACTGCAGTGTAAAGATCTTTTGTAAACATGCTGTTGCAAAACTCTGTATCTGCCCCAGGGAAATTCTCCATCCAAAAACACCCCACACACCACATACCCACACGAACTGACCCTCAGTCTGTGGATTTGCTGTGTGGTCTGCAGTGTGATGCCAGTCAGGAGCTAGGGAAGGCTTTCTAGTTAATAGTTGTGATTAAAATTCAACATGAAAGTCAGGTGTGGGGGTAAACACACCTTTAATTCCAACACTTGGGAGGCAGAGGCAGCAGGTAGTTCTCAGTGAGATCGAGGCCAGGCTGGTCTACATAGCAGGTTCCAGGCCAGCTGGAGTTAGAGGGAGTTGCCCTCTCTCAAAAAGTCCCAGAAAAGTCAACATGAGACACTGGAGAGGAGCTGACCTTGCCTGGTCTGTGACTGCAGCCTGCTGCAACTCACATTTTGGCCCTGTTCATATAGCTGTCAAGGCAAAAAGTGGGAAAGGCACACATGACCCTAAGCTGGGACTGAGATGAACAACTGAGTAAGATTAGGATGTTAGGATGGACTGGAGCTCAGTGGTGCTTGCTTGCCACAAGCAAGACCCTGGTCGTCCCATCCCAGCAACACACACACACACACACACACACACACACACACCCTCACCATAGCCCCTGTATGTCCTCCCTCCTCTCCTCCCTGGTTATAAACTCCCTTTCCTCATCTCCCTGCTGGTAACATCTGTTCCCCAGTCTTCCCCTCTTTCGAGTTCTTTTTCCTTTTTCCTTTACCTCCATGTATCCTCTCAATTTCCCCGTAACCTGGATGTGTATTATAAATATATATATATATTTATATATGGACAGAGAGAGAGAGAGAGGGAGAGACACAGGGACAGAGAGAGAGAGAGAGAGACCCACAGACAGAAGCAGAGACGGAGACACTAGGGTATCAGTTAGCAGAGTGTAACCCGGGGCAGAGATTCCCCAGATGCTGCACTCTGCTCCTACACATGCGTGTTTGAACCCAGTCTGATGATTTTTCTGATAACCTCCCAGCTACTTATTCTGTGGCAACTCAAGTCAAATGCTTCTATTTTACTTGGTGGCTTAGAAACTACCTCTGTCTCTTTGAAAATAAAGTAACTTAATCCTTGAGCTGCTTTTGATTTCTCTACGTACCAAAGGCGGGGTGTCCAGGCAACTTAACACTGTAAAATGGAAGAAAGCAGTCATCTACTCCTTTAAAATTGACCTTCAATAGGCTTATATAATGGCTGTCGGTGGTATGAGTTTGACAACATGGCATTGCTTCAATTTAGTGTCCATCATGAGAAGGACCAAAATTGAATATAGATCAGCTCTTAAACTTGGCTGTGGAACAAATCTCTCTGATTGCATGGGATTACATGGTGCATGAATCTTTAAATCAGGTACTTTCTTGCCCTGTTAAATAATGTCAACGGTATTGTTGTGGTGAGTTACTTTCATTTCTTGTTTATTTTCATATATGTTTTTTCTTTCACTGATCAATATTCTTTTATGTGGGCGTGATCACAGCCCAGGACTTCATCCCTCTGAACGGTTTATTCAGATCATGTAGAACTTCAGAGTAATTCCATTTTTCCTTTAGCACATTCATTACGCCATACTCTTGGTTTTGTGAAGTCAGGTTCTCTTTACTGAGCAAGCAGAGGCCGCAGCTTTTCTGAGGCCCAGCAGCTGTTTCCGGTTTGCTTCCTTCTGGGATCCAGCTTCAGGACCTCTCCCCACTGGTTCTGCAGCTTTGGGTCCACTTGAAAGTGTGAGGTTCTGAGAACCAACAGGGAGGCGTCAGGATGGAGGCTGCCACAGGTCACCGTCCTGAACCAAGGGATGACTACCCACCATTAGTCATCAGAAGACGTGTGCAGAACTCCGTATAAGCACTGGGTGAGGCAAAACCCCGCATGCCTGACTTAGACATCTTCAAATGAGTCTGATAGAGGAAGCGCTTGGAATTCATGTGTGGGCAGCCGTCTCCTGTTGCAAGTCTGCTCTGGCATTTTCCTGACTTCCATTTCTCTGTGTGCACATTCACAAGCATGTCTTCAATAGCCCAAGTTTTAATTATTTTGAGGACAATTTGCTCTCTTTCTTCATTTATGTCATTATATGATTTGAGCCTTTACCAATCCCTCAGATGCAAACATTTTTTCCAGATACT
>NW_008355380.1:2517630-2552253 GCF_000622305.1 Nannospalax galili
TATGCGACAATTAACACCGATTGTCAATGTGACAGGATGTAAATCACTGAGGAGTCCCACACAGACTAAAAAGGAGACTGTGAGGTGAACACCGGCCTCTGCCCCTCTGCTCCCTGGCCAGATGCTATAGACCAGCTGTTTCAAGCTGCTGTGGCCATGACTCCCCAGGGATGACCACACCCTCAAGCTGTGAGTCCAAATAAATCTTTGTGTGTGGCTTATGTAAACTAGTGTCAAAGGTTTGCTGTTGGAATTCAGAAAGGCTACTTATGTCCTACCTTGAGGTACATTCATCTTCACCCTGGCAAGTTTGTAGAATCTATTTTTGTGTGTTCTGTGCTTTAAAAATAAAATGAACTCAAACAGCACTGGTCGTTATTCTAAAAGATGAAAATGGCGATAAACAATGACGGGTTTTGGTTTGAAACTCTGTGTTTATGTGGGCAGCCCTGCCCAGCACTGAAAATGATAATTTTTATTTTTGAGTGGTTGAAGCATTATAAACTTTTACACTCACAACATGCACACATGTACACATGCTCACACAGACATGTATGAATGTGTTAACACAGCACATGCAGGCATACACATACATATATGCATATACACACATACATATGCACATACATTTGCATACATGTATTCACATGCACACACATACATGTACATAGGCACAGAAAACATACGCACATATGGACATATACACACATGCACACATACATGTACATGCATACATAAACACACAGATGTACATGTATGTATATGCATGCATGCCTGTGCACAAACACACAGTTAGACTTGGATAGAATTATGGAGCGTATTATAAAAGAGAAGATGTAACAGGTGAATTACTTTAGTTTATAATAACAAATTATAATCAGCACACAGAATCATTAGAGCAAACAGCATTCATCTGTCACTTGGTTTATGAAAGTTTGCACAGTATAATTTGTCACCTGAAGTCACATCCACCAAGGTTATATGGCTCTTAGAATGTTGTTCATGATTAAAATAGGTTCTATCTGGCGACTGGGAGATGGTTAAGTAAGAGCAGTTTCTACCTGAATTCAGATCCCTAGAACCCATGTCAAAGGCCAGGCCTGGCCACACCTGTCTGTAACCAGGCATGGTGGGGCAGAGAAAAGAGGATCTCAGAGGCTTGCTGGTGGCCAGCTGAGCTCCAGGTGCTGTGAGGGCCCCTCCCTGTCTCAAGGGAATAAAGTGCAACATGATAGAGAATGATACCGAATGACCTCCTCTGGCCTCTGCACAGCCACACAGAGGTGCACATGAGCACACACATTTGCACACACAACAGTTAAAGAATACATGAGAATATTCACTTTGAAAATATACTGACAGCCAACTTAAGCCAGTGAAAATGAACATCCTCCCTAATAGCTCTAGGTTGGAGAATTGACCATATAATTAAAAAGTAAATGCACAGTGACAAATGAGACTACGGAGATTGTTCGTATTGTTTCGACTGTAACAAGAATTTCCACTGGCACAAGAAGGGTGTCCCCAGTGTGGGATGAGAACTGAACAGACCCTCTGTCAATACTGATCATCCAGAGTCATTAAGGGAAGAACACCTCAGTGGGCAGCAGATAGAATGGCTACACTAGTGACATTCCATCATTGTGGGCTCAAAATAGAAACCAGCCTCTGGGAAGATGCACTAGATACCTTCCACGGAAAACACCATGTATAAGACAAGCGCTAGAAGCTCCAGGAAGACATGGGGCTGTAGAAATGACCCAGAGGTTAAAAGCACTGGCTGCTTTTCCAAA
Organism: Nannospalax galili; assembly: GCF_000622305.1. Lineage (NCBI taxonomy): Eukaryota > Metazoa > Chordata > Mammalia > Rodentia > Spalacidae > Nannospalax > Nannospalax galili. Next base: position 2,519,424 of record NW_008355380.1, read on the forward strand.
GGACCCGGGTTTGGTTCCCAGCACTCACATGGCACTTAACAACTGTCTGTAACTCCAGTTCCAGGGGACCCAACACCTTCCTCTGACCTCCATGGGCATTGCATGACACGAGTGTACTTACATACTTACAGGCAATACACATATTCACATAAAATGATAATAATAAAATATTTTTAGAAAGGTTCCAAGGAGACAGAAAGATGAAGGTGAACTTTACAGGGGTCTTAGAAGTCATGTTTGGTTTTGAGTTTCATGGATTCTCTGTTTGCCTCATGCAAATCCCAGAGTTGAAGATGAAGAAGTCAGAAACTCAAAACACTTACATGAAAACTAAGTGTTGGGAGCGCTCTGCTCTTTAAAATCTGACACACAAACAAGCAAATCAATAAACAAAAAGAAGCTAGTGAAGAGTCAGCTAAGGAAAGCAGAATGTTTTCTAGGCATAATGTCTCCACTGCAGACAAACAGCTCAGGACATGTGCTTCAGCTCTGCCCTTGCCAACAAAGGCTGAGAGGGCTTCAGGGTGGCGGCCAGGTGCAGGAAAGGTGACTTCACATCAGACAGGCTGGCACGAAGGCAGTAAGGAGAGCTGCCGTGGAGGACTTTGCGTATGTACATCCCACAGCTTAGATGGGATACGGCAAACACTTGAAACACTACTCCAAATTGCATCAACATGAAACAGATGGATTTCCTATCCTCATGGCTACTAGGAGACTGGATCTTTTATAGTGTTAATCCTACCCAGAAAAGATTCTTCCAGTCCTGGATGATTTCACTGGAGTACTCTACCCAATACTGTTATACAGAAGAAATCTAGAAAGTGTAAACTTACCACTTAGTGAAGCATCAAGTTATAATTTCTAAATAAAATGAGGGGTTTCTAGTCAGTGAAATAACATGTAGAGCTTGTATGTGGAAATCGTACAAAGACTATAAAAACAGAATCTAAATACATGATGAGACATACCATGTTCATGGATTAGAAAACAACAAAAATGTCAATTCTACTAAAATTAATATGTAAGCTGAATAAAATTCTTATTAAACTCCACACAAAATTGTATAGGCAGAGGCAAGAATATCCTAAAGCTTACAAGGAAAAGCAAAGGACCTAGAATATTGAAAATAACTTAAAAAGGAGGAAAAATGTAGGCAGTCAATATACTACGACTGCACCTCCAGGCAGGTGTTAATAAATACAGAAAACTACTGAGACTCATACTGACCAAAGATGCCACACGGAGAATCTTAAAATAGACTCCAGTGATCTGCTGACCAGCTGGAACAGAGGGGAAAGCAGCTCATCTCTGCTGAGTTGAAGGAGATGAGGGACAAAAGTGAGAGTTCTCCAGCCCCTGGACATCCACACACAAAATAAATGAACTGTGACATGGCAGAAAGTCACAGTGTACAAAAAAACCCCTCAACATGGACTATGTATTGAAAATAAGAGGTAAAACTAACATTTTGGAAAAACACATTGTCCCCTGGGTGGCTGATTTCTCCGAGGGGTGGGGCCAGCTGTGGGTGAGGGGACTACTGAGGGGATGCTGGGAGCCATCTTGGGACAGAAGCCATGAGTGGAGTGGCCGGTAGCACGTGGCAACAGGTGTCGGGAACGTGCAGCAGCAGCAGCCTGGGGTACTCAAGGACAGAATGGCACTTATGGACCTGGGGCAAGACTGCTGGCCCCTGAGGCATGGGTGAAAGCTAGTGGTGACTATGGGTGTGGCACGGGAGTGGTCTGATATGGTGGGCTCTGAGCCACGCCGCCGCCAGAGCTGAGCAGCATGGAGCTAGGCATGGGGTGCTCATTTCTTTGTAAGCCTCTCCCCTCCACCCACGACAATAATAAATGCACATAAAGATATAGCGTATGGTTTGCCTGATAGCGCAAGGGACCCTGAGAGAACTCTTGCAACAAAACCGGCGTAGTTGGCAGGATAAATGAACCACAGCCTTGGGGATGTGGGGCAGAGAAAACTGTGCTGTGCCTGCTGCTCTGTGGTGGGTCAGGTGGGCTCTGATTCCCAATTTCAGGAGCAGCTGCCAAGAGCCCAGGGGGTAGGCAGTCAAACCCATACACTTACTGGGGTTAGCAATAGTCACATGGGTTATACAATGGATTATAAAATTTGTGACTAAAAAGAGGCCAGCCACACTGAAGCGTGGGCCACAGCTATGTTGTTAATGTGGGATATGCTGCGGGTATGTGAAGGTTTGTTAAAGGTTTTACCCCAAACGGAGTGCCCAGAGAGGCGGCACGGCCACTCTGCATAATAACAGATGTGCCCCAGGCCAGGGAAGCTGAGAAGGCTGGGGAGGTCCTGGCAGATCCAGGTGTAGAGCTTGACACTTTAACTTGTGTGAGGTCCAAGGACTCAGAGGAAGACACAGATAATAGTAAAAAGGAAAATGACCTAAAAATAAAAGTAGCTAAAGCTGCCCCTCAGATTCAACTATTGATACAAAAGGAGAAAAAAGCTAACGGTGCTGTAGCCAGGAAATACTCCATGCTAGAAAATAACTTGAAAAGGAAGAACTTGAAAAACTTGCAAGCAAGCAAGTGGCCACGTGGCTTGTGAGAGTATGGGACATGGGAGTAATTGACATCAGTCTAAGTCCTTCAGAAGCTTCACAGCTGAGTTATATAACCACCCATCTGTCCTTGAGATACAGACTGTTCAACCTAGGTTGTCACCAAGGGAGACTAACATGATTAGCAGGGGCTGGAGGACTATAAAGGAGGGGCAGGCATTCCTGAGAGAACTAGGTATGAGAAAAGTAATATATGACGTCCAGTTCACTGGGCCAGATGAAACTGTGTTCACCAGAGATATGAAGGAAAGCTTAATTCACCTGGGACCTCGAGAATGGTATGGGGCTTTAATGGCTTTACTAAGCCCTTTGATGGGACAAGATCTTTGTAAAGTGAGAGTGGCTTTGGCAAATCTAAATGATTCTGACCAGCATGTAAAACGGATAAAACATGTCTGTGAAATAACAGAACATTCTACAAGAGTTATAAAAAAGACCAGACAGAGGAAATGGTCCACTTGGGTTACTCAAAAACAAATGTGGCAAGACTTATGTCAAGCCCAAATCCCCAGAGGAAAAATTGATAGAAAAGCAAATTTGGTACTAAGATGTTTCTGGAAGGCTTTAAAACCAGAAGAACAGTTTACAAAAGGCATTCGGAGGGTAACAACTGTACAAGGGGTGGTTAGGAATCCCCGAGGATTAAATAAGGTGCATTTCTCTTCTGATTAAGGCTATACTAGGGGTGGAAGCAGGTTTTCCCACCAATTTCTCCCCCAGCAACCTGGCATGGTCAATGGGAAGATGACAGATGTGGCTACAGTCAGGAGGCAGACCCAGAGCCTGTCTGACTCAGGGAACCAACAAGTGCAGCGGGAACAGGAGAAGCCCCCTGCCTCCTTAGCCCAGTGCAGGGTCAGGCAACTGGAGCCAACACCTGTAAGTGTATCAAGAATAAAAGAATACAAAGAGACCCCATGTCCAAAGGGATAACTAAAAGTGATAAAGAGCTAACCAAATCAATGCCTCGTACCCATGCTGTGGTACCTAACAAGGATCTATGGAGAAAACAGTTAACATGAATGGACAAAACCTTTCCATGCTGTGTGAGACCTTGTCTATGATTTAATATATAATGTTAACGTTCCTTCAAGTGTTTTACAGACGTGATGCCCATTTGAAACATACCTGAAGAAGCAAAGGCCAGCTACAGCTGTAAGATTCTTGGGAGTTTTATGTAGGTTGGATAAGATGAAGACAGAGACTCCCAAACTGTACAACTGTTAAGAAAATCTACAGTACCAGGGGTGGGTTGCCCACCATGAGCTGTTGGTCAGAGAGAGAGATCCTATAGGTCCTCAAATTCATCAAGGCTATAGCCACTAATGTCAGTTGTATACTAGAAAGGTCTGTGAGGCCATGTAGCTGAAGACACTGGATGATGTGAGCACGGGAGAAGAGATGGAGCTGAGACTAAGACAAAATAAACTCCGTGCCACTGGATGGATGAAGTTCATACTGCCAGAAGGCTCTATGCAGATGGTTGGGGAAGAAAGGATCCCCTGTGATTCTACTCAACGATGGACACCGCGTGCTGCACACTATCGACATGCCAAGCAATACCTGCAAGTACAATAATGGCTCAACCAACATATGTACAACTAACAAATTTCTAATTGGATAAGGCCCGCTCCTAGGGGTGGAACACACATCTGGTGCTGTAGACCAGGCCAACGCCTTGTGTCGAGAAAGGCTACAGGCCTTAATGGGGAAGCCATCACGAGTATACAGTTTAATGAATATAGTGTACCTACTGGGATATCTTCTAGGCATCTGTATTTACATTCATGTTTGTTTAGATGTGTCTACTTCCTCCCATTTGTCTTTATAGTAGAAGAAACACCACTGAGATAGATCAGTGGCCACGGCCTAAAGATGACTAATGGGGAGGTCCGAGAAGTCACTATCTTGCTATGATACAAGAGAGATGGCCCTACATCTGTCACCCCCTCCAAGGCTCACGGACCCTAACGGAAGATTGGTGGGAAGATTGTAAGAGTGGAGGAAAAGGGTGGAGTGTCCCCCACGTGGCTGGTTCCTCTGAGGGGCAGGGTCTGCCCAGGGGATGGACTATTGAGGGGCTTCTGGGAGCCGTCTTGGGACTGAAGCTGAGAGCCACCGGTAGCACATGGTGAAGGGTATGGGGAATGACCAGCAGCAGCAGCAGCCGGGCAAACTCAAGGACAGAATGGCCTGGCACTTATGCACCTGGGGCAAGACTGCTGGCCCCTGAATCACAGGCAAAAGCTAGTGGTGACTATGGGTGTGGCACGGGAGCGGTCTGATACGGTAGGCTCTGAGCCGCACCGCCGGAGCTGAGCCGTGTGGAGCTAGGCACAGGATGCTCATTTCCTTGTAAGTCACTCTCCTTTCTTCTGCCACGACAATAATAAATGGACACAAAGATATGTTATATGGTTTGCCTGACAGTGCAGGAGACCCGAGAGAACGCGGGGGACAAACATCATAGAATAAAATTTCAGGACTGAAAGCCGCAAATATTTCCTAGAACTTTCTTCAGTAGCACTTTCTATAAAAGGAAAATAAGTGGTAAATTTGACGTCACCAAAATTAAACTTTTTATATGGTGAAAGGCTTTGCTAAATATGAAAAGAAAATCAGAGACTAGGAGAAAATGTGTGCAAACTGCATTCTGTAAGAACAGCCCACCTGGGGAGGCGGCTCACAGGTAGACAGATGCCAGGCAGGTCTGACCACCCAAGTTCAACCTCTGAGACTCACATGGAAAGCTGGAGGGAGGGGCTGCCATGTGTAATTCCAGCATTCCCTGGGGAGAGGGGAGGCAGGAACAGGAGGAGGGAGGAGCACGCAGCACTGTGGCTTAAATGGGAGAACTTGACTCCACAAAGCGGACACAACCTGCTCCCCAAGGTTGTCCTGCGCTCTCCACACATGGTATGGCACACACTACAGTACACACATATACCACACACACATGCACACATGAATGCACCACACAGTAAAGAAACAAATAAGTAAACAATTAAAAAAATCAAACAACTCAAGGGGAGACTGTCAGAGACACTTCACGAGGAGATTCAGTAAATAAACAAACGTGGAAAGATCTTTCTTGCCACTGGGGAACATGGCTAAAAATAAAAACAGTGGCACTATCGATGATGCTGGTGTGGAGAGGACAGGATCACCACTACATTCCCGAAAGAAATGTAGGGTAACAGGTTTTCAATATCTTTAAAACTGAGATGCACAACTACATGACCCAGGAATTGAACTAAAGACTTAGGGCCACTTGACAGCCTGTGCAGAATGATTCGAATTTCTTTACTTGTAACATCCCCAAACAGAAAAGAACCCCAGTGTCTCTCAACACACAGAGGAACAAAGTATCGATTTGTTGCCTTGGGTGTACACTTAGACTCGCCTGAGATCAAGTGAGATTTCATTATGAAAATTCTGAAATCAAACTGTGAATCCTTGAAATGCAGTTTTATTTACAGCTTGTTTGGGTTGTTCTAGGTCCTTTGTCGTTTCACATACATTTAAAAAAATTTTATTATTTATTTGATGTGGATGACTATTTTGCCTGCATGTATTAAGAGTCCCATGTGCACACAATGCCTGCAGAGGCCAGAGAGGGTGTAGGATCACCTAGAACTGGAATTATGGATGATTGGTAGCTGCCATGTGGGTGCTGGGGATCTAACTAGGTCCTCTGGAAGAGATACAAGTGGTATTAAGCACCGAGTCATCTCTCCAGCCCCCTTTCCACATACATTTAAGAACACATTTGTCAATTTCTGGACAAAGCCTGGATTTCGGATTCAGTACATAAATTATTCCTTGTACAACATCAAATGCAACAGTCCAGTCCTGGAACCTCCACTTGATGCAAATTCTCTTCAACGTTTGGTTTTCTGTGTCTCCATGTGGGGTGTTAAACCTTTATCCCTTCTGCATACACATTCATGTGTGCACACAGAGCTGGGTATGGTGTGGTACACCTGGAGTCACAGAACTTGGGAGGCAGAGACAGTGGGATCATGAGTTTGAACCCAACGTGTGCAGCAGCAGCCCTACTCACTCCAGCCTCTGACTGGCTCAGCATTGGCCTGGAAGCCACTCTCTCCCCATGACAGTCTATAGACTGTGCCCATTTTCCAGACCCTCTGCTGTGGACTTGCTGTCTACCTCCCTGGCTGGTGCTGGACAGCTTCAGTTGTCAACTTGACACACCTGGGTTGAAGGAACCTCAGGTGGGGAATTGTCTCCGTTGGACTGGCCTGTGGCCATGTCTGTGGGGCATTTTCTTGATTGTTGAGTGATATGGGAGGGCCCCACTGGCTGTGAGTGGTGCCACCCCTGGGCAGGTGGGCCTGTGTTGTATAAGAAAGCAGGCTAAGCATGGGTCGGGGGAGCAAGCCAGTAAGCTGTATTCCTCCATGGCCTGTGCTCCAGGTTCTTGCCCTGAGTTCCTGCCTTGGGTTCCCTTGATGATGGACTGTGCTGTGAGCCCAGTAAACCCTTCCCTTTCCCCTCAAGTTGGTTTTGGTCAGTTTTTATCACAGCAATGGAGAGCCAGTAGAACACTCCCACCCTGCTGAGCTCAGCATAAAACACTGCTTCTGTCTAGAGTGACTTCTAACCTCCGCTACCTCTCAGTGGAGCTCATATCTGGACGGGTTGATGCTTGTCCTGGTGATAAGAACAGCTATCGAACACAGCTGCCTGATGTCTCTTCTGGATTCCACTTGCCCAGGCTTCAGGGATAGTTTACTACTGGTGTGAAGGTGCCAGGAGTTAACTGTGGACTTCCACACATGGATAACAGATATTGCAGGCAGGAAATGTTAAACACATATGGAGTTAAAACAAAGATGACTTTGGTAGAATGTGCGTGAGTTTAGGGGAAAATGCATTAACTTAAATTGCATAGGATAAGAAAATAGTGTCTTTGCTGAGTTTGTGCATAACTCTAAATAGATCTGTAAAATATTTTATTTACTGTTTTTATTTTATGTGTATGTCTGCTTGTCAGTAAGTTCACCCGAGTTGTACAAGGCTTTTGGAGGTCAGAAGACAGCATTGGATCCCCTGGAACTGGAGTTAGGAAGGTGGTGAATGGATATATATTGTTTTTTTTGAAGCAGGGTCTCCCTGTAGCCCCAGCTGTCCTGGAACTCACTATGTAGACCAGGCTGGCCTTGAACTCACAGAGATCCGCCTGCCTCTGCCTCCCGAGTGCTGGGACCACAGGTGTGCGCCAACACACCCAGCTTATTTATATATTTTTATAGTCATGTTTCTTCATTGACCATCTGCAACTTGTTTCCATGATGGTTTTTACGGATTATTTACAGTTACTGCATTACCTGCTTTCCTGATCTTTGACCAAAGCAGATTATGGAAGGAGGGATTTACGGAGCTCACAGTCGGAGGCACAGTCCAGCATGGTGAGGAAGATGTCGTGGCAAGGGCAGCTTGTCATGTTGTGTCCAAGGTCAGGACACAGAGACAAGTCCTGATGCTCAGCTCGCTTTTCCTTTTCATCCAGTTAGGGCAGCTCTTCCCACCACAACTGATCAGAAGTCATGACCAGAAGCTGGTCACTGGTGATCCCAGATCCTGCTTAGTTGACAATCAGTATCAACCATCACAGCTGTTAAATAGAAAGCTGATTTGTGCATATATATACAAGTTTGAAATTTTTTTTTTCTTTTTTTAAACAACCATTAACACTTTATAGCATTTGGGCCTGGAGAAGTGGTTCAGCAGTTAATAGCACTGATTGCTTATACAGAGAACCTGGGTTTGATTTCCAGTACACGTGGTGGCTGACAACTGTCTGTAACTCCAGTTCCAGGGGATCCAATGTCCTCTTCTGGCCTCTGTGGGTATTGCACACATGTGGTGCATTTATAAACACACAGGCAAAACCCTCAGACACAAACAATAAAAGTAATCAATAAAATATCTAAAAATTTGGGGCTAGAGAGATGGCTCAGTGGTGAAGAGCACTGGTTGTTCTTGCAGAAGACTCAGGTTCGAATCCCAGCACCCACATGGCAGCTAACAACTGTCTGTAACTCCAGTCCCAGGGGACCCGACAGCCTCTTCTGACCTCTGTGGGCATTGCATGACACAGTGCACTTACCTACAAGCAGGCAATACACACATACACATAAAATAAAAATAGTAAATAAAAATTTTTAAAAAATCTAAAAATTTTTACACAGTTGAAATCCATTCTGTCTCTCGGGTCTTTCTGTATTTCACGGGCATTACAGCAGACTTTCTTTCCAGAATATGTGGGTAAACACAAGTGCGTTCACTTACCCATGGCGGTGTCTGCGGTGGCCCATTGTCACTTCAGACAGGAGGCTGTGGGTACTTCAGCTTCAGAAGAACTTGCCGAGGGACAATGCGCTGGGACCACCTCATCTTTCTGCTCAGATTCATGGCTCGTGTGCACCCTGGAGCAGGAGCTCCTTCTGGCTCCTTGACCCTCCTCCACCCACTGGCAGGATGGTGGGGGGGCAGCAAAATGTCAGCACGCCTAGGAGGATGTGGGCATCTGGATCATTCTCTGCCCCTCATTTGTAGCCAGTAGGAGAGCGCTCTCCGACCTGCCAGGACTGGCCTTGCGGGGGGAGAGAAGCACTTGCCCTGGCATCACTGGCCACTCCTGGCTCACCCAGGAGCCTTACCACTCCCGCTGCAGCACCTGGGCCTATGACCCCTTGGATCGCTGTCCCTTGAGAGCTGCTGGACAAGCAAACTTGGCCTGGGCTGACCCCGGCCTGCATTTTCTCCAGCATCTAAGGGGACTAGAAGGTGAATTAGAGTGTAAACCCGGCTCCTGGGCGGGGCCCAGTGGAGGGACCCGATGCTGTAGGAAGCTCTGTACACAATTTGCATTTAGTGAGAAGGACATCCCAGCCCTGGCCCTGGCTCAGGATGGTGTTGCTTCTCCGGCCTTCGAGAATGTTCCTGTAGGAGCTTCAGGGGAGAAGCAGGGTGGACCCGAGCATGGCGAACACGCCAGGGCTCTCCCTGCTGTGTTTTGTACACTTGCAGTATCATGTGCTTCCAATGAGTCTTGACGGTGCCTTGGGGTTCGGGGGTGACTTTAAACATAGCCTCAGGTCTTCTTGGGACCACAAAGACCTGCAAACTCTGGGTGGCCTTGACAGGGTTAGAGGTTTCCATCACTTAGGTGAACAGGTTGGGGGTCTGGATCTTCTCTGGGATGGAGACATCTGGCACAGTGATAAAACCAGCTTTAGATGTTCCAAGTCTGAGAGAGCCTGATGCTGTTCGGGTGAAATGTTTGCTGTTCAACATTCATGAGACATCGATGTGGCCCTGGGCAAACTTCCCAACTCCTCAGGAAGCCAGATTCCTCCTGTGCAGTGTGAATCGGTACATCAGAAGATGCTGATGACTATTAAACCAGACAAAGTACAGCAGGTACCGTTCAAGTGTGGCACAGGAGGGAAACTTGAAAACATGAGCCATAGTGAAGGTAAGTGCCTGGCTACCACAAAGCCTCAAAGTTTGAAACATATGAGCTTCCAAGTGTTGTGTGCATGTGTACACACCTTCTACCCATGAAGTGGGTGTGTCAATGGAAAGTTGATAGAACCGTACCATAAAAAGCAAGGAAAGCAAGGTTTTTGATGTTTTCATTACTTTCAAGATTCATAATTTGGGGTGCTTTAGTTCTCTCTCTGTTGCTGTTATAAACATGATCAAAGCAGTTTGGGAGGGGGGATTTCAGCTTACAGTTATCAGGTCACAATCCATCCCTAAGGGATAACTTTGGAAGTCAGGACAGGAGCTCAAGGGAGAGACCTGGAGGCAGGGACTGATGCAGAGACCCCAGAGGAAGGCTGCTTGCTGGCTTGCTTCCCCAGGCTTACTGAGCTCCCTTTCTTATGCAGCCTCGGACCACTGGCTCAGGAATGACACTGCCCACGGTGGGCTGGGCCATCCTACATCAGTTAATACCAGGTAAATGCTCCACAGACAACCGCAGGCAAATCCAACGGAGAAAATCCCTCAGTGGCGGATCCTTCTTCCCAGATGACTCTAGTTTGCGTCAAGTGGATGAAAACTGACCAGCGCACTGGGTGAAACCACACCTTCACTCGCTGGCCAAGGACAGCAGGAAGCTGATAGATTTCTCCACTGTTACACTTGCCACTGAATACATAGGCAGTTTCATGAACATCTCACCAGCCGCAGAGGCACTGCTGAAGCTCTCTGAAAGACAATGTGACTTTGGTTTTAGTCAACTGCAATTTTCTTAGGAAAAGCAGAGACTCTTGTACATCCATGCTTGGTGCTGTTATTTTATTTTATTTTGTTTTTTTGGTCTTTTTGAGACAGGGTCTCCCTATAGCCCCAGCTGTCCTGGAACTCACTATGTAGACCAGGCTGGCCTTGAACTCTCAGAGATCCGCCTGCCTCTGCCTCCCGAGTGCTGAGATTGAAGGTGTGCACCACCACACCCAGATACTGCTCTCTTATTTTTATTTTAAAAGAATATAATGACTTTAATTATAAAGACATTTAATTGAATTACCATGAAATCTAAAGGTAGCTGTTTCTAGGTTTGTTATATTAGCTCATATTGAGAATTTCATACATGCATATAAGGTGTTTTGATCAAATCCACGCCCACTCCCTCCTCTCCAACATTCCCCCTTCTGAAGAGGTAACCCTAAAATCTTTTAAGGATTAGAAACAAGCTCCCAAATGCTTTTGACATTTTGACAGTTTGGGCCTTTGGAACAGAGTGTGTTGCTAAAAGCCCAAGGATATTTTGACTTTTAGCACAGAAACTGGATATATTTCTTTGGGTTTCTTAACCTTAACTGGCTAGCCAGTTCCTATCTCCTGTTCTTGTATCCTCTGAAGAAGTTACCTGAATTGCCAATAGGGAATAGGGACACAGACTGCTCTGTCTTCTTCCATGCTGAACAGGGACATGGGGTGAGGCAACTGGAGTACCCCTTCAGTGGGTCTATCCAAAAGACTCCCAAATGACATAACTCTTGTTTCTAAGGGGAAAAGAAAGTCCTTGAATCATGAATGGGAGATGCGAAGGAGAAGTAAAGGCAAGAGTAATTAGCATTACAAGCTCTGGACAGGGAACTAGAAAAAAGTCAGAACAGGGCAATTTTCAAATGTTCATATGAGAGTTCATTGGAATTTCTTGACAAGGCCTTCCAAAAGCATCCCTCTGTTGGGCTCCTTCTCATATGTGGCACCTAATCCTTTTAAATTCCAGGTCATTTAATAAGATGATGCTATATAGCAGTCCCTTCTGCATGGAATAACTACCATCATCATGACTTTGGCTGAGCCTGATCACTAAACATAGTCACAATTGGGCTTGTTGATGGTTGTGCTCATTCATTGAAGGAGTGCCAAGCAGGGCCACTGGACCCTCACCTGAGTATCCAGCCAACTAGTCCAGCCTTGGAAGACAAAAGAAAAATGAAGAAGAACCCAACAGAGTAATGCTTTTGGAAGCCCTTGTCAAGAAACTCCAATGGAGTTCAAGAGAGGTGGGACCATCGGAGACAAGTATCATCAAGGGAGAAATGGGGACAGTGGGGGCACTTTAAATGAGGAGACTATGGCGGAAGGTTAGACAGAGAGAGAGAGAGGATCTGGTGATCCCGATGCTGAACATCTCTCTCTGAGTGCTAAACTTCCAGAGCCAGTGTCCCCAGTCCCTTCCACACATCTCAACACACGTTGCAGAGTCTAAACCAAACTCACAATTTCCATCCCCTCCCTCTGTTCCGTGCCTTCCTCTCTGCATGCCCGATTGGATGCTCAGACCATAGCCCACCCCACTGGCTGCCTCGCTGCTTCAAGGTGCGTTTCCAAGCACAGCAAAGGTGTCCTGGTGACCAGTGCGGCTCGTCCTGTAGTATACTCACAGGCCCCAGAGGGAAGGTGAACCCAGGAGGGGAGCCTGACCCCCGGGACCAGGCCTCTGGCTGCCTCTGCAACTTGTCACTCATCTACCAGCCCAGGTATAAGCCGAGCGCCATCCCCTCCAGGCTTCAGTCGTCTTCCACTCTTGAGTGTACCAGACAGACACAGCTATTCTCCCTCTGTCCTCTGGCACTGACGTCACCCTACGATGCTGCACATGTCTGCACACGGATGCACCCTTTCCTCATGATACTGTGAGGTCTCCCTTGACCCTTGTCCTCATTTCTAAATACTTGGGCTCTCCCAGTGTGATGGTGACTATATCCTAAAAGTCAGCTGGTGACTGAGGGTCCCTAAGTAGCTTTAGGATGGAGGCTGGACACCAAAAAGACCAAGGTCAGATTAGAGGTTAAGCCAGTGTCCTAGTTTGTTTCTTCATTGCTGTGACAAAACACTCTGACCACTACCATCTTGGGGAGGAAAGGGTTTATTCAGCTTTTGTCTCCCAGGTTGTAGTTCATCAGGGAGCCCAAGGTAGGAACTCAGGGAAGGAACCTGGAGGCAGGACCTGGAGCACAGGCCATGGAGGAACGCTGCTTATAGGCTTGCTCCCTTGGCTCCTGCTCAGCCTGCTTTCTTAAGCAACACAGGCCCACCTGCCCAGGGGTGGCACCACCCACAGTGGGCTGGGCCCTCCCACATCACTCATCAAGAAGATGCCCTTCAGACATGGCCACAGGCCAGTCCAATAGAGGCAATTTCCCGATTGAGGCTCCCTCAACCCAGGTGTGTCAAGTTGACACTAAAGCTATCCAGCACAGATACATAGATAGATATTCTTATATAGTCATGCAAATAGTCAATGGTCTCATAAAGTAGATTTTTATAATCATACAAAATTGTCATGCATGTCTTCACAACATGATTGTTAACATTAGAAAACTCGTCACATGTGCATCTTCACCCTTCCTGACAATTGAGTCCAATAGAGGCAATTCCCCAACTGAGGCTCCCTCAACCCAGGTGTGTCAAGTTGACACTAAAGCTATCCAGCACAGTCAGTCACCAGTGTCAATGGTTTAGTGAGTGGTGATCATATAAGGAAGCTTGCATAATACCCACTAAGAGAGGGTCAGAGTTCCAGACAGAACACCATGGCAGTTTCTGCAGGATGAGCACTGGGAACTGCGGAGACGCTCTACACCCATCCCCTACACCTCTTCCTGCCCATCGGGGGACCATCTGGCTCTCTCATAATTCTCTTTATAGTCAACCAGGAGAAAAGTGTTCCCCCTGCGCTCTGCGAGCTCTAGCAAATTAATGCACCTCAAAAAGTGTGTTGTGGGAGCCCCAGCTTACAGCTGGTAGGTCAGACTTCCCCCAGTGTCCAGCACGCTGTGAGAGTGTGGCAAAGGCGACTGGGTTTGAGCTTGCTTTAGTCATTGTAAATCTCTGGAACACGGGCCGGGCGGGCGCTCAGTCAGCCGGGTGCTCAGTGCCAGCAATCGGTCAATGGCCGTCCCACTCCCTGTTTGGATGACTGCTCCACCGAACAAGCTGTATTGATTATTATTATTATTTTTTTAGAAACAAAGAGCCTACAAGGAAAGTATTCGAAGGTATGTGGGTGCCTATGGCAGAAACAGGCAGATACAAACAGGATCCGCAGGCACTGGCTGGTAGGGAGCTGAGGAACACCTTCGGGTGCTGCCTGGCTAGGCTGCTCTTCTCAAATCCTGTACAAGATCAAGTCCCCGTGAGAGGGTGTCATCCCCCACTGGGGTCCCGACTGCAGCTCCCTCAAACTTGGTCTCTTCCTTTGTCCTCTCTCGGCGTCCTCGGCATCTGCGGCCAGGGCCCTCGCGCCCCAGTTGCTTGTGCACCACAGCACTGCATGGCAGCCCTGGGCTCCACAAGGCAGACGGGACCTTGGGACTCAGTCTGACCAGGTTAGGACCAAATGGGGCACTTTGCTGATGCCAGTCACACCCATCATGGACAGTGGCATGTAGGCTCCGTAAATCTGCTGCTGTGGCCTGGGGTTGCCAACCTGCTGGCCCGTCCAGCATGGCCTTTCAGGGACATGAAAGTGAATCCCTCTGCTTCGGGGGCAACCCCCTGCAGGACCCAGGCATGTCCTCCTGGCATGGGAAGAGCAGGGGTAGAAAGACGCCCCTTCAACAAACTGCGTTCAGAACTGCAGGCGGTCACAAGCAGAAAGGGCCGGTCCTACATCTTGTGCCCAGAACTTGGAGAAGACCTGAACACGGAAATGGACAGTGGGACAACCACAAACTGAGGAGCCCCTCCACAGCAGAGGGAGCAGATGTCAAGGAAATTACAGAATGGAGAAAATGTTTATAAATCATAAATAAACAGAGCTAATAGCCAAAGTATATAAAGAACTCCAGTAACAGTAACATGATTAAAAATTGCTAAACTTTCTATTTATTTTTCCATATAATATACTTCACCCTGTGTGTAGATAGACAGATGATAGATAGGTAGATGAAGGATATATAATAGGTAGATCATAGATAGGTAACAGATGATAGATAGATGGTTGATAAATGATGGATAGATGATAGACAGATAAACAGATGATTGATAGGTCGATAGATAAAAGATGAACAAACTCCAATTCAGAAACATTTGCTTTGGTTTACAGAATGAGCACTTACTGTCTGAGTGAATGAGATCATGTTTCTTCAAATACATATCATAGAACAACCAACTTATACATGTGTAAGTTTTACGGAGTTGGCTAATTCAGGCAAATTTTGTGAAAATCTTGCTTGCTGTTGGATGGGTTTTATATCTGACTCCCTGGGCCAATAGCCAAACATGTGATTTAGCAGAGAATCAGCTCTGGTTCTCCAAAGGAGACTAGATAGAGATTAAAAGAACGGTTCGGAAATTTGTGAGGGAAAACTAGGGTTTCCGGAAGCTTCCGCCATGCTAACGAGCTCTCCGTACAGCCTTTGCCTTAAACTGGCACCAGATCCTCTGCAGGCCTCTGACGCTGGACTTGGGGCTGTGAGAGAATTTTCTTGTTTGTACCACGTGGAGTCCCATCTTGTCACAAATCCAAAGCATTTGCATACTTGGATGCGATACACAGACTCTCAAAGGAGCAACAACAACTGAACAAGGCAAGGAGACAGAGAACCTTGTGTCTGACCTGGCAGAGGGGATCTACTGCGGATTCTCAGGACAGCCATGCTAGAGGGCAGAGCAGGGCCGGGGTGTGCTGGGAGACCCGGCGTCTCGGGGAGGCATTGGCTGGTGGTCTGCACAGCTCGAGGGCACGCTCGCTCTTGTCAAGTGTGGAAGACAGCTCTCCCTGTTGCTTGGTTTGAAAAATGCACTTGGATGTTGCAAATAGAGAGCTCACTCTCTTGTTACTGATTCTCTTCAAAAGAAACCGAGTAAAGCCAACAACCTTGGAGCACTGTGGGTTGTGCTTTTATTATTTATTTAAATGTAATTTCTCCTAAAATTGCGTCTGCTGCTTTGGGGATACGAGGAAGGTGAAGCTGGGGAGATTTGGCATCTAACTGCTCTGGTTTAAAAAGTAACTCTGGGGAGGAAGGATTGATTTGTTTGGCGCACTCTTCCAGGTCACAGCCCATCATTTGAAGGAGGTCAGGCAGGAGTCAGTAGAGTCCTTTGACACTCATGCCCAGAGTAGAGAGAGAATCAGTGCATCCTCCCCTCTGCTTCCGCCCGACTTTCTTCACTTTTATATGGTTCAGCACTCAGCCCAGGAAACAGTGCTGCCCCTGTTCAGGGTGGGTCTTCCCACCTCATTGAACAATCAAAGCTATGCCCTAGGGACACGCCCACAGGCCAAACTGCTCTTCTTTCCATGCGGTTCTGCTGGGGCGGGTTGACCATTAAAGCGAACCACGACCCTACCAACCCACCTTCTTTCCTTTTACACAACTAAAACAATCAGCTTCATACCCACAAAGACAGTGAAACACAAATGCAGGCCAGTACCCAGTCTGCCTGGATTTCCTGACGCCTGTGGTCACTTGGAGAAGAAACCACACCCAGGTCGGACATCTCATTTTGTAGCCAGAGCATCAAGAGGGATGTCCAAGCTGGATCTCCTTACCAAGTCCCCGGGCATGAGATCCATTGGTGGCTCAGCCTACCATTTCTTCAGAGCATGTCCTGAGAGCTCCAGGAACCTGCTGTCAGCAATGCCAATCACAGGAGGTAGATACACAGGCGACAGAGGCAACCGAACAGGGGGTGGGATGCAGCGGAGTGCTACGCTCCCAGCATGCCACACAATAACCACACAAATCTCCTGAGCTGAGAACGGTGCATGGCATCGACCTCACTTCACATCCCATGAGGCTCCAGCAAGAGCAAACACTGGTTAGGAACTGAGCATCTCCATGTGCGTGGGATGCTTTAGTGTCAACTTGACACACCTGGGTAGAAGGGCCTCAGTTGGGGAATTGACTCCATTGGACTGGCCCATGACCATGTCTATGGGGTATTATCTTGATTGTTGAGTGATGTAGGAGGGCCCGGCCCACTGTGGATGGTGCCACCCCTGGGCAGGTGGGCCTGTGTTGTATAAGAAAGCAGGTTGAACATGGGTCAGGAGAGCAAGCCAGTAAGTAGTGTTCCTCCATGGCCTGTGCTTCAGCTCCTGCCTCCAGGTTCCTGCCCTGAGTTCCTACCTTGGACTCCCTGATGAATTGTGACCCAGGAGATATAAGCCAAATAAACCCTTTTCTCCCCAAGTTGGGGAGAAAAATCCCTTAGACTGAAGATCTCTTCATATATTCAAAATATCTGTGTTACAGGAACAAGTTTTGTGTCTCGCCCTAGCTGTGCTCTGTCTAGTTCTAGAACATAAAAAATTAGCCTACAAACATCCAGAGAAAAAGTCAGGTTGTTCATGTGTGTCTCCAAGGATGCTACCTAGAGACAAGGGTGTTATGAACAGGGTTTGGGAGCAGATTGGCCCTAGTCTAAAACTCCACAAGCGATCAAGGCATTGAGGGGCAGCCTGCCTGGTCAGACTGGACTGCTGCGTTCACAAACACAGGAGGGGCTAGAACCTGGGCTGTGGGATCAGGCAGCCCGTCACTGTGAGAAGGAACTCTGGGGGTTATGGATTCAGAACACAGTCAGAGAGCATCTCCTGTCCCGCTGACTAGGTTAAACCACCTTGGCCAACACTCCCCACATGAAAGTGATTGGCCTAACTTGGGTGAGAGAAGTAAGTTCAAATTTCTGTGGCCAGTGGACATGGCCTTTGCAGTCCTGGGGACAGTGTAAGAGGTGGAGGCCCTTGGGGGTGGTTAAGTCATGATAGGTCTGCCTGCTTGGAAAGGTCAGTACCTTACTTAGAGGCCCTGGAAGGAACTAGCTTAGGCCTTTGTACTTGATTTTGTTGTGCTGTTTTGAGTCAGGGTCAGCTGTACAGCTCTGGCTGACCTGGAACTCAGTATGTAAAGGAGACTCTTGCCAAACTTACAGCAGGCTCCTGCCTCTGCATCCTGAGCTCTGGGGTTACAGGTGTGCACTGGGCTTCTTGTGTTTTTGCCCTTCTAATCTTCCACCCCATGAGGAGGTCATCCATGAGGAAGAGTCTCCTGAAGGCCAGATCCTGGGTAGAGGCCACCGTTCTGGAACTCAGGCTGAGAACCATTGAAATCCCCAAGAGAGATCTTTATGTGACCTTGTGCATGAATCAATCCATGTGATTAATAGAAAACTGATGAGTTGTTTCCAGAAGGCGTGTGTTAGAAAAGTCAGTCTGGATAGTCTCTTATAAGCTCCCTGCCAAGGAAGGGCAGGTTGGAATTGCAAAAGTAGGTGACAGAGGAGTCCTCCTGGAGGAGGTGACATTGGAGTAAAGACGGGGGTTGGGGAGAGGCACTGGAGAGCCTGGGATGAAAGGCAAAGGCTTGTGTGTGAACAACTCTTTCTGTTAAAGAGAAAGTTGCTTGGAGTTCAGGACTAAGTGACCAACAAGACGGAGACCTGAGCTGGGGGTGATCACACACCTAAACACATCACACACCGAGGTCTGCCTCAGCTCCTTTAAGTTTACTGAAAAATTATTTTATTAGCGTGTGTGTGTGTGTGTGTGTGTGGTGTGTGTGGTATGCCTGTGTCTGCAGAGGTGAGAAGGGGGTGTTTGGAACTTGGAAACTGAACCCTGGTCCTCTGTAAGAGCAGTATACGCTCTTAACTGCCAATCCAGCTCTCCAGCTCTCAAAATTATTTTTGATAGCCCAGAAAAAAACATGTCCTTTGGTGAGCCTCTGCTATGCTGATAGAGAATTACATTCCGTTACTGTCCAACATGGTGTCTCACCAGCTAGGCCAGCTTAGCTGGTGACTCATGTCCATCAGTTATTGAAAGGTATGTGAAAACCCACATGTAGTGACCTCCCCCTCCCTCCAGACCTGTCTTCCCGGGGTTTCATGCATTTTGAATACGGTGCTTGGTATGCCTACATTCAACTACATACATAGAGATTTACCCATTGTGGTGGCTTCATTGCATGGTGACCTCTTATGGTGTCCTCTTGTTGTGAATTGTTGTTTCATATTCCTGTTATTACTAATGTCCTAGTTCACTTTGCTGTTAATCTGCCTGTATAGCTCTCTCAGCGTTGTGCTAACATACTACATACATTATTTCACTGTTTTACCTCGAAATGGCATGTCTTATTAAAAGATGTGCCCTTGTAGAAAGTGTGGATCTAACTGCTGCTTTTTAAATTCAATTTTATAATCTCTGTATTTTATTTACAGATTTAGACCATTTATATTAAATGTAGCTTTCTGCATGACTATGTTTTTATTTATGAGCTTACTTGTTTTGCCTGCATGTATGTACGTGCACTGTGTGTGTGCCTGGTGCCCTTGGAGGCCAGAAGAGGATGTCAGGTTCCCTAGAGGTGCAGTTACAGGCAGTTGTAGGGGGACTGACATGGGTGTCGGATACTGAGTTCCGGTCCTCTGCGGGGGCAGCACTGCTCTCGATTGCCGAACCATCTCTCCAGTCCTTCGTGACTACATTTAAACCCACCACCCTGCTGTTTATCTTGTTTACACCACTATTTCTATTTTTCATAACGTTACCAACTCTCCTCCAGAACTTAATCTCCCCCACCTTACTACGGAGTTTACAGTAATCTCCCAAGTTCAGTGTTACTATGGGGAATTTTCCTTCCGTTTAAAATCCTCAGGGGAAAGGGGCACTTAGAATTTCACAGCGTCACCATGGGTGGATTCTCCACCAGTAGGTGCATTTAACTGTATGTCCTTCTGTCATTGACCCAACCATCACTACACAGCATAAACTGTTCTAGTGTGTTCTAGTATCTCATGACAAGATGGAGTTGGGAAGAATGTGTGCTGGGATTTCCCAGACCAATAAAGGTAGCAGGCACAGATGCAGCCGCACAGTGACTCGTACCACTGTCCAGACATGTCCTCCTGGGCCTCGCTATGAAGCAAATGTTAGTGTCCCCCAAGCTTCGATGCTGACATTCTCAGTCCCAGTGTGATGGAAGCGGGCCGGGGGAGAACTGGGTTTGATGATACCCCGTGGGAGGAGTCCCAGTGGTGATGTCCTTGCCCCCAGGAAGAGATCAGAGTCTCTGCCATAAGCGAGAGCACTCCACACCTGACCTCAGGCTTCTGGTTCTCGGACCATGACAAATGCCTGTCTGTTGCTTGAGCCCTGTGGTCCACAGTGGCCTGACCCAACGAACACAGGTCTTCCTGGAAAACCCATCTGACAGCTTCAGTGAAACCTGCTACCCTTGTGTGCCTAACTCATGACAGAAAGACAGGACTTCAACCCTGTTCTGTGTATTTGTACTTCTCCTTTCTTCTTTATTTATTTTATAAATTTAAACATGTAGTAAAATTGACTTCTCTGAGTTGGTTTTCTTCAACGTGGTGGCTCTCAGCAGCCGGCCTGCCTATCCAGGAGAGGGATTTGCAGTGTCCACAGGCTTCTTAGCGATATCAGCACTAGGGTCACAACTAGAGATGAGTTAAAGGTTTCTGTTTTGTTGAACATTGCCACTACATTTGCCAAAAGATTGCTGGACCCTGTCAGCTTTTCACCTTTACCCCTATAAGCACAAGATATTTAAAATAGGGGATTTAAAAATAATAGGGAAGCCAGTTTCCACCAAACGAACTATTTGTGTGATTTCTGTAGCAGAGGTGGAATAGAAATAGAAATTAATATAGGATTAAGAGAATTAATAGGATTAAGAGAAATGATATCATACTTCTAAGACTTACAATGCTGTTCATGCATATTTCTATTTTATTAAATCACGTGTGTGTGTGTGTGTGTGTGTGTGTGTGTGTGGTGCGTGTGTGCACGCCTGTGTGAATGTAAGTCAGAGGACAACTTGTGGGAGTCATTTCCCTCCTACCATGTGGAGGGGTTTGAACTTGGGTCTTCAGGCTTGGCAACAGGCCTCCTTTTCTGCTGAGCCACCTCCCCAGTCCCGTCCGTGGATTTGATGTGGATGATGGCTGTCTCATGTGACATTAGATATGCTTAAATAAGTTAACTACTTTTATTTTTAATTAATATTTGTAATACAATAGAAACGGTGTTCTTAAAACTGTATAGACAAAGTAAAAATAAAGAATACATAATAAAACTTACAGGTCTTTTAGTCGGACTTCACCAGTGAAGAGTGGAGAAATGTTCCCTGTGAACACACTTGGGAAAGCAGCGTTCCTGACTGACTGGGTCTGTGGAGCCTTACTTTACATGTACTGCCAGTTTCTCTCAGAGAGAATAGACGAGCTCTCCACTGGGCATTGCTTTGCAGCTCTCTAGGCCATTGTGAAGGAGACATTAGGAATTACCTTACATCACTGTAAAGGTGACTGCTGGCCTTGAGCATCTGCACCGTCATCATCTGGAATCCTTACATTTGTCTGCTCTAAATTCACAGCTCTTTAATGTCTCCTCCATATAACGCTCTGTTTTGGTCAAAGTCGTGTTCTCGTCATCTCTTTCTTGTGTTTTAATTTGATAATGCTATGTCCTGTGAAAGTTACAACTGGTGATTAAGCCAGATTTAGCAAATATTTCTTGGTGAAACATTCTATCTTGGTTAATAACTCACCTCTCTTTCAAGATAACAGTCTATCTTGCTAGGTTTTGCCTTCACGAACATGAACATTTCATATATCTAAATTATATATAAATACATGTGTAAATACTGATAAACTCTTTCAACCAATAAATAATTGACAGCAGAATTCAAACAACTGAAAGTTGAAAAACTATTCAAACACTCTGTGCTTTGGGTGTCTTGTACATAACATGGAGATTAAAGCGTGTCTCCCCTGTGTGGTTGACAGAATCAAATAAGTTCATGAAAGCAGGGTGCTTAGTATCGTGGATGTGTATTCAAACGCCTAATGAAAATTAGGGATTATTTGTTATTCTGTACTGTTTGGTTTTGGGCTTTGGATCCCAGTTATGCTAACATCATAAAACAACATGAACTTGATTCTATGTGAGTTAAAAATATTTATTCTATCAGTGGTTTCAATCCATTTTTAATGAAAACACAGGATAGACATACCCTTTTCTCTTCCTTTTAAAGAGTTTTGCTTTTATTCTTTAGATATTATTTTTTTTTTTGTATTTTTTTTTCTCGGAGCTGAGGACTGAATCCAGGGCCTTGTGCTTGTTAGGCAAGCACTCTATCACTGGGCTAAATCCCCATCCCCTAGATATTAATTTTTATTGGTTAATTTTGTTAATTGACAAGTTCATATGAATGCGTTCTAATTACTGACTCCCTCAAACCCTCTCTTATCTGCCCTTCATCTGTCAAACCCATCGCCCCGTCCCTACCCATCCCTTTCACAGATTCATGACTTTTCATTTTGTTTTTTGACCCATTTTGTTTAACCAGGGCCAGCTGTATGAACTATATATCAGAGCCTATGGGTGTCAGCAGTGGGCACACGACTAGAGTCAATGATCCCTCCTTCCTGTATCTATCAGTAGCAAATAGTTCAGCAGTGAGGGGTGGTCCCCGAGCCCCTCCTCCATCCCTGCCAGACTGTGGACAGACCCATTCTACTACAGACCCAGTGCAGGCATCTGCGGCTGCTGTGAACTCATGACAGCAATGGCTGCGTCTTGCCTGGAAGAAGTTACTCGCTGCCCTTCTCCTTTTTTCTTGGCTCTTACATTCTTCTATGCCTCTTCTGCGGGGTTCCCTGAGCCTCACGGGGACGGTAGAGATGTCTTGTTTAGGGCTGAGCACCCAGGTGTCACTTAATCTCAGCACCTGTGCAGCCCTGAGCTCTGCACTTACCACTGTTCACTGGAAAGAGGCTTCTCTGATTAAGACGGGAAATGAGTGCTTATCTGTGGACACAAACCTAAGTACTCAGAGGTCAGCTTGATGCCCTGCCAATTTAGCTAAAAAAAGTGTTCAGTCCCCTTGCCCAGGACCCATCATATCCCTCCACGTGGCTTTCCATGACCAGGTTTCCAGTGCTAAGCATCTGTTCCCCCCGCCGTGTAGCGGGTCTCAAATGCAATCAAGAACAGTTGTTGAGCGCATGACAGTAGTGCCTTTACTACATGGATGGGCACACCTTACCTGGCAGGTTGATCACATAGTTCACAGGGATCACAACTGGATACGAAGGTTGATGTTCCACACCCCCCACCCCAGTAGCCTACATAGCATTTTCTGGGACGGGAAAAACTAGCCAGGAGGAAGAGGAAGCTTCCAGCTCAGCCAGTTTGTTTTCTCTACATGGTGCCATCAAGGTGTATGGTTTTATCAGCAACGGGGTCTTTTCATCTGGTTCTAGGGGGCAACCAATAGGAATGACAAGAGCCTGTATTGTTCTGGTAGCTTTGGGGTCTCCCTGGCCAGCAACTTACAGGGAGCTATCCCACCACTCACAGGGAGCTATCCCACCACTCACAGGGAGCTATCCCACCTCTGGCACAGGTTTTTGTTTAATAACACAGTTTCAGGTAGCAGATTGTATCCAGCTATGTAGTGTATCTCCTTTTAAACTCTTTTTTTTTGAAAAATTCATTAATTTTTATTTTACATATGTGAATACTTTGTCCATCCTGCGTGTGTGTGTGTGTGTGTGTGTGTGTGTGTGTGTGTGTGTGCACTGTGCTTGCCTGGTGCCCTCGGAGGCCAGAAGGGCGTGTTGGATCCCCTAGAACTAGAGTTACATATCATTGTGAACCACAGTGTGGGTTCTAGGAACAAAACCTGGTTCTTAACCACTGAGCCATCTCCTCAATCCCCAAACTGTTTTTTGTAAAAATATAAATTGTGCATTGTTTTTTGGTTTCAAGAGTGTGGATTTCCACACAGCTCTTTCATTCTCTTTCATTTTGGCTAACCCTCTTTCCCCTTGGTCTGTTATCCCCTCCTCCTCCCCAGGGCTTAAACCTTCCCAGCCCCACATCCCTTCTCTCCACATTCATGTTGCCCGCAGTCTACTGCAGCCCATTCTCTAAAGCCTCACCAAAGCCCCCTTTCTGATTTCCTACAGGAGCTCCAAGGAGAACACACCAAGTGAGAGACCCACGTATGAGCAGGAACACGTGCTCGTCTTCTGTGCCCGGGTTGCCTCGCTCAATACAGTATTTACCTGCAAACTTCATAATTCATTTTTCTCGATCGCCGGATAGAATGCTTTGTCCACAGGCACCACACCTCACACCGACGACCCTGTCCGCGGCGCTGTGCGCATGCTGTTCGAAGTCCCAGCTGGAGCCGTGAGCAAGAGAAGGGACTGGAAGGAAGGCGAACAGGCAAAGTGAAAGTGTCCTGTTGGCAGACACCATGCCGCACACACCACCAGAGTGCTCTTAGAATGAATTAACACGTCCAGCAATGCGCAGAGTACACAATTACCACACAAACCAGTAACCTTTCTGTGTGCCGGTGATGAGCACGAGAGAGCGGAGAAATGGCTCCATTCACAACAGCTTCAAACAGGCTAACGACAAACAAAACGACCTGTGAGCAGACCTCGCGGGATAGAGGAAGGGTGTCTATGATAAAGCCAAAATGCTGAGGAGAGAAGCCACGGGAGACACTAAAAGACAGGGGGGACTCCCACGCACGTGGGTTTAGATTTAATTTTGCGAAAATGACCATCAACCCAAAGCACTTCAGGGTTTCAATATAAGCCCAATCCAAGTCCCCACACTGTTCTTCAAAGACACAGAAAAAAATGTTCACATTCATTTGGAAACGCAAAGGAACTCAAATAGGTCCTGAGCAAAACAATAGTGCTGAAGGCATTTCCAAACCCGGTGTCAAGTTAAACTATAGAGCTAACAGGAAAACAGCACAAAATCAGACACGTAGGTCAGGGGGGCAGAGCAGAAGACCCAGGTTTAAGCTCACATGAGGACAGCCACCTGACTGTTGTTTCTAAAAAATGTTGGTGGCAGGCTGGAGAGACGGCTCAGCGGTTAAGAGCACCCACTGCTCTTGCAGAGGACCCCGGTTCAGTTCCCAGCACCCACATGGCAGCTGCGAACCATCCTTAGCTCCAGATCCAGGGGACTCTGAAGCCCTCTTCTGACCTCTGGGGCATTGCATGACACGGGTGCACTCACATACATGCAGGCAATACACTCATACAACTAAAATAAAAACAATAAATAAAACATATTTTTAAATGGTGGCATGAAATGATGCAGACATGTTTTAAGTTGGACTGCGTTTGGGAGGAGTAGGCACAGGACGGAGTGTGACAAGGAATAATTAACACGACAGACCTCCGAAGAAACCTTGCTGCTTCCCCGGAGGACCTGGCTTTGGTTCCTCACATCCACATGGCAGCTAACAACCATCCATAACTCCACTTCCAGGGAATAGATACAGTCTTCTGGCCCCTGCAGGCACTGCATGCGTGGATGCACTTATATACACTCAGGTAAAGCACTCACATATAAAATAGACATGATAAATAAAATATTTTAAAATATATACATATATACAATTTATTTTATTATGATTTTTGATCTCTGAGTATTTCATACACAATGGCATATATTCAAATCCACCCTGCTTCTCTCCAACCCCCGTGACCGTCCCCACATGACCCCCCACCAAAGTTCATGTCCGATTCCTTATTTTGTGGTACCCCACAAGCCCAATTAGTGCTGTCCTAGTGTGGAGACAGGTGTGGAGCCATCCACCCAACGGTGTCTACCAGGCCACGCCTTCAAAGAGTAACACCCCTCTGCCAGCAACTCTGAACTAGCAATAGCAGCTCAGGCTGGAGCCTGGAGACACCTCCTCGACTAAGCTGGAATCTTGGCTGGATTGATCTTGTCCAGATCTTTTGCAGGTCACCACAGCTACTCTGAGTTCATGAGTGCAACAGTCACGTCCAGCAGACAGCACTACACAGCAATTCTCCCCATTCTCTGACTTTTATAGTCTCTCTACCCACTCTTCTGTGGTGTTCCCTGAGCCACGGGGTGGGAGAATACAGATAGCCAATTTATGGCTGAGCATGCACAGCCTTTTATTCTCAGCACTCTGTGCCCCTCATTGACTACAACGCACTGCAAACAGAAGCTTCTCTGACCAGAGTAAACACAAATACTCAGAAGAGCCTGACAACAGGACCATTTAGCAAATAAGAGCACGGGGCTCTATGCTAGAGCCTATGCTGCCTCAGCTTTTGATCAGGACTACAGGACCAGAAATGAAGTTCCCTCCTCGTCAAGCAGGCTACAAATTGAGCCAGAAAGCAATGAGCTATCCCATAATATTCATGTCTCTACAGTCACCTGAGTTTGGAGAAAGATGTCAAAATGCATCTTCAATAAATGGTGTTGGGAAACCTGGATGTCCACGTCTAGAAGAATGAAAATAGATCATCTCTCATCCTGTCCCCCCAAAATCAAGTCCAAATGGATCAAAGACCTCAATATCAAACTTGAAATTCTGAATCTTCTAGAAGAGAAGGTGAGGACTACAGGACATTGTGCTGGATAGCTGTAGTTGAAGAATTGCCTCCATTGGACTGGCCTGTGGCCATGTCTGAGGGGCATCTTCTTGATTGCTGAGTGGTGTGGGAGGACCCAGCCCACTGTGGGTGGTGCCACCCCTGGGAAGGTGGGCCTATGTTGTAAAAGAAAGCAGGTTCACTGGTCAGGGGAGCAAGCCAGTAAGCCACATTTCTCCATGGTCTGTGCTTCAGCTCCTGCCTCCAGGTTCCTGCCCAAGTTCCTACCTTGGACTCCCCATTGAACTGTGACTCAGGATATAATAGCCAAATAAACCCTCTTCTCCCCAAGGTGGCATTGGTCAGTGTATTTTGTCACAGCAGTTGAGAGCAAACTAGAACATATAGCACATAAGCGTAGGCAAAGACTTTCTGAACATACTCCAGTCCCCAAGGAGGTAAAGCCGACAATGCACAAAGGAACCCCATGAAACCGAAAAGCTTCTGAACAAGTCAGTGACGCGGCAGCCTGCTCAGAGCAGAAGAAAACTTTGCCAGCTATGCAGAGGCTCAATACCTAGAATACATAAAAAACTTCTTAACAATCCTGAAATATTAAGAAAGCAAGTAAGTCGATCAGAACACGGACTGCCTGGTGATTTAAGCGGAGAGCCTAGTCTTCCCACTCTCCTAAACCGACGTGACCCCTTGTCCTATCGTTACATCCACCGACAAGCCTAGCTCTCACCGTTCCTCAGAGAAGCTTCTTTTTGTAACAGGTGGAAACTATTACAAGGTCCACAACCGGTCAAAGGCAGAGAATAAGGGTCATTTTGTTTCTAGCCACAAATGAAGCGTCCACAATGCGACCCTGACAGCCAAGGCTTGGGGAACGCATGGAAGAAAGGGGCAGAAAGACTGTAAGAGCCAGTGGGTCAGAGCACCTGCTGCTACACAGTGCATTCTGGGCACAGCAGGGGAGCCACACCCATGAAGCTCCAGGAGATGGCTGCCTAGCAGGACCTGCATAATGTGACATGCCAACGTGCATGGGGAGATTCCACATGGTCCCCAGCTCTAGATGAGCTACAGGCAATCAACAGATGTTGAGAGAGGGAGGATCAGTTTTCCCCAAGGATGAATTCCCTGATGAGTTATCCAATCCCAAGTGGTCGGCCATAAATACATGTACAAATGAGTCACTAAACAGATTCAGTTATATATATATATGATATACTATATATATGTGTGTGTATCTAACATCCATCTATCATCTATCATCATCTACCATCTATCTAAGTATGTATATGTAGCAATAACAACGAAGGCAGAGACTACACAGTTGAGAGAGAGTTGGGGGGACGTGGGGAGAGGGTAGGGTGGGGGTGATGTAAATACAGTGCATGTCACATATGAAATTTCAAAAAAAGTTAAAAATAAATAACTAGTCTCAGAAAAAAAATGGAGTGAAAGAATTCTCAGAAGAAGGAGAAAGGAATTGCTAATAAAAACTTTTAAATGTGTTCAGTGTCATTAACCATCAAGGAACCGCAAATGACTTTGAGAGTCCAGCTCACCCTAGTCAGAATGGCTGTCATCAAGAAATCAAATGGCAGATGTTAGTGAGGCTGCATGGAAGGAGGAACACTTACGTACTGCTGGTGGGGGTGAGAATGATGCAACCACAGTGGAAACCACAGCAGAGCTTCCTCAAAGAGCTGGAGATAGATCTGCCATATGACTCAGCTGTACCACTCTGGGCAGAGACCCAAAGACTCAATATCCTACCACAGAGAAGCCTGTAGCCACCACCTCCCTTGTCCCGTAAGGACAGCAACCTTCAAGTTAAGAGACTTCTTCAGGCTTTGTTAATGCAGAGGGTAAGGACGGGCAGAGAGTCTGTCCCTAGGATGTGGGGGAGAAGACCTATGGATAAGACACCTGTTTCTGGAATGCTGGGACCAGGTTGTCACGCCCCCCACCCTGTTTGTGCAGACCAGCGGAGGTCCGCCGCTGGGCCAGCTGCTGCAGCCTGGCATGCGCCCTGCTGTTTTCTCACTATAATGATGGGGATTCCAATGTGTTTTGTGCTGCTTGAGCACTTACCATATATAAACAGTGTGAACCTCCACCACTAAGCTTTAAATGAAAGTTTCTCAAGAGGTCGGTAAAATACTCTGCAGCGTCAAAAACCTGAGGACTCTGGTCTGATCTGCATCTCAGCACAGGTCAGAGCAGGGTATCTGCAGATGCCTTCTTAGGGAAGTCTTTATTTTCTTTAGGTTTTAAAGAATAACTTGGCTGGACGTAGTTATGTTTGTTGGCAGGATTTGGTTGGGTTTGGTTGGTTTCAGGATCTGGACCACAATGGTCAGTTCTCCCTTCACCCTTGGGTGTCTGCTGCGAGGTCTGCTCTTACTCTGTGGTTTCCCTTTGTAAGTTACCGGGCATGTCTTCCTTACAGTTCTAGAACTGCTTGCTTATCCTTTGCTTTTTGCATTTTAATTACCCTACAATGTCGTGTGACGTCCTTTGTTGGTCATGTGTGTTTGGGGCTCTAATTGCCTCTTGTCCTTGGACGTCCATTTCCCTAAGTTTCAGACATCCTCTGATATAATTTCATTGAGTAGAGAATCTGGGCTTTAATTTGCATCTCAGGCCCCCCCTGCACTCCACAGATATAGGGACTTATCTCTGAACATCTCTCAGTTCTCTGATGTTGTGGTCATGATTACTCTTTTTTCTTGATCGTTACATGAATTTAATATTTCGGCCATAGCTCCAATCCCTGGTGCTCTTTCTTCCACATGGTCTTGTCTAGCAGTGATAGTTTTAGCTGGTTTTTATCTGATTTCCTCAATTTCTCATTTCCGAAATTTCTACTTTTTGTCTGAGAAATATCTACTGAGTTTTCATTCAAGCCTTTATTTCTTTACTTCCTTCCTCTGTTTACTAGAATCCACTTTGAGTTCATTTGGTCATTTTATTAAGATAATTTTAATATGTATGAGTGGGTATCTCTCTCTCTCTCTCTCTCTCTCTCGCTCGCTCTCTGTGTGTGTGTGTGTGTGTCTATGTGGGTATGTGTATATGAGCACAGTGCCGCAGAGGCCAGAAGAGAGAGTCAGATGCCCTGGACCTGGAGTTGTTGCATGTAGTTGTAAGACACCTGATGTCAGTGCTGTCAACTGAGCTTGGATCCTCTGCAAAAGAGTATGAGCTTAACTGCTGAGGGATCTCTCCAGCCACTTCTCTGGTCATCTGAAAGCGTACTTTTGAACTCACTGAAATTTCTTCTATTTAGTGCTTTTGGATTTTGTCAGTGAAGAGCCATGCGGCTTTGGAGGCGTCATGCTGTCTGACTCATATTTCTTTTGTTTCTATGTTGTGACTTGTACCTGTGTTGGGACAGAATATCTTCTAGTTTTATATGTGAGTGTCGTTAGTGAGCATCCTGCTACCAAGGGCACTGCTCAGACAGCACGAAGCAAAGACGTATACCAACAGCAGAACGAGCCAGATACAGAAATACGATAGAAATCTATCAAAAAGTATTGCTGACCTTCCCACTACCCTAGAAAAAGAAAATAGTAAAAATATTATAGAACAACTACAAAACTAAAATTAGTAAACATGAAGGTAATAATAATTGATGAAAGGGAGGAAATGGGCAATGGGGAGAGATAAAAAAGAAAAAAACATAAGAAAGAGAAGAAAAGAGAAAAACGTGAGGGCTATGGAGAAAAGGGATGAGGGAGAGGGATATCCGATTGCAAAATAAAGACCAATCACACAAGCGTAACTACGTCACTGCGACGGAGAAGAAAGGTAAAAACACGCAGCATTAAAATACAGTGAAAATACTACTATAAAACTGTAGTTAAAAAAGTCTCCTTTTGCGAAAGTAAAAAGCAAAGAATTCCCAAGCTCCTTTGGGTCCCCAGTGGGCCGTCCAGGGCTCGGCCTGGCTCACGGGTTGTGCCGCAGCCTTTCGTGACTCCGACTGCTGTCCTCTGAGTGTGCCAGAAACTGGGAGCACGTGTTTGTTCTGCGAAGCATAGCTGCCGGGATTCCGCTTCACACCTGCTGGTCCTGGGCTTTTCTTTGTTGAGAGAGCATCACCGTTTTAGTCCACTGCTCCTCAGAGATCAGTTTATGCTGTTTGGATCCCTGATTCACTTTTAGCAGGCGATAGGCATCTAAGAGTTCACACTTCTAGATTTCACAGCGTTTTGTAGGTGTGAACTTTCCGGGTGTCCCCTCTCACTCAGCTGTCTGTTGTACTATTCTCCGGGTGCCGTTTTATTAGTTTCCGGCTCTCTCTCTTCCTTGCTTTAGCTAAGGATTTGTTGGTATTGCTTATCTTTTCAAAGAACTATTTGTCTCTGATTCTCTGCACTGCTTTGATTTCCAATTCATTAGTCTATGCCTTGATTTTTCTTATTTCTTTCTATCTATTGATTTTGGTTTGACATGTTTCTTTCCCTTAGAAGTCTCTTTTCCACTTGCTTATTTAATTAGTTAATTTATTCATATATTTGTTCATTTATTAAATTGAGGCAAGGGCTCAACCAGTAGCCCAGGCTATCCTAAAATTCTCTAGATAGCCCACACTGGTCTTGAATCCATGATGATCCTCCCACTTCAGTGTTTGGATTATAGTCATGTACAGTGCTATTCATAGTGATATTAGGAGTTTTAAATTTATTCACTGATTTCTTTAATGACTGGTCATATGAGACTGTATTTTTCAATTTCCATGTGTCTGTATGTGTTTTCTTGCTATTTATTCCTAATTTTATTTCACTCTGATCTGATAAGACAGGAATTATTTCACAGTTTTAATATTGAAGAAACTTGCTTTATGGCCTAAAACGCCATCTGTTTTAGAGAAAGTTCGGTGGGCTGCTGGGAAGGATGTGTGTTCTGCCACTGTTGAACAGACTCTTCTGTTTGTGTGAAAGTCCATTGATTTATGATGCAGTTTAACTCTGAAATTTCTTGGTTGATTTTCAGTCCCTTTTGGTATTCAAGTTGCCCACTGTCATCAAGAACTACTTGCCTACCTATGTTCAGAAATCGCTGTTTCATGTAATTGGGAGCCCCAATGTACCTGGCATATATGTTTTTAAATATTATATCTTCTTGTTGGATTATCCACCTACCAGTGCGTGTATGTAGTGGCCTTCTTTACCACTTCTGATTAACACTGCTTTGAAGGTTCTCTTCTTGGCTCCTTGAGTAGCTACGTCACGTTTTCTGCTTCCTCTGCCACGATATGAGGACCTTCATTCTTGCTCTTTCTCTCTGTGTCATTTGTGGCAGTGCGCTGTACTACTTACTTGGGGGCAATAGACAGTAGGTCTTGTTTCTTGATCATCAGCTGTTCTGAGTCTTTAAATCTGAGATCTGGGGCTGTCTGCATTTAGGGAGAGGTCACAGGTTCTTGTGTTTGGCCGCTTGTGCTTTACTTGGAGTTTTGTTTGGCTTTCTTTTCCTATTCATGTTAGGAATTTGCTGAATTACTTTTTTCAAGATTACTACTTACCTCCTAATTGTCCCTTCTCATCTGGTCCTCTCATGAAATGTATGCTTCCTTGAACTCTCAAGTTCGAGACTCTTCTTGTGTGTTAGAGTATTTTTTTAAAATTATTTATTTAATAACCACATACTTAGAAGAAGCATTTCATTACAACAGCATCGACATATTCAATAACAATTTCCAGAGCTAAGATGCATCACTTTCAAAATTGGCTATAAAATTTTTAGGTTTACAGTTGAATTAGTACAGTTATACAATATTGCACTCAGTATAAACTCTATAAGACATAAAATGAAATGAGGTTTTAACCTTTAAAAAAGATCTCAATTTAATTATTAAAATACACAGATTCATACAGAAAAATTCATTTTCAATACAATTGACACTAAGATGCACAAGCATTTCTAATCTCTATATATCTGATAATTACTAGTCAGAGTTGGTTACTCTCTGAGCTCCCTGGCATCTGAGCATGGATATAAAGTCATCAAGTAGATTTCAATGGTAATGATTTTCACATCTGCTAATTATTAAGGAGCCAATTTTTATGCTTTGAAGAATTTTTTATTATTTTTTATCTTTTTTTAATATTTCATAACTACATGATAAGAAGAAGCATTTCACTACAGCTTTAACATATTCAGTTACACACTCCAGAGCAAGAGTACATCTCCTTCACAAGTGGGTACAAGTTTCTAGGTTCACAGTTGAATTAATACGGTTATACAATATTGAACTCAGTATAAGCCCTGTAAGACATA
>NW_008355380.1:2553202-2554169 GCF_000622305.1 Nannospalax galili
CCCTCCTCTTTACAGACTGGACACTGGTTCAAGTCCATCTGGTGGGGTCTCCTCAGCCTCCTTGATCAAGAGGACAGGTGACCCACCACAGTTACAGGACCTTTTGAGAGATGCTCATAGTCCCCTGGAACTAGTCAACTTAGGAGAGCAAGGAGCAAACACTGTCCTTTATGTCCCTCTTGCCAAATTATTATAGGCCTCAAAGTTTATTTCCACCAGTCTGGTACTTTTAATTACTTTGTGTCATGTAGATACATCTTGGGCAAAGACCAGTTGATCTCAGATAAACCTTACTAGACATATATTTCTAGATCTGCGATGTATAATTTGTCATTAGGTTGTAGGAGTAATATGGTTCCCTCTGGTTTTTAAAACTAGCTAGGCATTGTTTATCTCTCGCATTGTCTCACTCCTCCATCATGGTTTTCCCACTTAAGGTACCCCCATTTCCCCGCTTTCTCCCTTACTAATACCCTTCTCCTAAGGTCCCACCTCTCTTGAGCTCCTTCTTTCCCTTTATCCCCTAGGTTCCTTGTATACCCTTCCATCACCCCTCCCTTAAACTATCCCAATTTTTATCCATATCTCCCTTATTAAGGCCTGTTTCCTACTGTTCGTCTCTTTCAGGTTCTTTCTTTTCCTTTACCTCCCTGTTTCCTTTCCATTATCCTGGTTTCTGTAGTTATGCCTGGTTGCATACTTATTTTATCAGAGTCTGGTTCTAGGATCCACACATGAGAGAGAACATATGTCGATTTTTTTCTGAGTCTCTGTTATTTCACTTAGTATAACGGTTTCTAGTTCCATCCATTTACCTACAAATTTCATGATTTCATCTTTCCTTACTGCTGAGTAAAACTCCATCATATAAATGAACCACATTTTCATTATCCACTCATCAATTGAGGGACACTTATGTTGCTTCCATCTCTTAGATACTGTGAAAAGAGCAGCAACAAATATGGAT
>NW_008355380.1:2554463-2555479 GCF_000622305.1 Nannospalax galili
TCTTGCAGCCCCACCAGCAGTGCATGAGTGTTCCCCTTTCCCCACATACTCTCCAACATTTGGTATCATTTGTCTCTTGATCTTAGCCAGTCTGACTGGGGTAAGATGAAATCTTAAAGTGGTTTTAATTTGCATTTCCCTGATTATTAGTGATGTTGAACATCTTTTAAGATGCTTCATAGCCATCTTTACTTATTCTTTTGAGAACTCTCTGTTCAGGTACTTAGCCCATATTTTAATTGGGTTGCTTCTTGTCTTGATTCTCTGTTTTGTGAGTTCGTTATATATTCTGGATATTAAATCTCTGTCGGATGTGTTGCTGGTGAAGATTTTCTCCTATTCTGTGGGTTTTCTGTTCATTTCCCTGGTTGCTTCCTTTGATATACAGAAACTTTTTAGTTTAGTGAGGTCCCATTTGTTAATTCTTGCCCTTATTTTCTGAGCAATTGATGTCTAGTTTAGAAAATCCTTTCCTACACCTATATCTTGTCCATTTTTCCCACCGTTTTCTTCTAACAGTTTCAGAGTTTCAGGCTTTGCATTGGGGTCTTTGATCCATTTGGAATTAACTTTTGTGCAGGGTGAAAGATAGGGGTTTAGTTCCATTCTTCTACAGGTGGAGATCCAGTTTTGCCAGGAACATTTGCTGAACACACTGTCTTTCCTCCAATGAATGTTCTTGGCCCCTTTGTAAAATATCAGGTGGCTGAAATTGCATTTATTCATATTTGGGTCTTCAATTTTGTTCCATTGATCTATGGGTCTATTTTTGTGCCAGTACCATATTGTTTTTATGACCTTAGCTCTGTAATACAGTTTAAAGTTTGGTATAAAAATCTCCCCAGCATTTCTCTTAGTGCTCAGGGTTGCTTTGGCTATCTGAGTTATTCTGTGCTTCCATATGAATTTAGGATTATTCTTCCAGCTCTCTGAAGAATGTCATAGGGGTTTTGATTGGCATTTCATTGAATCTAAAAATGGCTTTTGGTAGGATGGTCATTTTCACAATATTCTTC
>NW_008355380.1:2556138-2556295 GCF_000622305.1 Nannospalax galili
CGCATCTGTATTCATTAAGGATATGGGTCTATGGTTTTGTATTTTGGTTGTATCTTTACCAGGCTTTGGTATGAGAGTGATGCTGGCTTCAAAGAAGGAATTTGGAAATTCTCCCTCCATTTCTATCTTTTTGAATAAATTAAGTAGTATTGGATGC
>NW_008355380.1:2557131-2558233 GCF_000622305.1 Nannospalax galili
TGTCTCTCTGTTAACTCTCTGCCCTGTTGACCTATCTAATGGAGACAGTGGAGTATTGAAGTCCCCTACTATTAATGAGTTGGGATTAATCTGGGTCTTAAAGTCCTGTAGTATTGTTTTTATGAAGTTGGGTGTACCACAGTCTGGTGAATATATGTTCATGATTGTAATAACTTCTTGACTTATTGTTCCTTTGATCAGAATCAAGTGGTCCTCTTTATCTCTTCTGATTAGTTTTAGTTTAAAGTCTATTTTATCAGATATTAGAATTGCTACGTCTGCTTTTTGATTAGTGCCATTTTCTTGGTATGTTTTTTTTTTTTTCCATCCTTTCACTTTGAGATAGTGTCTGTCCTTGAAAGTGAGATGAGTTTCTTGCAGACAACAAAAAAATGGGTTTTGTTTCTTAATCCATTCACCTAGTCTGTGTCTTTTGACTGGGGAGTTCAGTCAGTTAATATTTAAAGTTATTAATGAAAGGTGAGTATTGAATCCTGTCCTTTTTATTTCTGTACATTCTTGATATAGCTGTACCTTTCCACAGTTATACCTTCATTGGATTTCTTTCTGCAACCCCTTGGGTATAGTCATTCCTTTCTTCAGCTCTTTGTATTGCTTCCAGAACCTCCAAAGGAGCTGGTTTTGTGGACATGAATTCCTTCAGCCTGTCATTTAAAACTGGGAATACTTTGGTCCAGGTTCTTCTGGCTTTCATAGTTTGCACTGAAAAGTCAGCTGTAATCATAATGGGTTTTTCTTTATATGTGACGTGTTGTTTCTCTTTTGCAGCTCTCAGTATTGTCTCTTTGTTTTGTGCGTTTAGTGTTTTTACTATGATATGCCGTGGAGAGTTTCTTTTCTGGTCCTGTCTGTTTGGTGTTATGTATGCTTCTTGTATTTGTATGGGCATGTCTTTCTTTAATTTTGGGAAATTTTCTTCCACAATTCTGTTGAAGATCTGGTCCATGCCATTATCTTGGGATTCTTCTCCTTCCTGTATGCCTATGATTCGTAAGTTTGGCCTTTTTATGGTGTCACACATTCTTGCATTTTCCATTCTTGTGATTTCTTAAATTTTTTCATAATCTTTGCTTGAGTGGTC
>NW_008355380.1:2558366-2760383 GCF_000622305.1 Nannospalax galili
GTATTTGGTGGGGATATGTTATTTTGGTTTTTCATGTTATTATTTTTTCTCTGTGATTTTGACATGTGAATTTCTTTTGTAGTTTCTGACTTTTGTGTGAGACCCAAGCCTTCAAGTTTAGGTCTGGTTCTTTTTGTGAATTTTATGTGTCTTTGTGGTTTACTTTTTGGGCATGAAAGGCTGGTTCCTCTAAGCTTCCAGTTCTCTCCTTTGATTTTATATTGCAGTGTCCAGATTGCTTTTGTCTTCAGGAGTTCCCATAGAGGCCCAAGTCAGATGGGGATCAGATGCTCTCAGGCTTTCTCCTAACGTCTGGATCCCTCCAGGAGAGATTTTCGCCTCAGGAATTTGAGGGTTGGACTGGCCTGGGAGCTGGGCCCAGGAAGATGCTGGTCTAGGGCACCTGGTGGCCGTGCCCCCAGAGATGCAAAGGAAGATGGGGGCAGGCGACAGCCCCAAGGCTCCTGGGGATTGCACTGAGGAGCTGGCTTGGTCTGGATGCAAAGGATCAGGAAGAGGAAATTCAGCCCTGGCATCCAGGAAAGAGGCTGGTGGGTCATGCAGGCCCAGGGATATAGAGGGAGGTGACGGCTGGGCCAGGCCCAGAAGCAGTGCTCCTGTGGCCCAGAGAAGGCACCATGTTGGTCTGGATGAAAAGGCTCAGGAAGCAGTATTGGTTTCCCAGGTGTCTGGTTCCCCAAGACAAGGAATGGGACAGGACCCAGTCTAGGAGGAGAGCTCAGCGGGGGAGATGGGAGGGTGAATGAGGCTGGGGGAGTCAAGGCAAGGGGAGCACGATGGACTTACCCCGAGAGAGGCCTGCAGGTTGTCCTGGCCCAGGGAAGCAGAGCTAACATTTGTCTTTTAAGCTCATAAATTAAGTTTCTACCTTCTGATGTTTTATATGTAGGCTGTCTACCTATTTCTATTCTTACAGCTTTTTTATTGTTTAGTAAAATTTCCAATTTATTAATATCGTTTATATTTAGTTGGTCTTGAATATATTATTCAGTTATTTTGCTGTTCTCGCTTGAGCAAATCCAAGGTTTCAGTCAACTCTGAGTCTACGGAAATGTTTTTCTCCTGTTGTTTCTCATAACTTTGTTTATTTTTTAATTTAAAATATTTAATTTATTATTTTTATTTTATGTGTATGAATGTATTGCCTGCACATACGTAAGTGCACCAGTGTTGTACCATGCCCTCGGAGGTCAGATGAGGGCATCAGATACCCTGGAACTGGAGTTACAAATGATTGTTAGCTGCCATGTGGTGCTGGGAATCAAACCTGGGTCCTCTGCAAGTGCTCTTGACCACTGAGCAACCTCTCCAGCCCCTCCATTATTTTTCTGTTACTCTTCTATAACCCTAGTGTTCCTTCACCAATGTCCTACAGAAAATGTAAAACACATCTAATTGATCTTTTAGAGATAAATTCAGTCTGGGAAGTTAAAAAAAAAAAAGAACTGTAATAACTAAAGACAGAAGAGGCTGTCGGATCCCCTGGAACTGGAATTATGGACAGTTGTCAGCTGCCATGTGGGTGCTGGGATTCAAACGTGGGTCTTCTGCAGAACAATCAGTGTTCTTAACCACTGAGCCATGTCTCCAGCCCCAACTTTCTGTTTCTTGAAATCTTTATAATTTCTGAGCAAATACTTCAAGTGAAATAGTTTGGAGTTTTTGATCAGTGTTGTTTTCAGGAACAAGTGTCTGCCTTTCACTTTGATTGCAGATAAATTATGGACTAATTTCTCCATTCGTCTGGATGGTTTTGATGTTTTATGCTTATTGTTGTTATTTTTATTGCCCTTATTTTATGTTATTGTGATCAATGATTATATTTTTCCTTTGTTGAAAGAAATCTGTTTTTCTAATTCTGTTTACTTAGTGTTTTACTTAAAAAATTATTTCTTAGAGGATGGAGAGATGGCTCAACAGTTAAGAGCACTGGATGCTCTTGCAGAGGACCCAGGTTCAATTCCCAGCACCTACATGGAGGCTAACAACCATCTGTAACTGCAGTTTCAGGGGGTCTAATGCTCTTTTCTGTCCTCCATGGGCACTGAATGACATGGGTGAGCTTATATACACATAAAAATAAAAGTAAATAAAAATTTAAAAGTGTTATTTCTTTTCTTCTTGTATCTGTGGTTTGCTTTTGTTGATGGCTTTTGTGGCTCCGCCTTCTGGTTGTCTATCCCCTCTGCTTTGTTATCTTTACTGTTTACTATCTTTATCTTCTCTTCACAAGTTCACTGACAACATCTTGAATTCTGGAAGCATCCACATGGGCATCAGTTTATTCATATGCGGTAAGGCATGTGCTCTTGGTTTAATTTATACGTTTGTGGATTGTGCACAGATGGTTTTCTTCATTTAGGATTGAGCTGAGAGCCTCGAGCATGCTAGACAAGTACTCTACCGCTGAGCTGCATCTCCACCCAGGAAGAACAGTTTTGATTCTACTCCTAATACCTGTTTATTTGTGGTGCCAGTTTGGATTATGTTGCAATTGAAGAAGCCGTTCCGAGGAATGCCACTGCTTCTCTGCCTGTTTTCCTGGGATGGCAAGTGAGAAACTTTAATGGTGCCCCACTTTAGTTATTTATGGCCGTGGCACGGCCCTGGCACGTCCCCACTTTTGTGTGAGTCTGTCCACCGTACTTTCTTTCATGTGTGGGTCTTTTTCTGTCTAGTGCTGATGAGCATGCCAAGTCCAAGGTCCTGGGATCTCAAACTGGACTCTATTTGCCTAATGCTTCTCTGGGATGGCTCTAACCAAGCTCCCAGACCCACATTCCAGCTGTGAATTTCAACTTATTTTATAATGCAGGAGAATTTTGTTTCCCCTATCTTGAGGTCTGTTATGATTTATGTCTGCTATGTGGATAACCTCCACCCTTATCATCTATCTCTCTGCACACCTATCATCCATCGGCCTACACACCTCCCCCCTTTATGTCTACAGTCCTTGCTTTGCATTTGGGGTGAGAAGCCAGCTTTGCTGCAGCCTGCTCTGTGGTCACAAGTTGCTGCTGTTTTTTCGGCATAACATTTATGTCTTTAGTCCTTATGGTCTTCAGTTCTAAAATCCTGAGTTTATTTCTTAACTTTCAGAAGAATGCCATTCAAAAGATTAGAAAAGCAAGAGGCTTTTCTATGGTGTCCTGTTCTGAAGACACAAGAAAATGAGTTAACACTGGGGCCGCAGCAGGGACCGACCCACGGAAACCCGGAAGGGCGTGAGCGAGACATCCTTGATATTTCTGCTGATTTCCCTGCTCTGTGGCCCCACAGGAAGTAAGCAAGGCTTCACATGTGTATAGTGACTGAGTAGAGCCACAGCTCAGGGGAACAAAGTGACAATGTCTGCAGGTTGTCATGTGATGATTTCTTCTGATTAGTTTATGTAAGAGCTCATAGAGTGCAACAACATGCTGATAGAAAGTAACGACTTGAGCTATTTTTTAGGACAACATAACCAGTGCCAATATGTTAAATCCGTATCAAGAAAACAGTATCAACCCTCCAAAATCAAGATTTGCTTCCTAAGAACAGAAGTATGGACCTAGACATCCTCTATGATTTCATCAATACTTTTTCTTTTTTATTGAATTTTTGTGTATTTCATACAGCACATCTCAAACAACCTTAATAACTTTTATACCCCCTTCCCTACTGGCACCCTCCCATATCCCCCCGGAGTCCATATACTCTGTCATCCCTGTTACTGTCCACTGGGCTGTCAGTGTCCCCAGCCGTTACCCAGTGCTTGTCCATCTGCTGAGTCTAGTCATCCTGTCTAGAGGCCCTTGTTTTAGGAAGATCAGCTCTTCCTCATCTAGCAGCAATCAGTTGCCAACATTTCTTCAGATAAGACTGAGATCCGATGTTCATTTTCCCAGTTCTATGCTGGGTTCATCAATACTTTAAAAAATATTTTATTATTTTTATTTTATGATTTGCGTGTATTGCCAGTGTGTACGTACATGCACTTGTCTCATGCAGTGCCCAAGGAGGTCAGAAGAGGGTGTTGAATCCCCTGGAACCAGAGTTACTGGCGATTGTGAGCTGCCACCTGGGTGCTGGGGATTGAATCTGGGTCCTCTGCAAGAGCAGTCAGTGGTCTT
Organism: Nannospalax galili; assembly: GCF_000622305.1. Classification (NCBI taxonomy): domain Eukaryota; kingdom Metazoa; phylum Chordata; class Mammalia; order Rodentia; family Spalacidae; genus Nannospalax; species Nannospalax galili. The sequence continues at coordinate 2,562,500 of NW_008355380.1, forward strand.
AGCTGCTGAGCCATCGTTTCAGCCCCAATTTCATCAACACTTGATCGACATGATTAGGTTCGTATAATTTAAGCATATTTTACCAAATGTGTGATGTCACTACCCATTTTCAAGTGTACATTAAATTTTGTGTTACAGTGTTTCCTAAGTTCCTTGTGACAATATAGTACTTGACATAATCTCTGTCATCATGCGATATCTTTACACCTAGGTATGTGGTCTCCAGATCTCTACTGTGGAAAGGATTTCATAAGGTCAAAAGTAAACTGGGACTTCCCTCACTATGGAAAATTGACATGTGGATGACAGGAAGTAATAGGGCAATGATCTCTAAACACCAGAGGCATGGCCCTATGAGAACAGAAACGTGGGCCACACACATACTTAAGTGTTCAAATATTTTAACAGCATGGCATAAGATCTGTTTGGTCTCTGATGGGCTTTTCTGTCTAGAACACTTTAAACATCTCCCTAAGTCTAAGACATAATTGAAGAAAACCCAAAGGTTTTATTGGAAGCGCTTGAACACCCGAGAACCCTACTTAGAAAATACGTTTTGATTGACAGATAAATGACTTGCAAGGCTCTTTGTATTAATTTGAAAGTAAATTAAATGGAAACTTCAATATGAGCAAAATTGATTTTCTCTGCTGACTTTTTATTGGCAGCAAGTTTTCTAAGTTAGGGCTTGGTTGAAATTTCATATTAGTCTGTTTCATGGTTTTAATAAATAGTTGTTTTAAAAAGGGGAGAGACTCTAGATAGGCCGACTAGACCCCAGTGGATGAACTTGCACTGAGGGATATCTGGGGACACTAACTTGACTGGATAGACAGTAACATATGTGACAGAATGCATGAAACCCAAGGGGGACTATGGGAGCTGCGGCTGGGGCATAAAGAAGATTAGGGTGTCTTGTATGAAACGCACAAAAATTCAATACAACTCTACATTGAAGAAAAAAAAGAATCCCAGTGTTTCACAGGAAGTAAAAGTTCACATACCCGCACTCATTGCGCCCACCCTCCAGTGGTCTGAAGTTGGTTTTGGACTCTGGTCATGCTGTTGGGAAGGGAGAAGGAGTGAGCAGTGTTGAGTCCATCCGGGGTAAGGCAGTTATATGCAGCTGTCCCTGGTTTAGCAGGTGAGCACAGCCCCAGCCCTGCTTAGGAAGCTGTGCAGAGAAAGGACCTGATGGAGGTGAGACACTCTCTGCATAGATACCCCGGCTCCTTCGAAGTTGTGAGAGCTGGTTTAGCCTTCCCTGCTCTCCCAAGGCAAAGTCTTAAGCCGGACCTACAGTGACACCTGTGCCCTGACCTGTGTCTTTTGGCATAACCCTCTGCGTGCCCATGGTCTGAAATGGGCCCAGTGGCATACCCCTCTGAGGCCCTTAATATGGGCCCCATAGTACATCCCTTATTGTGGCAAATTCCTGTGACTCCCATGCCCTGACTTGGGCCTTGAGGCACATCCCTTGTGGCACCTATGCCCTGACACAGACCTCATGACACATCCCTCTGTGTGGCACACAGCCAGGCTGTGACACGTGTCTCATGGCATATCCCTCAGTGGCACCCAAGCTGACACAGGCCTTGTGACGTAGTTCTCTGTGGCGTCCTTGCCCTGACAGGGGCCTCGTAGTACATCTCTCTATGGTGCCTGGGTTCAGGCAAGGGCCTCATGGCACATCCCTCCATGCCTCAACACAGGCCTTGCAGCACATTTCTCTGTGGCACCCATGCCTTGACCTGGGCCTCCGGACACAATCTTCTACGGCACTCGGACCCTGACACACATGGCACACCATCTCAGCTTTGGGCATAGATGGTGATGAATGACGACACTTTGAAGTTCTGCAGTGAGTTTTTATTAGATGGTGAGCGGAGTTGATCCCCAAGCTGGTCTTCCTCCTGCAGAATGAATTCCTTGGCCACTCTCAGGCAACTTCTAGGGTGATTCGACCCTCTAGGTAGAATGGGCCTGCTATGAGTTACTTTGTTCATCCCTGTGAACAAATACTTGACAAGATGCAACATAAGGGAGAAGAGGATCAGTTTGGCTCATGGTCCATGGGGTGGGGCAGTGGGGCAGAGGTCACAGTGGTACGGCACACAGCCAACCTCCTTATACTTCAGTAGACCTAGAAGCAGAGGACAGGAAGTAGGTCTGGTCAATCAACCTAAGCTCTGCCCTCTGCCCTGCCTTCTCCCCATGACCACTTAATCCAACTATTCCCCACTTGCCAAAGGTTCCACCACATCCTAAAACAGTGCCGCCAGCTGGGGATATACACACCTTGGGGAATAGGTCCTATGCAGAGGCACCACCATCCGGCTCCTCAGTGTATCCTCAGGACTTGGTGCCAAGCAGGTGCCTCATCAACGTGTAATAATAGAAGGACAGAATATACCTGTGGATGCAGTGGGCTACAGACCCCAGAAGAGATGGAAGTTTCTGAGCTGACTGAAGGGGTAACATCAGATGTCTACAAAATCATTTCAGAAAACACTGACTGTGACTACATGGCCATCCTGACCCAAGCAGCCAGAATTTGGCACATCACATTGCACTCCCCACCCCTGACAGTCTCCCAACCTCTGCGTGGCATCATATCATCCTGTGTGTGGACCCTAGAGAGGGAGAAAAGTTGAATGCCTTTTCAAGGTCACAAGGACACCTTGTGGACAGAAGTGGTCCTATTTACAAGATTCACAGTCAATTATAGAAGTGGGAAGTTCATATACGAGACACATTAATTCACAGAGTGGGTAGATTGAAAAACATCCAGTCGTTACTCAAAACCATGGGAACCTCACTGTCAAAGTTCGCCTGATCATACAAAGTCTTTCACAGAATCATCGGCAGATCTCCCTAGCTGTTGATCAGTTTTGCTGGTTATGTGCAGTCTGTGTGGTCCTCTGAATAGGCCAACTCTGACTGTGCATTTGGTAGGCGCCCTCAGCCTTTGTTTCAAGCCATGGGCACCTGCTAGTCTTCCTATGAAAAGTAGCCTGGAAGGAGGGAGCCAGAACTGGACTGAACCAAAGCAAAGGGACCTGGGACTGGAGCAAACGAGGAAGGGGGCTGCACGCTGCGGGGAGAGCAAGGAAGCAGTTTCTCAATTTGAGAAAGGAGAGCCCAGAGATCAAGTTAAAGACCATGCCCTTCGGGTGAGTGGCACAGGAGTATCTCAGCCAGGGATGAAGACTTCCAACAGGCACCCGTCTCTGCTGCAAGCTGCCACCCAACACCTACTGCCATGGCGCACTCCACCAGCACATTCATTTTTCATCCCTCGTGACCCAGCACTCCCTTGCCACTGAGCGGAAGGGCATCCTGGCGTCCCTCTAACACACTTGTTCCCACGTGCTGCCTGTCCACAGCTTCCATCAGAATCTGCAAGCAGGCAGGATGGAAACTCAATTAAACACTCGGGGAAATGCTTCCCAAGTAAGCCCATGTCACTTTTTAATAACTATGAAGTTTTAAAATAGAGGAGTGATAGGTGTTTGTATTTAATCAGAAACCTGGGTAAAGTGTCTGTTCCTCTTCAGTAGACAGTTCTGTTCACACACTGATGGCCAGGCAGACTCTCCCTCCCTCCTTGGCAAACCACTGTGGCCGACACTTTGGGTGGGTGGGGGTGTCAGCTTTTAATTGTAACTGTCTTGTGGAGCGGTGTTGTTTTAATATCCTGTATAGATTTTTATGTAATACACTTACTTGCAGGCAGCCTGAAGCAAGAATCAATTCTGTGAAGGGCTCTTCTTTTGTTAAAAGCCAATCTTGTTTTAATGATGCATGAAGAAATATTCTAGCATTGACATTTTTCTGTCAGGTTTCTTTTGAAAAATCAATTAAGATAATACTGCTTTGACCTAGTTATCTGGTTAATGCTTATTAGGAATGTAATATGATTTACTGTCAGCATAATAATTTTTGTATCTTATCCCATTAGCTTGTGCATATTTCAAAGTGTATCATACAATGGTCACTTCTTAAAATGCAATGTAGTAGAACGCATTAATTAGACTGGCTAAGGTCATTAGACAGGAGCTAGCTCCCAGGCTCCTTGTCCCAAATTTGTATGCAATGTCTATCAAGATATTTTGTTATTTACTTTCCTAGAAAACTATTTCTTAACCAGTGGACTTAGAAACTTTGTGTCCAACTATCCTCCTACAAATTACAAATAATAGATATTTGGGAGTTAAACTGGATGGGTCTGGGATTAGTCATTATGTATATAATTTAAGCAAATTAAGGTTCAAAAAAACCCAAACAAGGGCAGCATTTCTGGCTGTGAGCATCCACGCCAGACTAGGCATGCTGTGGAAATCACAAAAATAGGCAAAACCAGTGCTTTCTAAAAATGGCCGATGTCTTTCTTTGCTGCCTTTTGTGTTAATAACGGTCGTGGCCCCGTCTAGTGGGAAGGACTCACAGAGACCCTTTAGGGGAAAGTATTGATTTCTGCCCATTCAGGATTCGGTGGTAACTGGAGGCAGTGCTGCCATAACCTTGTTAGGTGGAACCCAAATTAAATCTCTCCCTGCTTTCCTGTTGGCAAGATCTGCCTGAAAGTTCACTCTCTCGGCTAAGATTTGGTGCCACGTCTGCAGACTGTCTCCGGGGATGAGGCTGCGGGGGATTCTTTTCCCTGTGGTAGAACTGAACGCTTTGCTTCTCTTACCAGATCTTTCAGTGGTTTTCCCTCACCCAACCTTCTTCATTTCTTTCTGTCTTCCTGGCTGGACACCCACCCGGATACAGATGCCCCTAAGGCAATGTCACGGGTTCCTTGTGGTCTGATCCCACCCTCACCTGGTCAGCACTCTGAATTGCTAACGTGATCCATTCTTCCATTCCTGATCTATGTTACCAACATCCCACCCAACAGTAAACATCTTGACACGTGCAAAGGTCTTCCCATGTCATCACTCAGCATTGAAAGTGAGTCAGTAGATGCATAAAAATGAGGACAACAACCAAGACATGGAGACGCTCCTAACACGTTTACTACTCCGCCCAGTCTGTTGGCTCTCGCTGTTCTCTGCCTTATATAACCTCCCTGAATCATCAGGGCCCGCTTCCAGTTAGATGTCTGCCGTCCATCATCTCAGATTCACCAGGAAAATGTTTGCACTTAACAAAAGTGACCTTGTTTCCCAGACCAGCATGATAGATTTATGTGCCTAGCTTAACAGAGCCTCCTCCCCAGCCTGGTAACATTTTAATTAATTAAAGAAAAATCAATGAGCTCAGATTCTGCTTCATAGAGGGTATTTTATATTTTATAGTTCTGTGTTTTAAGAGGAAAACTTTTAATTCTTATTTTTGATTGGTCATAATTAATCTCCCTCTCTTTCTCTTCCTACATCTTCCCCCTCTGTCTCTGTCTCCCTGTCTCTTTGTATCTCTCTCTGCATATCTATCTATCTATCTATCTATCTATCTATCTATCTATCTATCTATCTATCTATCTATCTATCTATCTATCTATCTATCTATCTATCTATCATCATCATCATCATCTTAAGACATATTTCTCCAGGGGCATTTAGGGTCCAGAATGTCGCCCACCATTCTCCACACACAGCGCATCTGAGTCCTGGAGGTCTGGATCCGAATAAAGCTGGGCTGAGCTGGCTAGCGCCAGGGCATCGTGAAGCTTTAAATAGAAGGGAGCTGAAGGTGTGGCAGCTCGGTGCAGCAATGCGACATGCACAAAGAGGACAGAAACAAGGGGCATCTAGACAGACTCAATCAAAAGTCCTTGTCAATAAACCCAGGCGAGGCAAGCCGCTGTGCAGCCACTCTGCCCGGGGGGGCATTTGCATATGGGCTCTGGGCCGCCCCAGCACTGGGCATGTCACTTTTAAGCACCCAGTTAATTGACTTGACAGCGAGGTGAGCTCCTTCTTTCCCAGAGATGTGACTGCCGACTGTGGTTTTAATTATGAGAAACATTAACTCCGGGTGGCCATTGGGAGCCTGAAATTATTAGTTAATAATCATTGATCATACAAGTATTCCAAATAAAGGAAATTAGGGCTGGAGACACGAGTGGTTCACTTCGGATCCCAGGTTACCATCTCCTGCCTAACTAGGCACTTCCCTGTGTATCTGAACTCTTTTGCCTTTTAACTGTGTCTGCTGTTGCTATGGTGATGGCATAATTTTGTAATGGTCTAAAAATGACACTGGCATAGATACTGACAGATAGGAATTAATTCACTAACAAGTAATTATGTAGCGAAATGTTGACTGCCATGCAGAAGGTGTGCAGTGACACATTTTCTGTTTTCCAGGCTGGCAGTAACATTAGCGTTGGTCATTAGTGGTAGACATCTCAGTACAGTGTTGGATACGGGCTTATATGCAGACCTATTTAGTTACCTGTGTGACAGCCTTGTTCAGGGTACCAGAAACAGCTGTCCCAGCCTGTATGAGCCAAAGTAATTAGGCCTGTCATCTTCCCACTCTGATTGCCCCTTCAACCTGCTCCACAAAATGCAAATATTGTGCTTTATTGCCACAGTCACCTTGACATGGATATTGCTTTGGAGCATAACTGGATGAGATGACTCCGAATTTGCATTGTTCATTCTAATAAATTTGCTTCCCCTCCATTGCATGGCAGGACCCATCAGATAAAGTCTCCCAGAGTGTCATCAATCACCAGCCCTGACAGACGGCTTTTGCCTTCATTTGTTACATACGAGAACATGTTTAATTATTTGTCCTGTAATTAGTTGGGAAAATGTCAGGAAATGTCAGCTCTCTGTTCGCTGTGGAAGGACTGCGCTTGAAAGCCGGGATGATTGAAGTATCATTAATGCTGCCTAACTAGACGCGCATCAGCTGGGGAAAGTGAGAGCCCTAAAAAAGTAATCACGGCGAGTTCCGGAACCGGAGCCCGGCGCCCACCGCGCGGCCCATTAGCAAACGCCGGTGTGCTCCTCGGATTCTGCACAATGAGCTACGGAGGGCGAGCAGACCAGGAACAAGCTTCTTGGACCGGTGGGTTCCGCCACATTCTGCTCTGCCTTCCCCAAGCACGATCGTGCCCACCGCGTCACCGTGCGGCGCCTGGTACTTAATCTGCAGGTTGGAAGCTGGTCCCAGCTCAAGGCTGGGGAGGTGCAAAGGTGGGCTGCTCCGGGAGGGGCGGGCCTGGAGGAGCGCAGTCAGGACTGTCAGTCTGCTTCCAGAACTCTGCTAATAAGAGCAAACCGCCATCACTTGGCAGCGAAAAGCACAGGAACAAAACCAGCGAAGGCGGCAGGAGGCGGCGCAGAGACACACAGGCGTCGGCCGCTCGAGGAAGTTCACTGGACATGCCAGCCGCGGCCGGACACCAGCAGGGACGCTGGTTCAGCAGTGGGTGTGAGGCCTCGCCGGATTCGCTAGTTAGGTAAAGGAGTGACAGTCTTCGGAAGAAAGGACAGATTTCTCACATGACAGGAGGCTGTGTTTCGAAGTGGACTCCACTAGGCTTTGATTATGCTCCCTCAAGATGTTGTGACACCCCACCCGTGAGCACACACTGCATCTTGTGACCGACACCCCGTGTGTGTGGTGTGCGTGTGTGTGTGTGTGTGTGTATGTGCTGGTGTCCCTTGATTCTAGTGTAGAAGGTGCAACATTTGTTAATAAAATGCCATATTTACAAATTCCACGGGCAGATCTGTGTTGTCCAAATTAGTCACTCTCTTGAAGTCTTCCTTTACCTAAAGCCTTCCATCATTCCATGTTCTGAGAACAAGTAAATTATTTCTGAATTCAAAGAAGAATTCAGCTGACGTTGTGTGGCTCAGCTACTCCGGACTTGCCAGGGCATGGTTGTGCTGATTAGTAAATGGTTAAAATTATGCTCTGCGAGGAAGGCCAGCAGCGGCTCCATGCCCACCGACTGTGCGGAAGGCTAGACCGAACAGACACAGTACTACCAAGAGCAAATTCCAAGTGCCTGCAGGATCTGGGAATTTGTCTAGGTTGTCCCTTCTGGTAGATCGGAGTTTTTAAAAGATCAGTTATTATTTATCTTTCAAAATGCAGTGGTAAATGGAATCAGAGCACGGAACTCTGAGGAACTCACAGGCACTTAATGAACATTCATCTTTAAAATTACGATTGTTGATGGGGTTGGAGACTGCATATGGCTAACAAGTGTGGGGCTCTGAGATTGGTCCTTAGCATCTGAAAATAAAAAGATTTTTGAGAAAAAAATATATGGCACCATAATTATTTTGAGGAGGCCATCTCTCAGGGCTTATTCTAATTTAATCTTTGTCCTGTATACTATTCCGTGTTACTTTTCCCAAGGGGGAAGCCCTTCATGTCCCCAGCATGGGGACCCTTTCATTTGCTTTCTCTTTAAGAACTCTCTCTGCAAGGCTTTCAAAGGCATCATGGGGCTGATGTTGAAAATTCCAGCAATTAACCACACAGCACAGCTTCCCTTCTAACGTCTTGGATGGCCCTTGTTTCGCACAGGTTGAACCGTTTTTAATGAATGCCAAAAGAACAGTAAAATCCCTTTTCGTCAATTAAGTCTTTCAGTATTCCCGCCTAGTGGACTGGAGATTGGGTGAGTGTAGGGACACCCTTGAAACTGTCTTCTCTATTAACAGTTGGATGCACTCCACAGGGACTCTGCTCATTAATAATCAGGAGAGGAGAGAACCAAGGTGCGCGTGGCACTGCCTGTGATTCCCTTGGATGGTTCCAGGTCGGAGTAAACAGAGACAGGCTCTCTGAAGATGGCGTTCTCAGTGAGGAGCCTCCTCTGGCCAGGGCAATGGGTAAAGTTCCTTTAGCTTCTGGGAGGATTAACTGTCCTTAGACTGCAGTACAGAAAGGACCAGCCACACCCAGGCCAGGAGCAGGGCCCTTGCATGGCCTGAATCCTTCCTGAGGAGGATGTCTCTGTTAGCAAGCCTCTCAGATGGTCCCCTGACAGGTTTGAATCCACCTGCAGAACCCTCTTGGACACTGCTCCTTAGCCATTACTTCAAATAAAAAAACAAAACAAAAGAAACGCGCTCTGGCTATTAGGAAGAACCTAGGGGAGGCATTCATGCTGACAGTCCAAGTCCCCCAGGCTTGCGCTTCTCCTTGGTGGAGACTGTGGGTGAACACACACCAGCCACAGTCCCCGCATGGGTAGGGTCAGCAAGCAGGGACTGGGAGAATGTGGCTGTCCGTCAGTGCAGGGACACAGGCTGTCCACCCACGAGGCTGCCTGCTGGGCTGAAGGGCAGGCGCTGGGAGTCGCTTCTCTGAAGCCTCCGCTGGCTCCACAGCTGCTGCTGTTAAACTCAGGCAGCTGTTCCCAGCAGCTCCAAGAAGACAAATGTCTTTTAGGGTAATTTTGGTAAAATAAATCACCATCCTTGGGATCAGGCACATTTATTAGTGACAAAAATCCAGAGGGTGGATTTCTTTCATGCTTTATTTTTTTAATGTAGCAGTTCAGGTTGTGCGCTGCGAAGTTTGGAAATGGGACTTCGAGCCCCGCTGATTGGCCTCTATGCATGTTTATTTTCTGTGGATAAGGGAAGGACGAATTTCTTGACTGTTTTGGAACAGTGGTATGGATTCTGTCGGGGAGAGACAAAGAAAAAGGTCAGCACGTCGCCGCTCCAGAGGCCGGGGAGGCAGACCTTACTCTGGAGTAAAGGCATTTTGAACGCACCCGAAGCGAGATTCCCCAAGAGGGGGTGCCTGTGGAACTGGAGGACGAAGCCCTAAGCCCAGAAGCCTCCTTGGCTTTGGGTTTGCAGGTCCCTGGCCCCGGTGCATATTTTATGAAATGATTAATGCCGGCAAGGAGCTCACATTTTTACATTTCCATATTTAAGCATACATAATAAATTGGGAATTCTTACAAACAGATAAGACGGGTTTAATAGCATTACGGACAAATAACAATACAATAAGCTGAAAACAATACATTTAAGAGGAAGCAAAACAACGCCTTGAGGTCAGACAATATCTCACACAACACTGGGAGAAGCCTGCCAGTTGTTTGGATAACTACGTCGCAAAGCCTCTTAGAACGTTGTTAAGCCTTTACTCAGTAATGCATTATCATGCATATTTCATAGCCGGGATTACCAAGGCAGAATTGTGTGTCATTTTTGTTGTATGTCTTTATAATTACACCTTGAAGCCACCACTAGGTTTTTTTTAAACTACATATTCATGAAAAGCGGACTTGTAATTTGATAAAGGGGAGCTTGTGTTCCCGTCTCCATTCAAACGGCATCGCGGAGCAGAATAGAAGTAGGCATCTGTGTTCTCCAGCATTAATCTCCTCAAGCACATTCCGGCTGCTGTGATGTGCAGAAGTAAGATAAGTCCTGAACGGGCTGGAGCCGAGCGGGCCAGACAACTCTATTATTGGCTTCATAATTGCTTAATTAAACTTTTGTCAGTAATCATTATGAGGGCAATAGAGCTGTTATACTGGCTTCTGTTAAGCAAAAATCAATAAACTGTTGGAGTTAATTTCGCCGTATTTTTTGTCCTGCAAATGAAATTCATTGCTCCCGGTTAGTGATCTGTGTGGCTGCCGCCCGGCTGATATGAACAGCCATCACCATTTGAATTGAGGGTATTCAGTAGCACATGAATATGAACAAATGGCAAACATAAATCTCTTGCATGAAGTACACCTCCTATCCCTTTATTATGGAACAATTGACCCATCTAAAATGAATTCTAATGCCAGGAAAGCGTTTAGATTTAAATTACACCATGGTCCTCTGGATCTGAAAGATGGCGGCATAAAAAAGATTAATATGCTAATTATTTTTCTCCTTATTTTTTTCCTTCGACATCCATGGTGGGGCATTGTGAAGCGTGTAAATAAGATGACTGTTTTGTCAAGAAATGGCTCTAAGGCACACTATATTCCTTTGCAATTTAATTTGTTTATTCAAAAACCTCACTCCAGATTTTAACTGTGTTTGCAATAACACTTTATTTTTCACATAATGTTTGCCTTTCACAAAGAGTTCCTGGAGTAAGAAAAGCATGTTTTTGTTTATTGAAATAGATTTAATGGTATTATGAATGATGGCATTCTTAACCAAGGCTGTATTTATAAATTCCTGTCAAACTTTTATTTTCCCTCTTCATGTGCTTCTAGCATTGATTGGGGTCTCTTTCTCTGGACCAGGCAGGAGGATTTGCTACCAGTACACCACACATCCCTCCACCTGCCCCGCCCCAGACATTCCTAAGATAAAAACTCAAAACCAAAACAGAAAATGAATGCTCAGCGTCACCGGATGCTGATGTGTGGTTCGTACTGAAACCGGGAACAGTGAGAGTCACCAGTCTGCATGAAGTGACGGCTTCAAGACTGCAGACAAGCACCTCCACTAGAGGCAGTGGAGGGAGGGCGTCTTGATGGTGCTTCCAGGGCCACCACGTCCTTTCTGCCAGCACCTTGACAGGCTCACTCTGGGCTCTCCTCCCACAGCTGGCTTGCTGTGGTGGGAGAGCTTGCAAGGTGGATCCGTCCTAGACACACCAGGGCATGCAGTAAAGTTATGAATGCCACAAGGATTGAAGAGCACGTCCTTCCTGAGGATAGAAAGTCAAGCTTGGTCAAAGTGGGAAATGCTTCCGTCTTTGAAGACAGAGGGAAGAGAGACGCTATTCTCAATATTTTGTAGCAATCAAAAGAAAAGGAAATTGAGACAAACAAGAGAAAGATACCATTTTTAGTATTTGTGCAAACAGACAATTCTTGGATTGTCACGGGCTTCTTTCTAATTGCCTACTACGCTTTTGTCTAGGAGCACAGACATAGAGCACTGCAGCAAGGCTGTCTGCAGCGTCATTTGGCTTCTGTTATTTGCAAGCACGGGCCTTGTGCCTGGTGCTCAGGGGACGTGGACTGCTTCCCTGACGTCTCAGGACCACCTACCAACACCTAAAAATGCTTGACGCAGGGCATATCAGATGCTCAGTTAATGCCACGGCAGAGAATGGAGTGGAATCCCACCTGGGCCAAGTGTGTCCAGAGGGTGCGGGCTGACAGGCTTGCTCATGCCGCAGAGCCCTGCTGAGGTTCACTTCTGATGCTGACGTAACCCTGGCTTTGCAGGATGAGTGTGGTTGAAACTGCACCCCAGGAACTTGCCCAGAAGGGAACGATGCCAGCCACCCTGACTGGATGTTCGTGTCTATCTTAATTTGTCGTGAATTTGTATGTTTCTGTGCCAGAATAATTTTAAATAATTTCAAATGATTTAAATAATTTTAAGTGATTATCTTTCTCATATCTGTGAACCAATGTGTGATGTGGGGAAGGAAAAATTTCATGTTGTCACACTTAGAATCACCATTACCCTTGTGGTCGCTAGAACAAAAGGGGGGGACTGATAAATCCCCCTCTAGTAAGAAAGGTGTCTGACATCATGAAATTCAGTCCTGCAGGACACTTATTTTGAGTCTCCCAGTAAGTCCTTTCACATGAAAGAGCAGACTCCCAGGAAACAGTTTGAGATCACGTGTCGATTGCAAGATGCACAGCCTGCATATGGGGATTTTAATTTTCATTATCGCATTCATTATATGATTTAAATGAGATTACGGTATAACACACACCATACCTTGTGATTAAGTAACAATATTTAAGCACCCTGGAAATCTTCTAGGTTGTTCATTTCTAAAATTGCAACTTATCCATTTCAGCATGCATTATGTATTGGGTTGTAAAGCTGTATAAAGCTTGGATAAATGGCTGATTTTCCTCTAAGAACACCTAGAAATACAAGGGATTAGGAACCTTTCGGCTGGGTGGGAAGGGATGCAGGTGGCGAGGCTGATGGAAGCCGTCAGTGCTGTCCTTAAGAAGCAGGCACATGGTGGCAAAGCCGGCCACTGACTCACCCACCACCTAGGGCAGGTCCAGGGAAGGCGGCCACAGATGCTGCAAACCTCTCATTTTCTCCTGATGGCTACCCAGAGTCCCTGAACACTGTGGCCTGACCAAAGCCTCATGCGGAAGTGAGGTGGGTGCCCTGTGTATCTTCAGAATGAGAAACATTGGAGTTTTCATTTTCACAAGAACCAGTGTCGAAGGCCCTGACTGCCTCAAGCCCCTTGATTGCAGCAAAGGTCACATTTCTCCTCCGTGTGGTATGTCCTTGCACAGAAGCAAAGGTTCCCACTTACCCTGACCTTGCACAGATGCAGTCCATTTCCCCACATCCTTAGCGTGTTTCATGCTCACACAGCCGAGCAAATGCACCGCTGGCTTTGGAAGCGGAAACACGCCTCCCTCAGGCGCCCAAGGTCTGTTTCCAACCTGTTTTGCTGCTCTATTTACATATGGGCGCATTCAGGATTGGGGCTCTGTGGCAGAGGACATAAAGACAGTTGCTGACCATGTTTACTAAGACTTTGTAGTGTTTATGACAGTGTAAAGCCCAGATGCGCCACTCCAAGGACCTTGCTTTTAATCTGGAGTAAAAGTAGAGGAGAAGAGGGAGAAGAGAGACAACACGTTGAGCAGAGCTAACAGCACACTTCAGGGAGGCAAATAGTTCATTAAACTGATGTGCACTCAAAAGCATTTAAATTCAAGAAAAATTGTTCGTAGAGTTTATTTGGTTTTTGAATTTTTGAAGTGTGTGAGCATCATTCCTTTAAGCCTTAATTCCCGAAGGAAAATTTGAGAATCAAATTGGAAGACAGAGAGGTCCTGAGTAGAAGCTGGGACAGGGAGGCAAGCCTTACTCCAAGGAGGGAATTCAGTCTGCAATGACCTCGGGTGCTCCCGAGGCTGCTTTTCATTTAGAAATCACCGGCTCTTGCGTCACACCCTTCCCTGGGCAGCCCGTTTCCCCAGAACCTGTCCAGTTTCTGGCGCTCCTGCAGTCCTTGCAGCGCCCACTTCTTATGCTCCCTGTAGCTGGCCTGAAGATCTTAGCCGGCATCAGCCCAGGACACTCCTGCCTACTGCTCAGTCCCAGGGGCCTGCTTCCTTCCATCACTCCATGTCGTCAGCACAGAGCTACTCTTGAAAATAGTATTTATTGTTTTGTTTGCCTCTGGTAGAGAAAGCAGTAACTATTCTTTGTAGACAGTAGTAAATAAAGAAAGAAGAAAAGTAATTCCAGACTCTGAAGCAAGCACCTCCTGTGTTTTCATGGCCAGCACCCTGTGCTGTGCATGTATGTGCATGTATGTGCGTGTGTGTGTGTGTGTGTGTGTGTGTGTGTGTGTGTATACACAGGCACAGTATTAACCTCTCACAGGGAAGGAGCACAGTTCTTTTGTGTTTGAACCTGCTCCTGTCCCAGAAGCTGGACAGTACTATGGTCTCTTGTTTGTCCGTCTGCCACTTGTCAGGAAGTGTTTCCAAAAGAAAATGTACTGTTTGGTTTCTGTATAGAAAACAGGCATCTCAGGTGTCTGAATAACAGAACGCCAGCAGCACAAGCAGCACCGAGACTTAACCAGATGGGTTACCCATGGAAGGTCTGTCTGTGGATGCTTGACTTCCCAGGGCCCGGCTGCTGCTGGTGCCTGGACCTCTGCACACGGACCCAGGAGCAAAGCTGGTCTGTGCAAAGAATTGAAGAGTTCGCTCCCTAGAGTGCGCTTCCCAGTCACGATGGTGCGCATCATCTTTTCAGGTGTGTTGCAAGGTCTGAAAACAGAAAAGTCCACTTGTATTAATTGTGTACCGAGCTCTTGACCCTAATCTGAAAACTCTCTTGATAATAGATGAAATTGGGCAGGGCATTGTCCTGAAATGTGCTCACGACTCCTACTCAGCCCTTTTTTTTGGGGGGGGGGTTCCTAATGTCAAAAGAGAGACTGTCCTTCGTGAAGCTGGCATCTGGCTTAGCGCCCCTGTGTCCCACCTGAGCAGGCTGGCCTGGCCCAGTGGCCCATGAGCTTTGCCACCCTGCAGCATGGAGAGGAAGAATGTTCTTTCTGGTTAGCATCTTTGCTTCCTTCCACACAGAGAGAAGAGGCAGAGCTGCTCTTCTTACGGGCTCAGGGACTGATAGGGTTCTGAAAATGAATTGGAAGGTGGTCAAATATCACCTTCTCGGTTTTTACAGCCCATGAACCAGCTTGGAGAGAAGTTGCTGCTGTAAGGTTGGTATGCGGGAAATATTCCTGGACCGCTCACCAGAGCCCCTGGGCAAGACCTACAGTCCTAAACATATATTGCACTTTCTGTTCATTAAAAACACTGCCCACCCCAGGTTGGGCCCGACCACCTCGTCTGCACTCCTGCTGGGTGGCCCGTCTGGCCTGCACCTTCAGCTGTGCAAGTCAGTGACGAGGCCCTGTCCTTCTTTCAACGTTAGCAGGAGGATCCTGCTGATTTTCTCTATCTGGTCAGCATTTTCTTCCAGCTTTACAAGGGAGAAAACCATTTTTATTTAAAGTTACTTGATTTGTAACTTAGTTACAAGAACTGTGCACTTTCTACCACAACGTGGACACCTGTGAAACTTGATTCTGTCTGGTTCAACCCTGACAAACTTCAAACCAAAGCATCTCTATTTAGTGGGGACCCACAGCCAAGGCAGAAACTGGCCCTTTCCAGAAAATAATTATGGATTTACAGGGTGCTGCTGCTGGTTCTGGGCAAGAGCTTTTCTTTATTTAGTCAAAGCCAGATTATTAATGAACTGAAAATAGTTCCAAAGGGAGAAAAATAGTGTCTTGGAAGAGAAACCCTTCGGACTCGTCAACAGGACCAACTCAGGGTCACTGGGGACAGACAGGGGACCCTCCCCTCATACAGCCACCCATCCTCTCATTTCCAAACCACACAGAGCTTTGTAAACAAATTCCATGGCCTTTTAAGGCAGCCCTTTCTGGCGGCCCATTGATACCAGTGTTTATTCACGAAAACTCCTGAAGCGTGCCAAGCATGAAAACATGGTATTAAACGTGGAAACTTTAATTTTCATCTCATTAAGGGCACATGAATTGAATACTAATTATTAAAGGTGAAATAAAATAAAAATGCCCACTCCAGCTAGCCCCATTAAACTAGCTTAGCTTTGGCTGCAGTCATAAAAAAAGCAAGAATTCAATGAGTCGGGCTCAACGATCAAGCTGTGAGGCTTCTGTCTTTGCATGGTGAACATGTCCAGGCGGCTCAGCGTCCAGAGGCACTGTCCGAAAGCCTTGTTCACAGGCTTTAGTGCCATGTGAGTGTGGCTGTCTGTCCGTTTGCTCAGTTTTTAAATGCTTATACTTCTCAACCTCATGTTTCTGAAAAACAACCCCTCCTTTTTCTTCTTCAAAGAATATAATGAGGTACTTTCGAATGACTTTTAAAGCTGAGGCATGTGGCCAGGGACATACAAGGCCAGGCCATACAGGAGTGTGTGTCTCCCTGGCTCTCTGCATTGGAGTCCAGACTCTTCAACACATGTGAAAGGCCTGTGCAGCTTTTCTCGGTTTTCTGCAGTCTGGGTGGTCACAGGCTCCGCAGTGGGAGAAAGTACTGTCCCTGGTGGAAACCTGCCCACCCAGGGTGTCACACTGGCTCCTAACCTCTGGTCGTGTGGACATGATTTTCAGAAACAGCAAGTGCAGCCGCTGGGCAAGCCACTCGCCAGCCACCAGCCACCGGCAGCTTGATAAGCAGTGCTCCACACAGTGCCCTCTGCCGAGCCACGAGGCGCTCCTCTGTTCCTTCTGGGAAGGCGGCCTCCTTTCCCTCTAGTTGCCAGCATCTTGTCACGCTTAAATTGAAAACAAAAGATCAGAAGCTTACACACAGTGTTAGAGAACAGGGCCCTCAAGTACAGGAGTCTCTGTTTATTATTTTAAGAAAACTGAGCTAATTTCTTTAAAGCAGAGCAGAGAGGCGTCACCTCCTTCTCGGGATTCTCAGTGTGGTTTTATGTGGCATGCCGGTGCGTGCTGTTTGGAAATGGGAGTGTTGAAATGTAGCCACAGTGATGTCTTTGTAAAGGTGATACATGTGGTCCGTCTGTCAGACAAATACCCCGACAAGCACAGGTCTTTATCAAATTACCTCTAAACTTTGGGTTTGAGGGGCCCTTTCAGCTAGACATGGGAAGGCTTGCTGGGCTCATTCACAGAGAAATCTCTTAATGATGGTTAATGTCACCCTGTAATCTCCATAGCTCCCATTTAATTGCAACTTTTTGAAGTCTGTCTGCACCCCTGGAGGACGGCGGATCTCTCTGTCTTAAGACTGTTCAGGTGGTCCTCCTGGGCACTCCAAAGCTCATAGAAGGGTCAGGTGAGAGCTGGGCCTGCAAGCCGCGTCAGGCTCTTCTGCAGGTAAAGCACTTTTTCTTCTTCCTTGCAAAGGCTGATGTGCTGTGGCCCCTGCGGAAGGTGACCTGCAGAGCGACACATGTCATAGATAAGACTGCTTTCTCAGGCAAAGGGCAGTGTTGTTTGTGGGTTGTTGTTGTTGTTGTTATTTGTTGTTTTTTTTAGTTCAAGCCTAAGGTTTTGAAATGTTGCATATTGCAGAATGGGCTTGGTTGGAAATATACGCTAACAGCTTAAAAATATACACTGTCTTCATGATGTGGAGGGAAGACTGGAAAGGAGGTGTACCATGTAAGGGAAACCCAAGGTTAAGGTAACCCCAGCCTTAAGCCAGACAAAATGCCAACACAGGCGTGGAGAAGTGAGTAAGAAACCCATCCCTCTCTGAGGAGTGACTAGTAACTGATGGCTGTAGGGAGGGGGAGAGCCAGTCACAAATCTGACTCTATTGGCATGACATTACATATATGTGTCTGTCTGTACATATATGTTACACTACATGAACTTGGGGAAGCAGTGGGGGTGCAGATAGGAGGGGTGTGTGTGTATGTGTGTGTGCGTGTGTGTATGTGTGTATGTATGTGTGTGTGGTGGAGTGTGTATGTGTGCATGTGTGTGTATGTGTGTGTGGTATGTGTAAGTGTGTGTATATATGTATGTGTGGTGGTGGGGTGTGTGTGTATGTGTGTGTGTATGTGTGTGTATGTGTGTGTATATGTGTGTGTGTGTGGTGGGGTGTGTGTACATGTGTGTGTATGTGTGTGTGTATGTGTGTGTATATGTGTGTGTGTGTGGTGGGGTGTGTGTGTATGTGTGTGTATGTGGTGGGGTGTGTGCGTGTATGTGTGTATGTGTGTGGTGGGGTGTGTATGTGTGCGTGTGTGTATGTGTGTGGTGGGGTGTGTGTGCATGTGTGTGTATGTGTGTGTATATATGTGTGTGTGTGCATGTGTGTGTGTGTGTGAGGTGTGTGTGGTGGGGTGTGTGTATGTGTGTGGTGGGGTGTGTGCGTGTGTGTATGTATGTGTGTGTGTGTGTGTGTGTGTATGGTGGTGGGGTGTGGTGTGTGTGTGTATGTATGTGTGTGTGCGTGTGTGTATGTATGTATGTATGTGTGTGTGTGTATGTGTGTGTGCGTGTGGTGGTGTGTGTGTGTGGTGTGTGTGTGGTGGGGTGTGTATGTATGTGTGTGTGTGTGCGTGTGTGTATGTGTGTGTGTGCGTGCCACTGCAGGGAGGCCTCATTTCTTTTCTTCTGCCATGGGGGTCCCAGGGACCAAACTCAGGCTTGACAGCAATCACTCTTAGCTACCGAGCCCCCTCACCAGCTGGCAAATGCTTTTTTAAAACTGTGAGAGCTCTCCTTAGTTAAGTTCTTTCCCCACTGTGACCTGGCTGAGCCTGGTTTCCAGTAAGATCAAACTTGAGTTAATGGTGAAGTCTCCTGCACCCCTCCATGTCCACAGTGTGTGTCCCTTCTGGGCCACGCAAACAAGAAACAAACAAGGAAATGCTGCCAGCTTTGACCATTTCTAAGCCAGGTCTTCTTAATACAGTTTCACACAAGCAGATGCAGTGAGCAGCAACACATTCAAGGATGCCAAGCTGGACTTTCCCATCCAAAGTCACAAACTCCTCTGCAGGTTAGGAGATCACGACTGTCACTTTGTCCTGGATTCTGTGGATTGTGCTGCACTTACAATAATGTCTTTTTCACTCTAATTGAAAACGCCCTGAGAGGGACGCAGTGCACATGGGTTACAAGTGCCAAGGCCTTTGCGTCGAGCTGCTGGCAAAATGACCTGTGAGAGTCTTTGATACCACATCCCAGACCGCTTGAAAATAAAAATACAAGAGCAAATGTAAAAGGCTAGGAGGCTGGGATTACAGCAGGCCCCTTACTGTGCCCAATATTTTATTTGATTTTTGAAGCAAAAAATTATGTCACTTTTAAAAGTGTGGGGCCACGTTTTCCTCCAAAGACACATGTCTTAAGGGTTAAGCTGGTTTGGGAATCATCTTAATTAAAATTATTCATGTGAGCTGACACAGTTTCTAATTTCTGAACTTTACCCCCCTGAGCTGACACAGTTTCTAACCCTAACTTCACACCCCAACACACACACACATACTTTTGCACTATGGGTGAATCACCATGCTATTTGTGTCTGTCTGTGGCTGCAGCGAGCTGTTCAGACGTGAAAAGTGACACTGTCTAGGTCCTTTTGCATCAGGAAGCTTGCCGTGTGCCCACCAGGGACCCACCTTTCTGCTCCTCTGAGGAGAATGCTGGTTGGAGTCCGTCTCGAACCCTGTGCCCATGACCGCCATGTAGTTTGGCTTTCGAGCATCATCCGGCGAGTTGGGCGGCAGCACCCGACCCCGAGCATCTCCTCTGGGCTCAACCTGATACTACAAAGCAGGTGGGTTACTGCCCAGGGAAGTTCTTCCTTCCTTCAGAGAGATGCACAGGGCCCTCCAATCATCAACATACAGACTGAGTCGTTAAAATCATTCCTATCAC
Source organism: Nannospalax galili (assembly GCF_000622305.1). NCBI lineage: Eukaryota > Metazoa > Chordata > Mammalia > Rodentia > Spalacidae > Nannospalax > Nannospalax galili. Next base: position 2,582,336 of record NW_008355380.1, read on the forward strand.
ACATCCAGCAGGGCCTGCGGGAAGGAGGGCCACAGCACAGGAGAAGGTCCCTGGAGGGACAGGGCGCTGCCTGCACCCATCCTCAGGCTGAATTTTGTCTCCTTGCCTTTTGTCACTGTCTGGACTTCAAAGGATGCTTTATACCCGAAGCTCTTCTCCATGGCAAAAGCCAGCGTTAAAAGACGGGGATTACAATAAGAGTTCTGCAGTTAAGTGTCTGAACTCATCCTCGCCCAAACTTCTCAGCAGTTCACAACATGCATAAACCTCTCCTCGCATTCAGGTCAGCCAGGCCTTTGAGTTCAGCATGGGAAATTCACACCCATTTATTTAAAGACGGGAACAACATGTCTTTTATTTCCTTACCATAAAAGGCTCAAGAGACCTGGGTTTCCTTGGTTGTGACAAATATGTTGCTTTTGAATACATGGTTAGTACCCCAAAGCTGACTAAGACCCAGGGCCCCTCACTGCTGAAAACCTGGTGTGTTTATTAACCTTTCAATCTAGCAGGGCTTGGACCTACACATTAACTCCAAGTTAAAGGAAAGCATTTTTACTCATTTCTTGAACAAAATCTGTTGGAGCATGGGTGCTTTGAGCTCTCTGTTTTGTGTGGCAGAACAGGTTAAAGCCAGGGTGAGGACGCTCCGTAACTTGCGTGGCACAGCCACTTGTCTGAGTCCTGGGTCCTGCTGTCTGTCGCCTCAGTTCCCAAGGCTCAGGTCTCCCCTGGGCCCTCAGGGCCACTCTCCTGTATCTGGGCTTTTAAAGAAAGAGTCTTAGGAGTGCCTGCTTTTGAAGGCGAGTGGCTCATTTTGGACTTCTCCACCGATGACTTCTCTGCCTCCTTCTCTCCAAATTGTTTTCATGTTCCTTCTGCAAATTCTGCTAACAGGGTTCTTGTCTCCCAACACACCAAGCCATAGCAGCCCTGTCCGAAGGGTTCTTATGCTACGCAGCACCTATCCCTCCCATCCCCAGTGCCATCTTTGAGAGTACATTACAGTTTTCCTATTGTGCCGTGGGTTACACTGGGTAAATCTCAAAAGATCTCTGGTGGCTTTTGTTGAATGTTTCTTATCTCAGCTGCTTGATTTCTTTAAGAAGCCACCTATGGAACCTGTCCCTCTTAGATTGCTTTCCTAGGATGCATTTTCTTAAGTCCTGCTGGAGAGATGTGCAGCCCCAGCCTGTGTTCTAAGCAGGGGTGGCTGTCTTTCTGGGAAACCCTTTCCAGCCACTCCTGGTTCCTAATAATTGCCTGTCCCTGTCGCCACTCACCTGCCAGTCCGGCCACACAAAAGATTGCTATGCTCAATCCGGAGCTGGGGCGGTCAGGGCACAAGCTCTCTGACTGCAGTGCTCAGCTGCCGCTGTCCCCAGTAATTAGCCCGAGCTGGCTGCTGCCCCCGGTGGCTTTTCCTGTGAGAGACATTTGACACTGCAGACATCAGAGGGATTTTTCAGGAGGCTCTTGTGGCGTCCGAATGGCTCTTAATTAACCACTTAGGTATCCTCCTTCACTCCCCCGCTCGGCCCTTCCCAAATGGTCGGGGTTGCACTGCCGATCTAAACACCGGGGAAGCGTGCTATCAAAAGATCTTGTAAATGAAGGCTTGTGTAAATTATTTTTAATGATTCCCTCCTGGCACGCCATTATGTTTGTAGTTACACACAGGCACTTCAGAGATGGCTCGGCTTCTGCGAGGTCAGCGGTAGGACCAGCGTAACTAGCTGCAGTCAGTAAATGGCTTATTAATTAGCGCCGTGGTTTTACATTGCTGAGAGCTCTGATGTATGGGGCTGGCATTGTAATTGTGTGGAATCGAAATAATAAGCCATCTCAGTGCTCCTTATGCAAATTGGCATATTATAAAATCATTAGCTATCTAAACAGTGAGTTTTAATAAGAATTACAATGATGAATTTTATGATAATTGACACTCAAATTTTAATCTCTTGGATTTTTATCATTTTGGTGGTTAAAGTGTGTTTCTAATTAAATGTTGCTTAAAATGCAAAGGGTTGCTTAACAATTCTGTTCCCTTCTTCTGGTTCACGTTGGGTTATTCTCTTTGGTCATAGAGGACGGTCTTCTTAGGAACCCGTACGTGACATTCTGTAACATTTGTACTGAGAGACGTTTAATTGTCCTGGTTTTGCGAGTGTGATTTTGACGAGGATGGATTGTCAACCAGGAGACAAAGAACTCCAAATGGCACTGGCGGACTCCATAGGCGGAGTCCCACCCAGGAGGTGAGGCTGGGAGAGGCTGGGTAAGAGCCGGATTTGGGTGCCATTGAGTTTTAAATAATTATGGCTTTGATAACAGACCTTTTTGTCTTCCAACACCTACCAATTGCAATTTTATTTTAAGCCAATATTGTGGTTTATATAAGCCATCGTTTGATAAGGCAATCACTGTTTCAAGAACAAATGAACAGGTAAAAGGAGAACAGTAAGTTCCCTTCTTTACTGTATACAATGACTTGAGCTGTCACCAGGGTGTGTGAACACAGACTACTGAATGCCCGGTCCATCTCATCGGTACCATGGATTCAGCATGCTGTGCTGTCAGGAGCATGCAGTTGGTGCAGATAGAGTTTTCTATCTTTCATGATGCTGAATTTGTCTCAAATGGCAGAAAACCTGGCATGTGGGCTAATGCTAGACTGAGAGAGATGTAAAAAATTTACCAGATTTAAAGAATGCCACAACAAAACAGAATGGAGCCACTTTAAAAAAAATCAATGCTGTGTATTCCTGAGAGAACAGATACACAATTGCTTTTGTCTGCTTTAGGGCCACGTCACAGATTAAATAAAAATACTTGGAAGGGGAAATGTTCTTATTGATGCCCTGGCGGGGAGCTGAGGGTCCACAGGGTAAGCCTGGCTGCTGGGCAGAGTGGGGAGACCCGGGCATCCCTCTTGTTCCAAGTGCTGGACTTGAGTCACTGAGCCCCTGCAGATGATAGACTAGAACCAGGAGCACTGGGGGACGATGATGTTGCAGAGTCTTTAAGGTGTGGGCCTCTGTGAACTGGCTTTTCCCCACTAGAACCTCCCAGGACCCACAAGTAAGCCACGCCCTGGTCCCAAACCTGGGTTGCTTGTGGGAACATCTGCCTTCAGACGTGTCACCCTGCCCCCAGCTTTTTGCTTTTTCCTCTAAGCCCGGGCACCTGATTGACAACCCTGGACAGTGTCTGTGGTACAGGGTCACTGGCCTTCCTGGCAAGGCGGAGTCCCTTCCCTCCAGTGGGCAGGCAAGTGTGCTGGGAGCAAGTGTGTTCAGTTCAGCTGTGGTTATAACAGATGTCTGCAGTGTGGCCAGACTCTGCACAGACAGGCCCAGAGCTGGAGCCTTGGCTTTGGAGCACAGGGCTTCTTTTCACCTGGCTCTCGACTCGGATTCAGATTAGGCAGACAGACCTCAGCTTCCACTGAACACAGACGTCCACCAGCTCTTCAGCGTCTTTCCAGACCGTCATTTATTGAACCTGGTGGGCATTCCTCATGTAGACAGTTTCGAGGAAGAACAGAGGCCCTGGAGCACACGTCCCTCTTCCTAATTGACAGAATCTGTGGTGGTGTGTGCATTCTGACCACACTCTTAGTACTAATGCTGATCCTACCTCTTGGAGGTCACCAAAGGTCACGGAGCCCGGGCCTGGTCAGCCTTCCCCAGGCTCTCGTTGCTGAATGAGGACCAGTGAATGGCTTTGCTGGGACTGAAAAGAAGCTTCCTCCAGTGGGCAGAGTTGCTGCAGGGGTGATGATGCACAGCAGTATGTTAGGCATCTCTGTGGGGAGATCCGCCCAGTCAGAGCAGAGTGAGGCCTGGGAATGCTCCCCCAGGTCTTGCCTGGATCCAGGTCCAGCTGTACCTGAAGCTGACTGTGGGCAGTGGGCCTCCTTTGCCCCAAGTGACCTCAGGGCTTTTCAGTGACCCAATAATCCAGAATTCTGGTCACATGTGAAAACATAGGTGTGGCCAGGCCCTGAATGTGGGATTTGGTCAGATCTGAGCGTCAGGATCTTTGCAGGCCAGTGATATTCCATGCTGGTTTGGTGTGTGTAGAAACTCAGACCTGCTGTTCATGGCCAGACTGGCTTTATAGGCCTGACCAGCCTATGGGGGATGACTGGGGTGGTTGCCATGGGGTTACTGTGTGGATGGGCCCTAGGTCATTGCTTTTAGCCTTAGGAGTGAGGGAAGGGAGATTTGACACAGGTAGAAGGAGAAGACACACTAGGAAGGCCCAGGTGACCAGGGGGCAGAGGTCATAAGGATGTGACCACAAAGCAGGGCATGTGGCAGCCACCATGTTCCGTAATTTGACCTTTGACCTCCAGAGGAAAATAGTAAAAAGTGGTTTCTATTATTTTAAGCAACTCAGTTAGTGGTGATTTCCTATGGTAGCTGCCATACATGTCCACTGGAGACGCCAGCCTAGTTGAAAGGACTCCAGGGGCACTGGCGCCCTGCAGAGGCCGTCATCCTGGGCTCTGGACGGTCTGTCCGTGCACCTGTGGGCACCTCTGAGTCATCCATCACCATCTCTTAAGTCTGGACCTGTCATGTCTCATCATAACTGGCTACAGAGTAACACCCCTTGAACTGCAAGCTTGGGAGTCCCCCTCCTTAACCTCAGCCCCTCCCTCTCGGACAGCACCCGCTCAGGAGCCTAGTTCCTTCCTCCACACTGTCTGCTGATCATGGTCCTCCTGACAGTGACTCCAAGCTCTCCCTCCCATCCCTCTCCTGGACAATGACCCTGCCTCCTAACCTAGCCCTGAGCACATGCCTGGTGAAGCTCTCACACCTCAGGAGACTTTCCACATGGGATCAGTCCCATGGCCCACAGGCCCCTCAAGTTCTGGCCTCTTAGGTTCCCCAGCCACTATGTGTCCCCTCCCCATAGGCCCAGCCTGCGATTCCAACTCATCAGTGCCTGTTCATAGTCCTCCTCTGCCCTGTCCCCACCACTCTCCAGACTAGCTCCAGGTCCTCTGCAGAGCCTTCACAGCCGCCACAGCCTCGTCTACTCATGGGATTCTTAAAGTCACCTAAAGCCAGACAGAAGTCCGCCACTCTCTTTGAAGCTCGTGAAAGACGAGCCCTAGTCCCTGGTACTAAGTCACGGCTTGTCAAATGAAGGAAGGGAGGACAGGGAAATGTATCCTGGCTCTTTATTTTCTCTCTTTTTTCCTTTTGTTATTGGTCAACAAGATAAGAGGCTCCAGATGTCACTTTCATGCAGGTGTGCAGCGTATTTTGCTCGTATTCACTATGTCACCATCACTTGTCCCCTCTCCCCCATCCCGCTGGCCCTGTTCTCTTCACAAATATTCTCCCTTGTTATGTCATCTCTTCATTTTAAACTCCGTCTGTTTTCCGCAAGTGAGTGCGAACTCAGTGCTTGTCTGTTTGAGTCTGGCCCTGTCCTAGTTTGTTCTCCATTGCTGTGACAAAATACTCTGACCAATACCAACTTGGGGAGGAAAGGGTTTATTCAGCTTACATCTCCCAGGTCGCAGTTCATCAGGGAGCCCAAGGTAGGAACTCAGGGCAGGAACCTGCAATCAGGAGCTGGAGCTGGAGCACAGGCCATGGAGGAACACTGCCTACTGGCTTGCTCCCCTGGCTCCTGCTCAGCCTGCTTTTTTATACAGCATTGGCCCACCTGCCCAGGGGTGGCACCTCCCACAGTGGGCTGGGCCCTCCCACATCACTCAACAATCAAGAAGATGCCCCTCAGACATGGCCACAGACCAGTCCAATGGAGGAAATTCCCCAATTGAGGCTCCTTCAACCCAGGTGTATCAAGTTGACACTAAAGCCATCCAGCACAGGCTCGTTTCACTTAACTTCATGATCTCCAGTTTCATCCATGTTCCTGAAAATTGACATGATTTTTCTCTTCCTTATGTCTGAATAAAAGTCCATTGTGTGCACGAGCTGTGCATTTTTACCTGTCCTTCTCCTAATGGACGCCTGGGCTGATTCGCTGACTTGGCTGTGATGAGTGAGCTGTGATAAACAGAACTCCAGCTTATTGATTACTCTCCTGGCTGCTGAGACAAGATGATTGGCAAGAAGCACCTCAAGGGAAGAAGGGCTCCATGCAACTCCCAAGAAACCTCAACCTTGGGAACGGGGCACCCACAGTTAGTGTGGCTCCTCCCCTGTCAATTCACCTAATCTAGAAAGTCCTTCACAGATATGGCTCAGGTGTTTGTGCTCCATGCATTTCTGGTTGCTGTCAGGTCGACAGGATTGACCACCACTGGCATTCCCCGATCCCACTGCTGACACGCTCAGCCTCCCTGAGCACAAACCTTGGGTCTCTGCCTTCCATCCTTCTCCATCGATCTGGTCTTCCAAAGAGTCGTGACATCACACCTGAATCTTTCTGTATAGCACACTAGTGGTGTGCTAGGACTCTGATAAGGGGCACCGGTGTCTTGTTTGACAATCACCACGTAAAAATGCATGCCCTCCCCATGCAAGATCAAAGGAAGTGCTTTCTTGATCTCACCTGTGACAGAGCAGGGCTATTCTGCAGACCCCCACAACCCTCTCCTCCCTTTCACAGACTTTTCTCCAGAAGGTTCACCCTGTGTACATCTAGCCAAAACTCTTAAGCCCTTCCTCTATGAGTCCCCCCTCTTTCTGGGCAGGTCTCCCCCTTCACACCTGCCCTGTAGTTATCATAACCCAACAGCACAGTGTTTTCATGGCTGAAATGAGAGTTATGCCTCTAATCCATCATCTTCCCGTCACACTTGCACATTCTGTCTCCTCCATCCCAGGACGTCTTGGGAGTGCAGCGCAAACCCCCGTGTAAGCTGTCGGCCAGCTGCCGAGGTGTCCAGCTGAAGGGGTCATTGTGCAGCTTCTGGAGACCCCCCAGTCAAGCACAACAACGGGCTGCTGGTCCCCAGAGCCTGCCCCAGACCCAAGGCTCCTAACGTCCCTAACAGGTGTCCTTCTCAACGACTGGGAGGAGGGGTGGGGGGACTGAGAAGCTGAAGACAGAAAACAGTACCAGAAGGAGGTTGCCAAGCTTCACCAAGGAGCTTTCTACTTCTCACAGTCTAAGACAGGACAGGCGCAGCTCGTCACCAGAACAAGGCCTGTTTGACTTTTCACAACAAATAGCTGCCTCAGGGGCGGGCAAGACAAAAACGTCAGACTCATTCTTAGGACCAGACTCATTTTTATTTATTTACTTATTTATTTTTATTTTATGTGTATGAGTGTTTGCCTGCATGTATGTAAGTGCACCCATGTCATGCAGTGCCCACAGAGGACAGAAGAGGGCGTCAGATCCCCTGGAACTGGTATTAAGAATGGTTGTTAGCTGCTTTACAGGTGCTGGGATTCGAACCCGGGTCTTCTGCAAGAGCAGCCAGTGCTCCTAATCACTGAACCAGCTCTCCAACCCCCAGAACATTAGTTTTTTGAATGAGCCAAAGAGAACCCGGGGTGCTGGAGTGTGGGGGTGGGGGTGGGGAAGGTAAAGCCGTTCACCAGGGAGGGTCCTGCTCAGAACCTGCAGCCCCAGGGGAAATAAGGCCACCTGAGGGTTAGCTGTCCACACTGAGACCCAGGTTCAAGTGAGCAGGAACTCAGGGTTCTCTCTCTGTCAGCCTTACCTGGGGGTCATGATCACTTCACACTCCAACCTGGGGGCTGTTTCCTTCCGCCCCTCCCATAGCCTCTACAAGGACCGGTCAGGGAATGAGCTGAGGGGACTTGGGTGCCCCCAGCAAAGCCGGCATTCTTATCACGCCTGCCTTTCCCAACCTAGCTCACCTGCTCCCTGTTGGAGATCAAGTTGGAAGGTCAGAGGTCCCATGCTGGGTCAAAGGTGTCCCTCTGGGCCAGGGTCAGCAGCCTTGCCGTGCTGCCCTCAGGTGGAGCAGTGCACCTGGAGCCAGAGGAAGTTCATGAGATGCACACGGAACAGTGTGGACTCTACACAGGGAGTCCGGACAGGCCTGGAAGGACAGGGCCCAGTGCCCCGCCGCCTACTCCTTCCATGACAGCACCGGAAGCCTCTGCTTCTCAAGAACTCTTGCACGATGGCCTGAGTCACCACATGACATTCCCCACCTACCTGCCCAGAGGCCACCCATTACAGGCGCATGCAGCCTGCTGCAGGCTCCAAGCTGCTCTGCCTTCCCCGTAGCCCTTGGCTGTTAAACAGAAGCAGCCCTCACCTGACTTGCCTCTCTGTTGTCTGGGAGCCTGAGTCATTCTCCTCATAGCCTAGCCCCTTCCTGTGTCTTCACAGAACCCACCAGGCTAGCTAGGGAACCATTCTGATGTCTCTGCATCTGCCTGAAGATGCTGGGGGTTGGGTGTCCCTCTTTGGGGGCCAACTGCCTTGAGTCGGAACATCCTGACCCTCAGCTGTGACCCAGCATCACAGAAATAGTAACCAATTCTGGGATCACCGCACAGAACACAGAGGCAGGACTCCTACCTGCCTCCCCTGTGAGAGGACTGGGGCGCTTGCACAGCACCCAGCACAGAGCAGGCCTTTCCAGCAGGGAGAGCACATAGCATGTGAACATGGAGGCAGTGATTCTGACTTGAAGAGCTTGCAGCTGTCCTGGGGAAACTGAGCTAGAGTTGAGGCATCGACTCCTGATCAGCAATGAAGCCAGAGCCATACACGGCCCCTGGCAGGGTGGAATCAACACCACAGGGCAGGGCCTGTGGTGGGCTGACACAGGCTGCTGGGCCGAGCATGCTGAGATCTGTTCTGCTCCTGCTGGCCCCAGAATTTTTTCTCAGGCAGGTGGGTGACACTCAGTCACCTGTGTCCTTGCCAGAGGACCTGGTTTCTGGCAAGAAACCAGGCTGACTCGTGGGTCTTTGCCTTATCACAAGTCCGGAGAGTGAGGAGAGCCACAGTACCTCAGTGAGGATCTGGGTTTTTCTCATCACCAGTCATCTTTCATGTAAGCACCTCTGGTAAAGTAGACTTCAGTATGTTCACCAACCCAACTAAATGAACTTCAGACAAAACATTTTTAAAAAAGAAGTTTTGAGTAAGGGGTCTCCCTACATGGTCCAGGCTGCCTCCAGCTTGAGACCCTCCAGCCTCTGCCTCCACGGTGGTAGGATGACAGGACTGCACCTCTACACAGGGCTGGGACTTTCCAGGAAGTCAGATCAGTTGCAGAAGTGAAAAGTCATGGTATGAACAGATCCCCCCAGACACTGTCAGTCATTTAAGTCTGGGGCTGTGACACCTTGTGTTCCACAAAGACAAATGGTGAAGGTGCCACCTGGAGACACAAGACAGGAAGACAGGCGTCTGCCAGTCAGATGGTGGCTTCGCAGTCTGTCTACGGGGCACGGCTTCACCAAAACATGGATTGCCAGTTAGTAAAGATCCACTCCAAAGTGGCTGAAACTGAGTTCTGTATAAAGGTTCATCGAGGATACACCTGCAGTCAGGTCTCCCAGGTGCTAGGGAGGGCCGAGGCAGTGAAGAGCTCAAGGCCTCGCCTCGCTGTGCTGCAAAGTTCAAGGCCACAAAGCCGGCCTGAGGACATTATAAGACCCCGTTTCAAAAGTTAAAAATGAAAACCAAAAAGATTTGGGCATATAGTTCACTTACCTAGAATGTGTAATCCCCTGAGTTCAATCCCCTGAACAGGAAGGGAGGAAGGAGGGGTGGGGACTAAAACAAAGCTGAGTGCTCATCTATCTCAAAAGACACAAAAGCAGATTTTTGCCATGAATTTGATAAGTTTTATTCGTTTTCACTATCTTTTTAAAGATAGTAGCCCTGGCTGACCTGGAACTCACTGATAGACCAGGCTGGCCTGCATCTAACAGAGCTCCACCTGGCTCTACCTCCTCTGGGATCAAAGGCGTGTGCCACCAAGCCTGGTTTTAGTTTCTACTTTCAAGTGAAGTTTGGTGGTTAGTCCACTGTCAGAAGGAAAGCTGATATTATAATCCATTTTTTTTTGTTGTTGCTGTAACAAGAACACCAATGATTACTAATTTACAAATAAAAGAAGTTTCTTTGGGCCCACGGTTCTGGAGAAGTCTAAAGTTAGGCAGTTGGTTCCTCACACGACGGAGAGGTTCAGGCAGGTGGACACACAGGGGAGACGGAGAATGAGGCCCAGGGTGCCTGGCTTCCAGGCACAGCAACCGCTCTCAGAGCAACTAATCTGGTCCCCAGAGAAAGGCATTAATCCTGTTTAATGACCTAATCAGCTCTTAGAAGCCCCTTCCCAAAGCCACCTCGGTGCCAATCAAATTTTAATGTGAGTCATGACTGGGATGAACCAAATTCACAGCCGGAGCCAGGAGCCTGGATCTGAATGAAGAATAGGTAAAGTTTACTCAATTTTTAATTTACTCATCCAATGACTAACCTTGTCTCACAAGAAGCCAGTGGAGCCTGAAGCCAACAACTGGGATTCCTGGCTTTCAGGGTTATCTCCATTCTTAAGGCTAACTTTACTTTAAGAATTCTTCTGACGGCCACTCTGGCTTTATTTATTTTATTATTTTATTTCCATGTGTGCACATGTGTGTGGGAATATTTGTATATAAATGACTGTACGTTGGCATGTGCATGTGTGTGCTATGTATTTAGAGATCAGAGGTCAGTGTTGGTGTTTCCCCTAATGCCCTGCATCTTAATTTTTGAGACAAGGTCTCTCACTGAACCAGGAGCTCACCGAGTTGGCTGTGAGCACCCAGGATCCTCCTGCCTCCAGCTCCCCATAGGGTTGAGAGGCATGCTCCTCCATGTATGGCTCTCTGTGTAGACGCTGGGTGCTTGCGTCTGAGCAGCAAGCACTTTACCCGTGAGTCCTCTGCTCAGTCACCTACACTTTGGTTTCAAATTGTGCTGCTTTGATTGCACTTTGTGTAGTTTTCCTCCAGGGAACTCTTTTCTCGGAGGATCAGATCTCTTGGGTCCTTTGCTTCTAGAGACCTTCCCAGCTGGTTTGAAATTCTGCTCAGGACACACAGTGCCCTGTAGACTTGTCACTTGTCACTGAAAGACTTAAAGCCCTGACATTTCTTGAACAACTGAGCAAGGTAAACCGGCCTCATCACTGGAACAAGTGCGGGCTGTGCCAGGCCTTTGGTTTCGGAGCTGCAACACTGAGTGGGTGGGTGATCCTGTGCCTTTGGCCTTGTCCCTAAGGACTGCGTGTTGATAGTGTCAGCCTGTGGTGTCCCCATCTGAACTCCTGTCCTCAGTAAGAGGGTGAAGAAACAGCCTCCTCATGGTTCCGACTGACAGCTCAGATAATGGGTATACAGGGATTCCACACCAGGGGCTCTTATCTGTGGGGAACATCAGCTTCCTGGAGATTTCATGGTCATCTTGCAGCTTAACAGAGTTCCAAGTGTCCTGAGAACGCCGCTCTTTAATGTCATTTTGTTGCTAAAACTCCTCCCCAGAGAAGATGTAAACACCACTCTTGCTCCCTTGGCACCAACAATACCCCAAGGTACGACCCCACCAGAGCGCACTCTGGGAAACCAATGAGTTTACTGATCTTACTTACAGAGCAATAGGTAAGGGGTCCCTTACAGGAGTGTGGGTACTCCCCACAAGGCTGCGCCAGAAACTTCACCCAGCATGGATAACAGCTTCCCAATAGTCTCAGAGATGGGGCCTCTTTAGTCTTCCCTGCCTGTGTGCCCAAGGTCACAGGAAATTAGGGCTGGAATGCCCACCCTAGGTTGGGAGGTGTGGCTGGACACTGGGGTGGGGGTTCTAGGATCCTCTCCACCCATTCTGTGTGGGCGTCAACAGTCAACAAGCCCGGCTCTGAAGATCTTTGGCAAGATGAGCTCAGGAAGAGGGCTTCTGTCTGCCTTGGAGGACACCATACACGCATAGAAGTTGAAGTGTGTTAACTTTTGTCATACGACGACAGGCTTTCCCAGTCTAAATGAACCCTAACTGGGGGCAGTGGCCCCAGGAGTGGCTGAGTGCAGTGAGGTGGGACCACACTGTTCACAAAACCAGCTTTGCTCACACAGCTTGTGTGTGTGTGTGTGTGTGTGTGTGTGTGTGTGTGCTAATGTGCATGTGTGTGGTGTATGTGTGGTTTATGTATATGTATGTGGTATAGTGTGTATGTGCTATAAGTGTATGTGTGTGCTATCTGTGCATATGTGTGTAGTGTATGTGTGTAGTATATGTGTGTGCTGTATGTGTGTGTATGTGTATGTGTGTATATGTGTGCTATATGTGTGTATGTGTTTATATGTGTGTGCTATATGTGCATGTGTGGTGAACTGTATGTGTGTGCTACATGTGCATGGGTGTGTAGTGTGTGTGTGGTGTATGTATATGTGTGTGGTGTATTGTGTGTGTGCTATCTGTGCGTGTGTGTGTGGTGTATGTGTGTGGTATATGTGTGTGCTGTATGTGTGTGTATGTGTATGTGTGTATATGTGTGCTATATGTGTGTATGTGTTTATATGTGTGTGCTATATGTGTATGTGTGTGTAGTGTAGGTGTCTGGTGTATGTATGTGTCTGGTGTATTGTGTGTGCTATATGTGCATGTGTGGTGAACTGTATGTGTGTGCTACATGTGCATGGGTGTGTAGTGTGTGTGTGGTGTATGTATATGTGTGTGGTGTATTGTGTGTGTGCTACATATGTAGGTGTGTGCTATCTGTGCGTGTGTGTGTGGTGTATGTGTGTGGTATATGTGTGTGCTGTATGTATGTGTATGTGCTTGTGTATGTGTGCTATATGTGTGCATGTGTTTATATGTGTATGTGTGGTATATGTGCATGTGTGTGTCTGGTGTATGTATGTATGTGGTATATTGTATGTGTGTGCTACATGTGTGTGTGTAGTGTATGTGTGTGGCATATGTATGTGTGTGGTGTATTGTGTGTGTATATGTGTATGTGCATGTGTATATGTCTGTATATGTATGTGGTATATGTGTATGTGTGTGTGTATGTATATATGTGTATGTGTGTGTGTGCTGTATGTGTATGTATATGTGCATGTGTGTTCTAGTTTCATTTCCGTTGATAAAATACTCTGACAAAAAGCGACTTAGGGGAAAAGGACGCATTTCATCATTTCTGTTTTCAGTTCCACATTACCGTCCACCCCTCTGGGGACGTCAAGACAGGCACCTCAGACAGGGGGCACAGCTCCGACCAAGAGCAGGAAGAAACAAACTCCGTCTGCTTGCTGTGCTGGCTCGAGTCCTCCAGTCTTAGAGGGTTCAGAACCCTGTGCCTAGGGCATGGTGCCACTCCCAGGGGCTGGGTCTTCACATACCGGTAGTGAACTTAAGACAATTCCCACAGACGTGCCCATGGGCCAACCCAGTATAGACAGTGCATCTCTTCCCAGGTGATTCTAGGTTGTCTCAAGTCGGCAAGACGACCTCCATAGTGTGTTCATGCAGAGGCCAGAGGCCGCTGCCACCAGATGCATTCCTCAATTCCTTACCACCTTACTAGTATTATTTTTTTTGAGAGAGAATCTCTCTTGATCCTAGAGTTCACCCATTGGCTAGACTAGCTGCCCGTGACCCCTGCCAGCACTGGGGTCACAGGTGAGTGGCCTCATACCTGGCTTTCACTCCGGTCCCGGGTTCTGAGTCTGGGTCCCCATGCTTGTGAGGAGGGCACTTTACCGCCTGAACATCTCCCCCAGTCCTTTATTTGGCTTTCTGTTAACATCCCATAGTTTCATTAGCAGAGACATCTTGAGGAAATTGTCTCTTCTCATTTTTCTGTGATGCTACTTAGGACACCCCAGTGTTCTTTTCTGTCTGTAAGGGTTATTTCAGCATGGCTACCTCATTCTTAGAAGGCACATCTGTTCTCTCAGTTTCCAGTGCTGAGCACATACCAATTTCAGCTAGGAGAGAGGAAGATACCCTTGGTGGCATCCAGAGCCTGTGCTGTCCAGAGATGGGAACTGGACACAGGAGCCACCCCGAGGCGAAGCCACTGTGACAGAGAAGAGCCCAGAGCCCAGGGGTGCAGCCTGAGACGCAGGCGAAGGTGTTCCTGAGAGAGTGGAGCAGGATCAGGGCTTGCCTGCGGTGCGCCCAGCAGAGGGCTAGTTGGCACAGACCTCAGCCACAGCTCCACACTGCTCCGACCTTGGGTTTCAGCCTTGTGTGGCTGGAGAATCCGCATTGGAAACAGTTCTCAGCGACTCCGAGGCACAGGCAACACTAGGTTCCTGGGTACTATGGCTCTGGAGACAAAGGTACCCAAGTGCACAGCTACCTCACACTGTAGTGTTGAGCCCATGGCTATGCAGGCTGTTGGGGGTGGCAATGACTTCCTGTCTGTGGAAGGCTGGCTCTGAACTTCCCTCTGTCTGTCTGTGATGTCCCAGTGGTCAGGGGAGGAGGAGGGAAGGAGGGGAGGAGGAGGGGAGGGGGGGAGGAGGACTCACTATAGAGCTGATGACAACCTTGAACATTTTTTCCTATTTTTTATTGAATTTTTGTGAATTTCACACAATACATCTTAATCATATTCAGACCCCTTCCCCTATCTGCATCCCTTATAGCCCCCCTCCCCCTGCCGATTTCATGTGTTTTGTCATACATGCTAAGGCCTATCTAGTTAACCTTGAACTTCTTATCCTCATGCCCCCACCTCCCAAGTGCCCAAAATGGAGAGATTACAGACAAGGGCTACCACCATGGCATGCACTTATTGATTGGTTGGTTAGTTGATTGATTGATTGATTGATTGATTGATTGATTGATTGATTGATTGATTGATTGATTGATTGATTGATTGATTGATTGATTGATTGATTGATTGATTGATTGATTGATTGATTGATTGATTGATTGATTGATTGATTGATTGATTGATTGATTGATTGATTGATTGATTGATTGATTGATTGATTGATTGATTGATTGATTGATTGATTGATTGATTGATTGATTGATTGATTGATTGATTGATTGATTGATTGATTGATTGATTGATTGATTGATTGATTGTGATCACGTTTCACACTGCAGCCCAGGGTGTCCTGGAACTGGCAATTAGCCTCTTGTCTCAGGGATTTTGCTCAGGCTGGGAGTCTTGCTTTTAGGATCAGTTCTTTTATGGGAGGAGGAGGGGAGGAGGAGGGGAGGAGGGGAGGAGGGGGCAGAGACTGCCCTGCTTGGCAGTCTGCTGAGCCTTTTTCTCTTTGTTCCCTTCTTCTTTTGAGGCCACATAGACTGAGGCAGCTAGTGACGGTCCGGTGCATCCACCAGGCTGAAGTGCATGGCTGACCTCCAGTCAGGGATGGGGGACTGGGGGTCCCCCCCTTGAAGTTCTCCAAGGCCCTCCTGAGCACTGATTTTTGGGGGTGTTCTTCTCAAACCCTGGAACTGGGTGCTGAAGGTGATAAGTTTCCCTTCTGGGTCTCCCCAAACCTGGGTGGGGGTAGAGGCGATGACCTCAGGCACTCCTGCAGGCACAACACCCCCTCACAGGTATCTGGGACTGTCCTGAGTCCACTGACCTTCAAATTCCCTGTTTCGTTTTCTTTCCTGCAGCTTGGACATGACAGCCAAGTGCAACCCAGCAAGGTTGGAAGGTGTTTAAAAGTCCCGGCTCCCGGGGCCATCAGGAGCATTTCTGCCACACCCGTCCTACAAGGAGTTGGAGTCTGTGTGTATACAAAGGTGTCGTGGGTGGCTGTTGGGTTTTGTGGGTGTCTGTGTGAGGGTGTAAGAGTGTGTGAGTGCACAGATACACCGTATCTGTGTGTCTGTAGCAGTGTATAAGCATGTATGACCTTGCATGCATGTGTGTCTAGCTGCGTGCAGACAACTGTGCAGGTGAGCATGTACACATAGATATGCACATGTGTGTGAAGGGGCGTATCACCTGTGTGTGGTGGAAGTGTGTGTGTGCCCACACGTGTGTATGTCAGGAAGTTAGGTTTGGGTAAGAGACTTGGAAGCAGGAGGTCGAAGCCAAATAGAAGGAGTGGTGACCAGAGGGCAGGGTGGATCCTCGTTCTTGGGCAGACTCATATCTGTGTGAGCAGGGGGTTCCCCAGGAGTGTCCCAAAATGTGTCTGCTTGTTCCTGGGAATCTGAGCCATGTGCACCTAGGTTCCTGGGTTGTTAAATGGAGCAGGACAATTGACAGCCTCCTGGGTTACGCAAAATGTAAACAACTTTGGGAAACAAACGTGATGAAAGGATTAATTCATTTCCTGACACATAACTAAGCATCCCTTGAGCAAATTCTGCACAGTTTAAACAAAAGTTCTGAGAAAAGGCAGTGTGAACGTATTAAACATGCTCGCCCAGGGGTTATGCCTTTGCTCGCTCACTCACTCAGTTGCTCACTCACGGGGACAGTCTCCACGCTCTCTTCAAATTGGCTGCAGAGGGTCACGGAAAGCCACGGCCACAGGGTCGGCTGGGCTGCTCTTCCTTTCTAATGTCTGAGCCATGGGAGAATCTTCCAACTATCCACAGCCAACCGAGTTCCCACGGTGGCCTCCCTTCCACCTTCCAGCCCTGGCTCTGCCGGGGGCAGGATCTTCCCTCTGCCTGTCTTTGTAGTTACAGTGAAGCTCTTCCTACCCGTGCCGGATGAAAAGTTCTGTGGCCTGTTTACTTATTTATTTAGTTTTTTGAGCTAGGGTTTCATGTAGCCCAGGTGGGCTTCAGACTTGCCATGTAGCCCAGGATGGCCTCAGACTTGCCATGTAGCCCAGGATGGCCTCAGACTTGCCATGTAGCCCAGGATGGCCTCAGATTTGCCATGTAGCTCAGGATGGCCTTGAGCTCATGGTCCGCCTGCCTCCCTCGTGCTATGATTACAGGCGTGTACCGTCATGCTCAGTTTTATTGGTACTGGGAATTGAACCCTGGGCTTCGTACACACTAAGCACTCTACTGGGCTGCCTTCCTAGCCCTGTCATTTCCATTTCATAATTGTCCTTCCTAAAATTGTTGCTCCACATAATAAAAGCACAAAAAAGTAGAAGTTTAGGCCATTTCAGAAACTGTTGAAAATTCTGTCCTAATCCCAAGACAAAATTCAGTTAATATTTTATGACATACCAATCAGTAACTTAAACAGTAACTTTATAAACTAAACAATCTAACACAATGTAATCCTGAGATGCACTAATTTGACATTTACATGAAGAAGAGAAGTACAGGAAAATATTAGGTCTTTGTTTTCTATTAGACCATTATGAAAGAAAACTTTGTGTGCAGAGTCAAAACCCTGCAGTTCATAACAGATGATGCTTCTAATCTAGGCTGAGGCGTGCCAGGCGGCATCTGTGTGTGGTGTGACAGCATGCATAAGACAAAGTCCACACGTCCTGTGTTCAGAACCAAGGCTGACGTGAAGTCTCAGGACACAGCCCAGGTGAGCCCTGCTAGGAACACCCCTGATTCATTACCTGTTTGATTTTGAATTAAGTTTCTCAACCAGAAATCTTTTGCTTTTGCCAAATTTTTCACACAGTCCTCATTCGTCACAGGACCCCACATGGAGTCACAATCCACGTCAGAAGCTGGTGCTCGGCCCCTCTGCCCTTTACAGACGGTGCCATTGGCCCCGTATATGAAGGAAATGATGTTGATAAAGCATTCAGGAAGAGATAGGATGATACTCAGGTTCATTCTGCCATCATTTCTGAGGAAAGAACTGGAGAAAGCCAGATAAGAGCGACCAGAGGAAGTGGGTGATGGCTTCATAGATCCAGTCTAACTGAGAAGGGAATGGGGAGCTTTACAAAGCAGGAGAGAAAGGTCAAAGACCGTCCCAGGGACTGGTTTGGTGTGGAGAGCCCTGTGCTCCCAGCCAGCGGGAGCTCCAGTCACATGCTTGAGCCACAGCTCAGACAGGCTCAGCCAGGAACCTGTGCCAGACGCTCATTGTTGGACATTCTAGAGAGCAGGAAAGGGTGCGAACCAGACGGGTCACCACAGAGGGTGCTGGGGAGCCTCTTTTCTCTGCACTTGACCAGGATAGTCGTGATAAACTTCAAGAAGCCCGCTGCTGAGTTGGTACCTGGGCAGCCCAAGACCCTCTGTGAACTGGACTCTGGGGAAAGCTGGTCGCCAGGCTGCAGAACTGCAGGGACAGCTCCTGAAGGAAGACCCAGAGACACGAACAGGACGGCACAGAGGTGTGAGCAGAATGTGGACCACCGTGGAACACCCAGGCATGGGACAGGCTTCTGGGCGCCAGGCAGGCCAGAAGACAGATGGACTCCGGCACACACATGGGCCAGAAGACAGACGGACTCCGGCACACACAGGCCAGAAGACAGACGGACTCCGGCACACACATGGGCCAGAAGACAGACGGACTCCGGCACACACACGGGCCAGAAGACAGACGGACTCCGGTACACACAGGCCAGAAGACAGACGGACTCCGGCACACACATGGGCCAGAGACAGACAGACTCCGGCACACACAAGTCAGAAGACAGACGGACTCCAGCACACACACAGGCCAGAAGATGGACGGACTCCGGCACACACGGGCCAGATGGCTTTCACGGCAGGCGCCTCCACCCAGCTCTCCGGCCCGTCACTCGTCCTTTTAACCCTCAGCGTGCAGTCGGCAGGCCAGCTCTGTCCTGCCACGTTCTGGGCCTCTGTGTCCTCCCTGATCTCTGTCTGCCGTGTCCTTGTCTCTTCCCAAGGAGCACACGCTGCGCAGGTTTGCGGGGTCTCTAGTCTCCGCCTCCTCAAAGCTGGGACTTTTCTAGGCCGTGTCGATCTCTTTGCGCTCAATGCGACTCACCATCTCTGCCCGGATTTCTGTCTTCACTCTCAGGCACAGTAACTATTAGCGCACGGGGCATTTCTGGTGCCCTTACTTACCAAAATGATCAATACTTAAGGACTGATTGTTTTGTTTTCGATTATTATCGTATTTTCATTTTGGGTCTACCCTTTGATGGAAATTATTTTTCAGACAAAATTCAACGTTTAGGGGAGTACTGAGGATTAAGGTTGGTGTCCTGAACACCAGTGTATAGAGGAAAACCGAACCTCAGTTCTAACTCCTTCTAGAACACTGCAGTTACTTCCACTGAAAGAACAAAGATGACAAAATAGTCAACCAAAGACCTAATCCCAGATGTCCAAGTCCCAGTGCAAAACCACAGGGCACATATAAACCCAGAGGAACATGACCCCTCCCAAATTGCCAACTACAGTCATGGCATCTAGTTAGAATGCAGCCCACACAAAGAATTCAAAAGAATGATTGCAAGTATGTCCACTCCAAAAGAGCACAGAAAGTGGAAGGAAACAGGAAGTCAATACAGACCATGGAACGCAGCTCAAACAATGAGATAGACACGCGGAAGGAAAGCTGGACTGAAATCCCGGAAGCAAAATTTCAATAAGTTGAATGAAAAGCTCTGCGGAATGCCTCATTGCTAGAACGGTCCACAGGGAGGACAGACAGGCAGAGGAACAGAACCTTCGTTCGATGACAGAAATAAAGGTGTGAATGGAACATGTGAGGCCCAGGGAGCACTAGTCCAAGGCCACATCTACAAATCATGGGTGAAGAAGAATGTTATGGCAAAGATAGAACATTTTCAATAAAGTTGCAGTTGAGAGCAGGACAGTCAGAATAGCAAATGGGGAAGACTATGAAAGACACCTCACAGCCCGTTATAGTGAAGAGCCCAAATATACAGAGCAAGGAAAATATGTGGAAAGACGCGAGAGAGAAACACCGTCATGTGTAAAATGGGCCGTCAAAGGAACGGTGGATTTCTCCAAAGAACTTTCCAAGCCAGGAAAGCTTAGATGGTTGATTTGAAGTTCTGAGAGGAAGAAGATGCTGACCCAGACTACTATACCTGTCATAGCTATTGAAGGACAAAGACAAAAACAGGCTAAGGGAATTCATGACCACTAAGTTGGTGCTGTACCAGACACTTGAATGAACGTTTCAGGCTGAAAAGAAAGAAGATCAGGTCCATGAGGCTACAGGAAAGAAGAGATGATGCTAAAAGAGTGGTCAGACACGGAAGGACTAGGAGAACAACCAACACTACAAAAATCAACCAAACAACAAGAACTAATACACACCCTTCAATAATAGCTCTGACTATTAGTAATTGAAATTCCCCAATAAAAAGACACAGAGTAGCAGATTGAATTGAAAATAGGATCCAACCATTCCTGACTTTAAGACGTTCACCTGACCATCATAGACAGATGCTACCTAGTGTAAAATGACAGTTTGGTATCCCAAGCAAACAGAGCTAGGAAGGAAGATGATACCGCTGTTCTAATAATTTACAACACAAACTTCACATCAAATTGAGTAAGAGATAAAAAAAAAAAAGGCTCAGTTCGCTGCTGAGTGTGGTGACGCATGCCTTTAATCCCAGCACTTGGGAGGCAGAGGCAGGCGTATCTGTGTGAGTTCAAGGCCAGCCTGGTCTACATAGTGAGTTCTGGCTGTTCTCTGCTCCCACCTCCATCCCCCTGCTGACCTTGGGCCCAGGCCCACTCCTGATCTTCTGCCTCAGATCTCTGGACTAGCTTTCTAACTCAGACTAGCTTAGTCCTCTTGCATAGTTTGTTAGACCTTCCACCCCCATCTTCCCCTAGCCTCCTGATTTGCCTGACACAGACAGGCCTGCCTACTTTCCTGGTAAGTCAGATCTCACCCACCATGTCCCCTGCAGCCTGAGCATCTCCCTGCCCCCACTCTGTTTCCCTGCTGGCTTTGGGCCCAGACTTGCTCCCGACCCTCTGCCTCAGTCCTCTGGACCTTGCCACTGCATCCTGATTCCTTGCACCCAGACTAGGTCAATTATCCAGCTTTCTTTGTTAGACCATCCACAGGCTGTCACCACCCCTGCCTTGCCTATGGCCCTCCTCCAGATCTGCTTATCACAGACCCACCAACTACCCAGACCAGCCTACGCCCCTGCGAGAACCTGAAGAACACCAAGTAACTTTTCACACCTAAGCGAAAAGCAACTAAGCCGCATCGACAGTATAAACAGAACCAAACTTCAACTAAACAAACATGGAATACAATTTCCTATCAGACACATAAACAACAAAAAACATCCATATGCCCAAACAGCAATGCAAAAACACAAATAATATGAAAAATCAAGAGACTATAGTCCCCCCAAAACCCATCAGTCCTACAGAAGTGTACTACCCTGAGGAAACACAGGAAGCAGAATTTAAAAGAATGACCAGAAACATGGTCAAAGAATGTAAAGAACACAGAGACGATCTGAAGAACTCAGAGAGGAAAGGCGTAAATAAACCAGTGACGGAACATACGCATGAAATATCAAAAACAATTCAGAACTTGAAAAGTGAATTCACAAAAGAGAGAAAAGCCAAGCCAAATTGAAGATGGAGTTGAAAAATTCAGTAAGCCAATTTGAAAGCCTCACAACTAGAATGAATGAAATGGAAATCAAGACTGGTCAGCAAAGTTGGTGAACTAGACTCCTTAAAGAAAGACTATGAAAAATTAAAAAAAAACCACAGGAATGAAATATGCAGGAAACGTGGGACACCATGACAAGACCAAATCTACATACCATAGGCATACAGGAAGGAGAAGAATCTCAGGCCAATGACACTGAACAGATCTTCAACAGGATTATAGAAGAAAACTTCCATGAACTAAAGAAAGATACACCTGCACAGACTGAAGAAGCACAGGGAGCACCAATTAGACAGGACCAGACAAAAACTCCCCACACATATCATAGTAAAAACATCAAATGTACAGAACAGAGAGGGCACTGAAAACCACGAGAGAAAAACAATAATTACATATAAAGGGAAGCCCATCAGAATTACAATGGACTTTTCAATGCAAACTATAAAAGTCAAAAGAGCCTGGAACGAAGTATTCCCCAGTTCTAAATGACCACGGATGTCAACCCTGAATACTTTTCCAAGCAAAACTATCTATCATAGTCGAAGGGGAACAGAAAATTTTCTATGACGTGAATAGGCTGAAAGAATGCATGCCCACCAAACCAGCCCTACAGGGACTACTTGACGCAATACAAAGGACCAAAGATACAAACGAGTATGCTGAAGAGGATACAGAAAGAAAACAAGCATATAGTAATGGAAACAAAATCGACTAAGAGCACAAACAAATTAAAATGACAGTTACCAATACCTACGTTTTAATAATAACTTTAAATATCGATGGCCTCAACTCCCCAGTAAAAAGACACAGGCTAGTGGAATGGATTAAAAAAGAAAATCCATGCATTCGCCTTTAATCCCAGCCCTTGGGAGGCAGAGGCAGGTGACTATCTGGACATTAAGGCCACACTGGTTCACCTCATGACTTCCAAGCAGGCTGGAACCTGCCAAAAAACAATAAACTAAAACAAAAAAGAAAAAAACAAAAACAAAGAAAGAAAATCCATCTTTTTGTTACCTTCAATAAACTCATTTCAACTTAAAGGATAGGCCCTACCTTAGAATGAAAGGATGGGGGAAAAGTATTCCACACAATAAATAGCAAGCAGGTGTTACAATTCTAATATCTGACAAAATAGATTTCAAATTAAAACTAATTAGAAGAGATAAAGACATTGCAATCATGAACATATATGCACCAAACTCTGGTATACCCAATTTCATAAAAACTACTATAGGACTATAAAACACAGATTAACCCCAGCTCAATAATAGTAGGTGACTTAAATACCCCAACTGCCTCCAATAGACAGGTCAACCAGGCCTGTCTTTAATAAATGGAAAGACATCTGAATTACATGATAGCTTCCATCAAATGAACCTGACAGACATCTACAGAATATTCCTCCCAAGCACCAAAGAATTCACTTTCTAAAGCCCATGCAAGTTCTCTAAAATTGATCACATACTGGAGCACAAAACAAACCTTAACAAACATGGAACAACTGAAATAATTCTATACATTTTATGAGGCCGCAATGCAATAAAGCTTATCAACAGCAAAAGAAACTCTAATAACTACACAAACTCTTGGAGATTAAACAACACACTCCTGAATGGTGACTGGGTCAAAGAAGAAATTAAGAAAGAAATAAAAGTGTTCCTGGAATTAAGTGAGAATTTTAATACAACACAGCAAAACCTCTGGGACACTTTAAAAGCATCCTAAGAGGGAAGTTTTTACTTATAAGTGCCTACATTAAAAAACAGAAAGAGCACATGTAAATGAATTAGCACTGCAATTCAAGGCTCTGGAAAGGCAAGAACAAAACAAGCCCAAGCTTAATAGATGAGAAGAAATAACAAAAATCAAAGCAGAAATTAATGAAATAGAAACTAAGAAAACAATGTAAAGAATTAATGACTTTAAGAGCTGGTTCTTTGAAAAGTTAACAAGATAGGTCCTTAGCCCAGTTAACTGAAACAAAAAGAGCAAATTCAAATGAACAAAATCAGAGATGAAAGGGGAAACATTACAACAGACACTGTAAAAGCCCCCAGAACATTATAAGGGAATACTTTAAAAACCTATACTTCATTAAATTTGAAAATCTAAAAGAAGTGGATGAATTTGTAAGTTCATGGAAACCACCAAAGTTGGATCAAAAAGAGATCAACAGCTTAAACAGACCCATAATAAGTAAGGAAATTGAAATAATAATACAAAACCTTCTGACAAAGAAGGTGCAGGTCCAGTTAGAGTCACAGCAGAATTCTACCAGACACTCAAGGAAGAACTACAATAAATACTCCTTAAAGTATTCAAAAAGATAGAAACAGAAGAACTCCCAAACTCCTTCTATGAAGCCAGTATCACTCTAATACCCAAACCACATAAAGACATGACAAAAAAATTATAGGCCCATATCCTTAACAAACATAGATGCAAAGATTCTCAAAATAAATTACAAAACATGTACAGACACACATCAAAAAGATAATCCACCATGATCAAGTGGGCTTTGTTCCAGAGATACAGGGATGATTCAATATACATAAGTCAATAAATGCTATAAATCATATAAATGGACTCAAAAGACAAAAATCACATGGTCATCTCAATAGATACAGAAATTTCAACAAAATTCAGCATGTATTCATGTTAAAAGTCTGAGAGGGAATTGGACTGGAGGGAACATACCTCAACATAATTAGAGCTATATACAACAAATCCACAGCCAACATCATTCTAAATGGAGAAAAACTGGAAGCATTCCCATTAAAATCAGGACCAGACAAGGATGTCCACTGTCTCCACTTCTTTTCAATACAGTGTTTGAAACTCTTGCTAGAGCAATAAGACAGGAGAAGGAAATTAAAGGAGTACTAATTGGAAAAGAAGAGGTCAAACTATCACTCTTTGCAGAAGATATGATACTATACATATGAGATCCCAAAAATTCCACCTAAAACTCCTGGAAATGATTAACACTTTCAATAAAGTGGCAGGTCATAAAATTAATCTACAAAAATCAGTAGCCTTTCTATATACCAATAACAAGCCATCAGAAAAAGCACTCAAGGAAACCCTCCCATTCACAGTAGCCTCAAAAATACCTAGAAATGAACTTAACCAAAGAAATTAAAGAGCTCTACACTGAAAATTTTAAATCTTTAAAGAAAGAGATAGATGAAGACAGCAGGAGATGGAAGCTCATGGATTGGAAGAATTAATATTGTGAAAATGACCATCCTACCAAAGCAATCTATAAATTCAATGCAATGCAAATCATGACATTCTTCCCAGAACAAGGGAAAACCATCCTAAAATTCATATGGAAGCACAAAGGACCCCAGATAGCCAAATCAATCATGGGCAACAGTAATAATGTTAAGGGGATCACCATACCAGATCTCAGATTATATTACAGAGCTATAGTCATAAAAACAGCATGGTACTGGCACAAAACCTGACATGTAGATCAACAGCACACAATAGAAAGCCCAAACATGAGTACATGCCATTTCAGCCACCTCATATTTGACAAATGTGCCAAGAACACACAATGGAGGAAAGACAGCATCTTCAATAAATGATGCTAGCAAAACTGGATCTCCACCTATAGAAGAATCAAATTGTACCCGATCTTTCAGTCTGCATGAAAGTCAACTCCAAATGGATCAAAGACCTCAATATAAAACCCAAAACTCTGAAACTGCCAGAAGAAAAGATGGCAGCACCCTTCACTGTATAGGCGTAGGAAAGGACTTTCTAAAGGAGATTAATGCCAGCAATTGACAAGTGGGACCTCATTAAACTAAAAAGCTTCTGTACAGCAGAAGAAACAACCAAGGAAGCAAAGAGGAAACCCACTGAGGGGGAGAAAAATCTTCACCTGCTACACATCTACAGAGAATTAATATCCATAATATACAAAGAACGCAAAAACAAAGAAACCAGGAAATAAATGACCCAGTAAAAAGATGGACTAAGGACTTGAACAGAGGGTTCTCAAACACAGAAATAAAAATGGCTAAGAAACCTTAAAAAGTGAACAACATCCTTAGTAATCAGAGAAATACAGAAAAGAACAAAAACTCTTTAAGACTCCATCTTACCCCAGGCTGACTGGCTAAGATCAAGAGAAAGAAAACACTAAATGCTGGCAAGGTTGTGGAGAAAGGGGAACAGTCATTCACTGCTGGTGGGATTGCAAACTTGTAGAACCACTATGGGCAGCAGTGTGATCCAGTTATACCACTCCTTGGCATATACCCCAAAACTCATCCTACTGCAGAGACACTTGTACATCCATATTTGTTGCTGCTCTTTTCACAATAGCTAAGAGATGGAAACAACCTAAATGTCCTTCAGCTGACGAGTGGATAATAAAAATGTGGTACATTTACATAGTGGAGTTCTACTCAGGAGTAAGATGAGATTTTGAAACTTGCAGGTAAAAGGATGGAACCAGAGACTGTTATACTAAGTGAAGTAACAGAGACCTAGAAAAACAAGCAACGTATGTTCTACCTCATTTGTGGATCTTAGTGTCAGTCCCTTATATGTGAGTATATGTCCTGATGTAACAGCAGGAACCAGGAGAATGGAAAGGAAGCACGGAGGTAAAGGGAAAGAAAGAACCCAAAAGAGGGGCTAGTAGGAAAAGATGTTCCCACTGGGGAGGTGGGAAAGTGGGAGTGTTCTTCCGGGAGGGGAGGGAGGAGAGACATGCAGAAGACCATGGCAAGGGGAGAACTCAGGAGAGGGGGCATGGTGGGAGCTGGGCATTGTTGGGGGAGGGAAAATGGTGGAACTTGGACTGGGGAGGGAGGAGGGAGGTTGGACAGGGGGAGAGAGAGGAGAGAAGGGTGGAGCTTGGGTGGTGTAGGAAGCCAGAGAGAAATGTGTGAGAAATACACATATAGTATCTGAACGTTAGGCATGTGTACACCTGGGGGCTGTATGACAAGGAGGGAGGAGAGACCTCCCTCCGAGTGCTTGGTCAGGGTGGTCCAAGAGACTCCCAAAATAAAACAGGCTACTGCCAGAGCCCTTGGTTATCTTACAGAACTTGAAGGTAAGACTCTACTGCTGAAGACAGGAGATACTTCAGACATAGGGCTTGGAGCAATGGAGCAGGAGCTGACCTGGAAGCCTCTTCCTTAAATACTAGCTCTCATAGTTCTAGAGGATACTATGCAAACTGCTAAGGGAGAAAATTAATGGTCCATTCCAGTCCCAACGCCAAATAACCATAACAACCAGCAAACTACCTCTGTTGGTGCAGTGGTGGCACTGCTATCTGGGCGGGAACCAACAGCTGTCTAATTGGGCTTAAAGCCCTCTCAGTGGAAGGGAACTCATGGGTGGCACTGTAAACACAATCAGATACACATGGCGGGAGAGGTCATAGATCCTAGAGAAAACCCTGTCTCTGTCATGTCTCTAGATGAATGAAATTTCTTACCATATACTAAATATGAATCCTTATATTTACAGACAAGTGTGCCATACACCACTCATCAAAGAACATTCTTTTTGCAACAGATGGAGGCTACTGTAGAGCTCCGTGACTGGTCAGACACAGAGAATATAGGTCTGTCACCCAGCCCTAGGTGATACATCTACAGTGGAACCTCTACACCTAAGGTTCATGGAACATAGTGGAACAGGGGGTGGAGAGAAGACCAGTGCATCCCTCAACCCTCACCAGTGACGCTCCCTCATACAACAGAGTGTGATGCCCACAGACGTTTTAGAGAACGAGAGACTGCAGAGTGTGTGTCCCTGCATAGGACTCCTAAATTAAACCTCACCCACCACCGCTCAGGGACCATTGAGGAAGGGGGGGCGCAGAAAGATGGTAAGAACCAGGGTTGGTCCATGAACATAGGAAAACAGAGGCTTTCAGGTCACTGGAAGCTTGCACG
The DNA here is from genome assembly GCF_000622305.1 of Nannospalax galili. NCBI lineage: Eukaryota > Metazoa > Chordata > Mammalia > Rodentia > Spalacidae > Nannospalax > Nannospalax galili. Next base: position 2,609,711 of record NW_008355380.1, read on the forward strand.
TGTGAACTTGCAGCAATGGTGGCATCAGACATAGGACCCATGCCGACTGGGTCAGACAAGGGCCCAATGTGGATCCAGAAAAGTGAGTTGTGGGCTGGCCTTAGCCTGGGAAGTACTGGGATTGATTACTGCTGGAGGAGGGAGAGCAGATCTTCTTTAAGATCTCTAGGTCGGCTGACTAGACTCCAGTGCATGAACTGGTACTGAAAGACATCTGGGTACAAATGCTTGACCCAATAGGACTTAGCTCGTGTGACAGAACGCATGAGATTTGGTGGCGGGGTGTGGGCAACATGGATGAGGGAGAGGGTCTAAATTTGATTAAAAACTATTGTGTGAAATGCACAAAGACTCAATAAAAATATTTTTTAATGAAATAAAAAACTAAAAGGAATAATGTATCAAGGGAACAATTCTAAATGTGTATGCACTGAACATGGGTGCACTCAAGTTCATAAAACAAATATTACTAAAAGATACAGATTACTCCCAACACGTTCAGAGTGGGTGCTTCTGTCCCCCGCTCTCGGTACCCCTCTCTCACCAACAGACAGGCTATCCCGAAAGACATAAACACTGAAGTTGAAAGACAGCACTGATCAAATGGACACAACTGACATCTGCAGAAGACTCTATCCCAACACTGAAGAACACACATTCTTCTCAATAACCCACAGGAATGTCTCCGAAATAGACCAGAAGATACCCAGCAAGTCAGCAAAGTGGGAAAACTGGCAAAGAGGTCCCAGGTCCTCTCCACTGCCCAGAGGTCCACGTGATGTAGCCAGGACTGAGTCGGCCACTGCACAGGGCTTCCTCACGCCTCACGCGCTCCCTTAGAAGATACACATCTCCATGCCGGCCTGTCTCTGAATCAACCTCTCTTCAAACTACATCCCTGGCAGGTGCTCTCGCCTCTTCTCCTGTATATCGCTGGCGCCAGCTCACAGCAGTGCCAGGCCCTATTTACCGACCCAAATGCAACGGCCAGCCGATGATTACAACGTGGTTCACTGTGATGTAAGTGCCACGGAGTGACGGAGTGGCGCACTGAGTGTGCAAAGATGTGTCTGGCCCCAAGGGAAAGTTTGCCTTTGATGAGAATCTGGGGGTTGCAAAGCTGTGGACAGAAGGTAATGGGGCAGGAAAGTGAGATGGAGCTATGTGATAAGCAGAAGGAACAGCCAGCCCCTGCCTAGGTGGCCTCTGGAGAAGAGAGGTTGTCCTAGGTGTCCTGCACTGACACACATGTTGTCTGTGTCCTGCATGTTCCTGGTGCCCCATGACTACATGCACCTTCTGGCTTCAGAAATGCTCAGGGTGGAGATACAGTATCATTTCTGAGGCAGCAGCTTCTTGTGGTACTGAGACAGAGCCCCTGGCTGCCTCTGGATGTCACCTCCGATGCCAGCTTTTATACATGATGACTGTCATCGGGAGCTCTTGAGACCCTTAGTTCTGGTCTGGAAAACAGAGTCAGACCTGCCTTCCTTAGAGATTTTCTGTTAATAGAAGCAAGTTTGGGACATTAGAAGCACCAATAAATGGGAACTCCCCCTTACAGGGAATTTTAACTTCAAGGGCAGCTGATGACCAACCGCAACCCACCATCTAATTTGAGAGACGACCGTGCTGCCAGAACCTGAAGCATTTCAGTTCATCATGACGGTAGGAAGGAGGCTATGTTCAGAAGAAACACGGGACCTGGGCAAGTGGGAAATCTGCTGTCACAGATGAGGCTGCCGTCACCTCCTCCAGACACATGGATGCTGACTCAAACTGTTCTTCTTGTTCATCTGGTTTGGTCCTCCAGGACGCAGATGATAAAGGAGCTTTGGTTCATGTGTTCCCAGCTTAAAGGAAGTCAGGAATGTCACCCCAGCATTCACCAGCTCACAGGTGGCAGGTTCCCAGGCAGAGAAGGCAGAGGTCAGGTCAGTTTGGGCGTCCAGGGCCGGGTGCCCGGCAGTACTGTCTGATGGCTGGCACGGGGCATGGTCAGGGTTGCTGTGCTCCAGCCCTCTTAAGCCTATTGGAAGGCACATAGTGGAACGAAGTGGTGTGAACTGGGCTAACCTGGGACATGCTGGAGCCAACTGAGATCATCTAAATCTTTAAGGGAAATTCTGGCCCTTAATTACACTGAATCATTCGATGTTCAAGTTCAGCTAATAATTTTCAGGGGTTTTGCTCAATGCTCGCAGAGAAATATGATCACAGCAACAAGACAAACTACATTTAAAGTAGGTGCTTTGTGTCCTAAGTATTTTTTTTCTTTTAGAGATTGAGTAGACAGGTTCGGTTCAGGAAAATGTGGCTCTATGGCGTTTTCCTGTCAGTCTGCTTCCTCATCCTCCACGGCCCAGCTTCAGGTCCAGCTCCCCTGGCCCTCACTGTACTTTCCCTCTCACGTTTCTATACTTCCATTTGTAAAAGAGGTGCTCCTTGAAAGCCTCAGTGAGAGCACACACCTTCTGCAGGTATTTACCCAGATACACCCAGGGCTGTGTGGGGCGTTCCAGTGACTTCCCCGTAGGAACACTCAGCCAGTCTTCCCTAGGCCCGCACAGCATACAAGATACATTTTTTTTTGTTTTTTTATATTTTGTTTATTTTTTTTTTATGTGTATACATGTATTGTCTGCATGTAGGTAAGCGCACCCATGTCGTGCAATGCCCGTGGAGGTCAGAAGAGGCCGTCGGGTCCCCTGGAACTGGAGTTACGGACAGTTGTTAGCTGCCATGTGGGTGTTGGGATTCGAATACGGGTCTTCTTCAAGAACAGCCAGCGTTCTTAACCGCTGAGGCATCTCTCCAGCCCAGACAAGATACTGTTTTATCACTAATCTGCTTGCTAAGCACAGAGAGACAGTCTCGACCTGCGGAATCCTCAACTTGCACAGGTGTTAACGATGGCCTTCTCAACACTGTATGTAATGATTTGTGTATTTTCAGGCATATACTTTGTAATTGTACATACATGTACCTGTGCTTATCACTGCTACATTATTGCATCGCAGTGTGTGGCACGTGTATATGTTATCGCTGTAGAGCTTTATATAAACATACATGTGCACATGTTAACAGGTATTACATGTGCACGTTTACAGGTATGTTACTGGCCATCTGGAGGCTAACGAAACAAAGTACCTTGTTTTCTCAACGTTTTGCTTGAGGATCGTAAACCACGTTATTGGGACCGGGGACGACGGCTCAGTGGGTAATGCTTGCCACACAAACCATGTTGTTCATAGTCAAGGCACAAAGGACATGTATTTTTCTGATGCATTTCTTTGTATAAGAAAATGTTGAGTCCTGTTGGCCCCCAGAACTCTCATGGATGCCTGTCGGGACGCTTCCTTTCAGCCCTACCAACCCCTTTGTTTTTCCATGCCACGTGGTGCATTATGGGAGCTGTCTCTTGGCAGCAAAGAGATGGATTTTTAGGGTCAGAAACACTGTGAACATCCTGGAATAAGGGTTGGTCCTCACTGCCAGAGTCAGAGGGAGAGTCCACTCAATGATGGGTGGAGGCTCACTGTGTAACACGAGCTTCATCGACAACATGATCAGCCAGGGTTGTGCTCAACCAGACCAGGACAGCAGTTACTTACAGTGCTTGACAGTGTCTGGTTGGCTGGCCCACACTCACCAGATCTTGGGCACACAGGCGAAGAGCCTGCCCCCCCCCCACCACCACCATGGATGCTGTGAATTCAAGGTAATGGGATACCTTCTGCTTTCTAGTGAGGCCTTGGCATGAGGAATTAGAGTGTAAGCAGCATCTCATCAAGACTTGTCTGAAGAAAAGAGAGTAGCAACTCACACTCTACCTAGTGTGACTGCCCAGTCTCTACTCACCTGGTGTGATTCTCCGTCCCTGCTCACCTGGGGTGATCCCTGTATCCCTGTTCACCCAGTGTGATCTTCTGTTCCTGCTCACCTGGGGTGATCCCTGTATCCCTATTCACCCAGTGTGATCTTCCGTCCCTGCTCACCTGGGGTGATCCCTGTATCCCTGTTCACCTGTTGTGATTCTCCGTCCCTGCTCACCTGGGGTGATCCCTGTATCCCTGCTCACCTGGTGTGATCCTCCGTCCCTGCTCACCTGGGGTGATCCCTGTATCCCTGCTCACCTGGTGTGATCCTCCATCCCTGCTCACCTGGGGTGATCCCTGTATCCCTGCTCACCTGGTGTGATCCTCCGTCCCTGCTCACCTGGGGTGATCCCTGTATCCCTGCTCACCTGGTGTGATTCTCCGTCCCTTCCTACCTGGGGTGATCTTTCCATCTCTATCCCTGCCTCAGAGTGGAGAGTCCAGGGCATGGCTACATACTGAGAATAATGTCACATAGCAAGGCCTAGCTGATGGGTAAGAATCTCAGAAACACTTTATCTGGTGTGCCTACAAGGGTAGAAACACCTCATCAGAACCCTTTCCCGGAACCTACGCACCCAGGACCCAAAACCCCATGCCATGTGTGGAGAATGCAAACCCTGTGTTTTGGGCCCAATCCTGGCACACACTGTCAGGAATAGATTTGGGCATCTGGTAGGACCCCTGAGGGCTCCCCTCACTGCTGTGAAGCCTATGGTGGGGACTGGCGAGGCCCCAGGGGAGCTGCCCCTAGTATTTGTGTTGAAGCTTTAACAGCATCCAGTTTTGTTCTATTCTCTCCGAAGGCTTCTAAATCTGCAGAACCAATAGCACAGGTGACACCTGCAGTAATTCAGGCTTTCCCTGGTCCTTTCGCTCACCAGTCCTTCAAACCTGCACAGGGAGGTCTGGTGGCAGAACTAGGGAGCCATGCTGTGCTCAGTGTGGGTGCAGGGGGTCCACACCAGGGTGTCAGTGTTTCTATACAGAACTGCCTGACTGTGCTGGGCTCTGGGTTCCGACTGGGAGCTAGGGTGTGGTTTGTGTGAATGTTGGGCTGGAGGGGTGGGGCATGTACGAGAATGCACAGGAGTGGGCAATGAGAGGAAAAGCCTCATTGACGTGGTCCTGGCTCCACGTCACCAGCTGCAGCTCCCACAGCCACTGCAGGTGGAGCTGTCTCCTGGTGTCACTATAGCAATTTTGACGCTGGTGCAGAGACACTGGGCCGTTCTCATGAATCCTGTAACCTTTGCCACTAGCTCGCAGTGAAGGGACGTTTTCCATCCCTCCCGAGGCCCAGTGTGGACAGCTCACTGGCAGGAGACAGGCATTCTGCCGGCCTGTGTGGCCAGCTGCCATGTGTACTATGCCTGCACGTCTTGGAGTCTGAGGACTGGCTGGAGGAGGCCAGCTCAGCATCAGCTGAGGACCAGGACCTGCAGTGGGAGATGGAGGTGGCCTGGCATTCTTGAAAGGAATTCCATGTGGCCTTCCTCCATCTTTGCTTTTCTTCTTAAAAACTTACCAGGGAAGCATCTGCCTGCAGGCAGCAAGAAGCACCACCGACAGCACTTTACAGTGTGTAGGACCCTTTGTTTTAAATGGAGCTCTACAGAGTATGGCCCACTTAGAATGCAGTGCCATAGTACTTTATTTCAACGTTATGTGACATCGTTAGGGACGCTGTACGCTGCTGTGGTCTGTGGTTCAGAATTATGTCTGCTCAATCAATTCCATTGTGTAGTCAACTTCCACCACACATCAAAGGCTGATAAGAGGTTTTTGTTGTTGTTTTTCAACTTTGCTTGCTTAAAATGATTTCCCTCTAGATCAAGATGCAGAGCACAAAATATTAATCAGTTTAAATAAATATCAAGACTACCGAAATAATATGAATAATTGGCATGGAATGGTGCCCACCGCCCAGTGCCCAGCAGCTGGTCACGCTGGCGCGTGGCACCCTCTCAACAGCCTTTCAGATGATGACTTTGGCATCTGCTGACGAGTGCTCACTACTGCCCACAGAATTTACAACTCGCAAGTGGGAAACAGAGGCTCTGACAGAACTTTTTTATGCGAGGTCTTTGAAATTTATTAATGTAATGCAAACACAAGCCTTCCAACCCATTAAATTGTTGATGTTATGCGAATCCACCCCGGAATTGCAGACCCTCATTAACATTATTTGCATGTTAATCTGCATCTTTTTAATTAGTGATATTATTTATGCACATAATTTCCGCCTACTGGTGCCAAGCCTGAGCGCATTAATTAATCTACTGAGATGCCAAACTGTTTATTTTCCCCGTACTTTTATTTGTTTACATGGTGTTTTGGATTCAGGGAAAATAAAAAAGAGCCCAAAGAATGAAAGCAGAAAGACAAGATTAACTAAAAGCTCTTTTTGTTTTCATAATTTAAATTGTAATATTAGCCAAATGTTGTGTTTCTTCCCTTAGAGATCGGTTATTCAGTTACATTACCTTGATGTATTATTAAAATTTATAATGGACTCTGGAGGCCTCTGTTAGTTCTCGCCTTCATTTACAGAATATACTCAATGTTATTTTAATCTTCCTACAACGCTTCCATGCATAGGCAATGATGAACCATCCCTTGCGGATCACCAGCGCACTCCGCTTTGCACAACTGATAAACATTTAAATAAGCCCTTTCAGAAAATAATAGCAGGGAAAATCATTAACCCGTTGACGGAGTTAGCTGGTTCTCAGTGATTCATCTTTCCTTAAACTAGGTCAATGGCAAGATGCACCCGACGTGGCAATGCCAAGGGGGATCCTCACTCCTGAAGCCTTCCTTGGCGGCATGATACAGGCGTGCCTGTCCACTTGTGTGTGAGCATGTACACAGTGAGAAGATGTGAAATGTGTGATGAGAAACATCCTGTATTTTCTATGCTAAATACTGATGCTTTCAGAGCCCAGGAGAAACAGAGCTGTATGCCACTGGGCTTTGTAGTAAATGGCAGTGTAATTCAAGAACACTCTAAGAGTCATCCCTTTAACCAGGTCAGCTAGCATCCAGTATTGACCAGTCTGAGCACCCTCTGAGCCGTCTGGCAAGACACCCAGCAAGTGTCCATGGTGCTAGGGAGGAGGTAATGATTTGTATCCAGTATCCTTTTCCCAGGGCACAGGCACCTGTCTAATCATATGTGCCTTCCAGAGAGCTGTTCCTCATTCCGGAGTCCCCCCAGTTCAGTATGGCCTCTTATTCTACAACCGGGCCTGGGGTAAATTAGAGCAGTGATCCTCCATTCAATCGGGATGAAATCTACTGGGCATGATGCCATGGCAAAGTGGAGTTAGATAGAGTTGCTCTGGCCAACACCATTTGAATAGCACGGAATATGAGGTTGTAGCTCATTTGTGTACTGACTGAATCATGGACGGCCTCCTGGTTCACCAGAGGGTCAAGGTGGGGGATTCGGCTGCAGTGAGAATAGAAATCCAGGCCCAAGGCAGGAAACTGGAGGACACAGATGGTCCGGACCAGGGGAAGCCACGCCTTCCTAGGTCAATGATTTTCAAGTGGGTTGAGGCGCTGAGATCCCAGAACAAACGTTTCATTTGTTACGTGCCTGTAGTCCTGGTATTTGTTTTTAATTAATTAGCTTTTATTTTGTGGAATGCCATCAGTAAAAACTCCAATACAGCATTCATGATGAGAGTCAATGAACTCCAAATCATGCCAAACGTCATGTTTATTTTTCCAGAAAATTCTATGAGTGTGTAAGCACACACTCTTCCATGACAGTTATCAGCAAACAGTGCTCGCCTCCCATGCTTCCAGACCGGTATAGGTGTGGGCCGGTGGGACACCACATCACCAACAGGGGAGTTCGGGGGCCATCAGGGGGCATCTCCCTTCCGGGCTGAGCTCTGGGCAGACAAGCTGCACCCACAGACATTTCTTTTTTTACCTCCTTGCTACTTTCGTGAGAAAAACCACCCAAATGACAAGCTGGATTGGCCAGGCTAAGACTTTCTTACAGCTCTACGAATATCTTTTCACAGAATGCATTGCATCTAACTTATCCATCTTGTAAATGTGTATGTGAAGGATGCTTGCTACAGCGTGTGTGTGTGTGTGGAAGTCAGGAGACAACTTGTAGGAGCTGGTTGTCTCCTTCCACCTCTGGGTTCCAGGGAGCAAACTCAGGTTGCCAGGCTTGGCTAAAAGCGCCTTGACCCTTTGAGCCATCCCACTGGCTCTGAATAGATGTTAAAGTTACACTAATATGACATTGTTGAAGCTGGTGAGACCACGGAGAGGATGGTACCATTTACATATAAGAACGTAGTATTCCAGGGCTGGAGAGATGGCTCAGGGGTCAAGAGCGCTGACTGCTCTTGCAGAGAGCCCGGGTTAAATTCCCAGCACTCACATGACAGCTAACAACCATCTATGATTCCAGTTCTGGGGGATCTGACACCTTCTTTTGATCTCCATGGGCACTGCAGGACACAGGTACACTTACATACATGCAGGCAATACACTCATATGAATAAAATAAAAATTTTAAATAATTTTTAAAAAAGAATAATGTGGTCTATTCAAAAGCAAGAAGTAGAGGACTTGTGTGTGTGTGTGTGTGTGTGTGTGTGTGTGTGTGGGTGTGTGTGTGTGTGGGTGTGTGTGTGTGTGGGTGTGTGTGTGTGTGTGTGTGTGTGTGTGTGTGTATGTGTGTGTGACCTGTGATGTATTTGCATGTGTGTGCAGGGGCATGTGGAGGACAGGGAACTATGCCTCCCCCCACACACACCTTAGTCCCTGGAGACAGAACCTTTCATTGAGCCGTAGCTGGGCTGGTACCAGCAAGCTCAAGAGGCCCCTTTGCTCCCTCTTCCCCTCATTTAAGTGATTAAAGGCACCTTCACTATCACCCAGGGCCTTTTATGTATGTTTGGGGTTTTGAATTTGGGTCCCCATTATTGTACTTTTGCTTGCTGAACCATCTCCTAGCCTGAGGCAGTGACCTTCTGAGCTGTGCTAGGAAGGAGGAGGAAAGCAACAACATCATGTTGGAAAGTGGTTACAGCACAGCAAGGCCTTCATGCTTTAAAAAAGTTTATTTAGTATGTATGAGTGTTTTGCCTGCATAGATGTAAGTGCACCATGTCCTGCAATGCCTGAAGAGGCCAGAAGAGGGCACCAGATTCCCTGGAACTGGAGTTGTGGATAGTTAGCTGCCATGTGAGTGATGGGAACTGAACCCAGGTCCTCTGCAAGAGCAGCCAGTGTGGTTAACCTGTGAGCCATCTCTCCAGACAGAGGTGCCCACACTTTGACGTGCACTCGAGCTTGGCAGACATGAAGTTGCTGGGACCAAGTTGGCAGTGGGGCTGGGTGCTTCCCTTCAGGTGATGCAGTTCAGAGTCACTGCAGAGGTGAAGCCGGACCTCCTCCGGCCCCTGAGAAAATTAGATCTTGTCCCTCTCCTGACAGACTCAGCACCTTCTGGGAAAGAACACGGATCTGGACCGAGCAGCTCTAGCGCCTGCTGTAACCAGACTGCCGTGCTGTCCTTGCAGTTGTCGGACGCCCTCTGCCTACTGTCCGGCCTCACCCTATCACTGGCCACCGACCTTCATGGAATTGTGCAGTGTCTCCTGGGAGAAATTTGCATGAACATTTTTTTTTTATCGGTCATACGAAGTACATTCCTGGCATGTTTTCCTGGATGTTCTTTCCACACTTTTTCAGGAGCGGATTTTTCTTTCAGGATCACTTCCTGTAGATCACATACTGTTCAGCTACCTTGTTTTCCCTCTTCACTGTGAAGGGTCCGCGGGAGCAGCACCTCTCCAGAGTCTCACTGAGGACGTACTCTCACTCTCCCTGTGTGCACCTATTGTGTGACCAGCACCTACTGTGTGCATGGCATCTTCTGCTTCCTCGACCCTCAGACCGCAGTTCACAGTCCACCTTGGTGTCTGCCCACCCTCAAGGCCTGACGCAGGTGCACACAAGGCCTGGAACCTGCTGCCCCCTCAGCTTTGTCACGGTAGGGGCTCCTCCCTTGGGAATCCACCACTCCACTCTGAGCGGCAGCAGCTGTCTGGGTGGCCATGTGACTTTGAGCAGCTCTGTTTTTACAAAACAACACCGTGCCTGGGATGCCTGCTCTTCCAGTCCACCAAGCCCATTTTTCTCCACCCCATGTGTCCGCAAGGACCGGGATTCATTTATGCTGGTCTGGAATAGGACATGGGCAGTGAGGGGCTCAGTCCTGCCAGTCGAGCAGAAGACCATTGACCTAGAGAGACCAACTCAGCCTCCACAGTGACCACCCCACCCGTGTTTCCCCACTGAGAACTGGGCTTACTTCCCTCAACAGCTTTTCTGTGGGGACAAGCCCTCAGCCCACTGTCTACCTAGCCAGATGGGAGGAGGGTGCTGCTCGCTAGACTCATCTGTGAATGCTCACACAGCTGCACCGCTGCCCAGGGAGGGCCTCCACCTGGCTGCCTGTGGGAGACTGTCCTAGCGGAGGCCAGCTGCTATTTACCACCGGCTGATGAGTTCTTTCTTTTTCGTCTGTTTTGCACCCTTTGCTTCTGTTCACTCAGCAAAGCCTTGGTAAACCTCACAAGTGCATGCGTGCTCTGTCAGTGTGAGTTGTCTCTGGACATGTGGGTGGTACCAGAGACATGACCCTGTTCTCAGGCCTAAATTGTATCTGGGGGGTTGGTGTCATGCATCACTCTGGCCACCCTGACTCTCCGTGTTGAGCTCTGCGTGTTCCAGAAGAAAGAGGGATTTTTATAAAGTATCTGATTGTGATATTATGTCAGTAGTATGTACAGACTATAACTTTGAAGGGTATTTAATGAGCCTTTTTGGAGAAGGAACGGAATTCTGTGTTTGAGTGAAAAGGACACTTGGCACGTGTTTCATGTCCCAGATGGCTTGATCTGTGTTTATACCTCTTGGTTCCCACATCGGCTTTCTTTCTGTGACACTCCGTCCTGTATAGAAAGATGTTTCTGATGGTTCATAGGAAAAAGGAGCTTGAGCCTGGGTCCTCAGAGCTCCCTCATTCACAACATAACCTTCTGTCATCTTTGAGTTCAGGTGGACAGTGGCTTTGGGTGTCGGCCCAGTGGGTCAGGCATAGGTGGGTGGGGAGGGTCCTGGCACGGCTCTGTGGTCTGTGGCTATCTGCTAAACATGTGACTCCCAGCAGGGCCGTGGCTGGGTGTGTGGGTTCGTTGTGTGAGAACCTCATGGCTGACTCCAAAACCAACCCTGGACTCACTCCTGTCCTCTGTGATGTTTGTTCTGTGACCCGGAGGTGAGGGTAGTACATCGAATCTACAAAAGCTTACATAACGAGCATCCCTGAGCTAACACAGCAGGCAGGCTTAGGAGGTCAAAGCAGGTAGGACTTCTGTTGTGTGTCTCACTGGAGATTGGACCTAGGGCCTCCTGTGTGATGGGCACACACTCTACGACTGAGACCCTAGCCAGGGTCTGACTTTTAATTACCAAATGAATTTCCACTTTGTAGAAATGTCTGTTCACACAGTTTTTAGCTGTCTATCGGGTCATTCAACCATTCACTAATGTTCCCATCATTTATTGTATATGTTCCAGGCGTTTGTGAGGGTGGGAGGTAAGAGGGGGCAGGACACCCTCGCTGCCCTCACACAGTGCCTAGGTAAAGGCACATACAGCAGGAGCCTACCTAAGTCACCATCTGCAGTCTGTTGCACAACTGACACTGTAAACTTGACACACGCTGGATGAGGTGTGGACAGTGTGTCCGCATGGCCTCCATCAGGGGGATCCCTGTGTCCACCCGGACCTCACATTGGTGTGGAAAGAGGACGCCTCACTGTATGTGCAGTTTTAATGGGCACGATTGGGACTCTGTGAACATCTGTGAAGCCCTGTTAGAAAGCCGACCTTCACTAAGTGCCTCCCGCCTCTGGCTGCCGAAGGCCCACTCTGTGATGGATTCCCCTCCACGCCCCTCTGCCACGAGTGTGCTCAGCTGAGAAGTGACACTGGCACTTGGCGTTTTAGTTTACAGCCTCTTTAATTACAGCCGATCTCTAAAGCACTTACACGCCGCTCTTAAATATAGTCAGCCCTTTTATTTAATTTCATTTGCCTGTTAGTGTTTGGAGGTTCTCCAGCAAAGCACTTCAGAAAATTCAATAGAACTCCTGCTCCAATTAATACGGGACCCAGTACCAGGGGATGAGGCTCCCTGGATGTAGACACTCCAGCAAAGGACACAGCAGACACTGGAGTCAGTGGATGCAATACAGCACCATATTCTGAATAATCAGTGAAGGGTGACAGTGTGGGGCCTTCTACATGTGGCCAGGGTTTCCCGGAGCCCTGTGCTACACAGTTACCTTGTGAGGCTCTAGGCTCCTTGTGCTGTTGCTATTAGGATAATGATTGATTTTCCTCTGCTTCCATTATGCAAATTGAAGTGACGCTGGGCCTCCCCTTTAGGGCTTTCTTTATTCCTCCACTTAAGGCTGGCTCTCATGCAGACAGAGCTGGTTCTGATGAGGATCTGAGTCTGATATGAACAGAGCTGGTTCTGACATGGACTAAGCTGGGTCTGATAAAGACAGCTGGTTCTGAGGAGGAGCTGGGTCTGAGGAGGAGCTGGGTCTGAGGAGGAGCTGGGTCTGAGGAGGAGCTGGGTCTGATGAGGAGCTGGGTCTGACGAGGAGCTGGGTCTAGACCCATCATAGCACTTCGTGCTGAACGCTCCTTCCATTTCACCTCATGACTCAGAATATTACCACAGCCTCTAAAATTATCTTTAAAAATTGTGGTCTGTGTGGTTTGAAGGATAATCAGGGTCTACTAAATAAATTTAAAGAATAGCGTTAAGGGGCTGGGAAAGGTGGAACACACCTGTTCGTTCTCTCTCTCTCTCTCTCTCTCTCTCTCTCTCTCTCTCTCTCTCAATATTCTGGATGCTGAGGCAGGAGGATCATCACACGTTCAAGGCCAACCTGGGTTGCACAGTGAGTTTCATATTGACCAGGGCTACATACAGAGTCCCTGTTTCAAAATAAAATGTAATCAGTGTTAATGTTGCGGTTCTAGCCACAAGTTCAAACATAAACAATTAGCCACCACAGGGTTCACACGGCCACCCATGAAACCTAGTCAACATGCATGTCTCCACATCTTCCCCACAATGGTCACACATCCCTCAGAGGCCCTGGATGGAAGAACAGACTCTTAGCTGTCAGCTGGCCTCCAAGAGCCAGCCGAGGTTATTATTTCATTAATAATGCATTTTTGGCTGTCAAAACCGATCAGCATTGTAGTTCTTTCCTGATGCTATTTACTATAAATCACTTTGCAACAGTACATTATTTTGCAGGGAATGAAAACCAAAGCCATTCCCTGTCAGTTGGAATTAACGGCCAGGAAAGGATGGTCTTTCAGAAAGGGAAGGGAGTCAATTAACATATGGAAATCTGTTCTCGGATATCAGCCTATACTTGTTGACACGGGAAAATGAACAATGTGTACCCAGGCACAGAGATTAAAGTTACCGAATGCTTCCTAATTGTAGTCGCTGGTTAATAAGCAAGTGCTGTTGAGCAATGTCAAGTTGCTGTTCTTGTTCCCAGTCACATGTGGGGTTTGTGCCACATGCAAATAGACATTCCATGAGCAGTGCTCAAAAGAAGTCAAAATTGCTTAAATCAGAACCTGCTCTTACAGCAACCTGTGGATCCCATCTCAGACCTTCACAGCCCATCATTTGCCAGATGGGATGGGAACACGGATGGCATTTGCTCTCGTTCTATGGGAGAGATGACTTTTGGGTGAGGCTTAGTCCAAGTTGCCGTTGGTGGGCCAAGCTCTGCACCTGTGCTGGATAGCTTTAGTGTCAACTTGACACACCTGGGTCGAGGGAGCCTCAGTTGGGGAACTGCCTTCATTGGACTGGCCTGTGGACATATCCATGGGGCATCTTCTTGATTGATGAGTGATGTGGGAGGGCCCAGTCCACTGTGGGTGGTGCCACCCCTGGGCAGGTGACCTTGTGCTGTGTAAGAAAGCAGGCTGAGCAGGGGCCAGGGGAACAAGCCAGTGAGCAGCGTTCCTCCATGGCTTGTGCTCCAGCCCCTACCTCCAGGTTCCTGCCCTGAGTTCCTACCGTGGGCTCCTGGATGAACTGTGACCTGGGAGATATAAGACAAATAAACCCTTTCCTCCCCAAGTTGGTAGTGGTCAGAGTGTTTTGTCACAGCAATGAAGAAACAAACTAGGACAGCATCGTACTCAGCTTCAGGAGTCAACTTGACACAAACCTTGAGTCACCTGGGAAGACGGAACCTCGTCTAAAGAATTTCCTCCATCAGATGACCTGTGGCTACGTGGATGAGACATTTTCTCTATTGCTAATTGGTGTAGGAGGGCCCAGCCTACTGTGGGTAGTGCCAGCCTTAAGCAAGTGGGCCTGGGCTGTGTGAGAAAGGTAGCTGACCAGGCCAGTGAGCAGTGCTCCTCTCCAGTTCCTGCCTCCAGGTTCTGCCTTGAGCTTCTGCCCTGAGGTCCCTCAAGAAGAACTGTAGCTGCAAAGCGACGTAAACCCTTCCCCCCGCAAGCTACTTTCAGCTGTGGTTGTGTCACAGCAACAGAACATACTGCCCAGCTGGAGGTGGGCTGTGACCAGCCTTCTGGCACGAGGGAGGAGGGAAGGCCCGCTCCTGCGTGTGGGTGAGCAGAGCTGTGCTCACTCTACTTCCTGTTTCCTCACAGTGGAACGTTCCATTTGGACATGCGTCTCTGGCCTGCCCACCACAGCTGGTGTGGCGGTGTCTGCTAGCATCACATCCGCAGACAGGTTAAAGCCTGTATGGAGGAATAACCCTATGCAAGCGTGACATGTGTAGGCACATCCCGGGCTGGGACCCCAGTGGTCATGGGATCAGGGTCTTCCTGCCGTGTGGGTCTCAGTCCTGTTACAGATGACCCTTGATGGGCATGGCACAGTCAGCACCATACTGTTTCCTTCGCAGTGGCTCCAAGTGTCCAGTGTAGAAATAGGAGTTATAGGAGCTCTTTTCTGAGAGGGAATCTATGCAGTCTTTGCAAGCATATGAGGTGTTCACGGTGATGATCGGTTCAAGGGCCAAGACGTGTGTTTAGCCCGGTGCCTGCATGTGGGATATAAGAGAATTCATTTTCAAAATGTCCACAGATGGTCAAAATGAGGCAGCAGTGTGCCAGATCCAGCAACCGTCTGCCACCCCCATCGCTGCACACAATTAAATGACAAATTCATTCTAATTTAGTTCACTTCTGACGTCCTTAGAGGGCGTCTGCGAGGACAGTATCACTCACTTTGTTCTGCTTAGCAGTAGTCAGCAGGGACCGAGACTTGCCTGCTTGTCCGCCTGGCTTTCCACAGGGAGATGGACAGAAGGGCAGGGAGCCCCACCCACAAGCCAGGGACATGTCTCCACAACAAAGGAGGCTCTTCCTTGAGAAAGAATCCATCCAGTACAGCAGCTTCTTGAGGTATTCATGGTGGAGATCATCAGCCCAGGGGCCATCAGTGCCTGTACACAGTAGGGACTGCACACGGTTTAGTTGTGAAGACCTGGGGAGCTGTGACCTAGGTCTACATAACGGCAGGGACCGAGCTGCTGAATGCACCACAAGGCGTGAGCAGAGGAGCAGACTCCAGGTCTTCTCAGCAGTAGGGCAGCAGCCTACTTTGTTTTCTGATGTGCTGGCACTTGCCCAGCTCTAAGGAAGTGGAAGAGGCAGGAAGACGCACGCCCCACTGAGACTGCTGGTGGCACCACCTCTCAGAGGGTCTCTCAAACCTGTCTTGACCTTCAATCACCTCCAAGTTAGTTTCCTACTATCCGGTCTACACCACAACTTAACTCCTGGGATTCTCTAACTTCCTCTTGAGCATGATTGTTCCACTGGTGACTCATACAGAGTGGCTCTGGGGACACCTCGCAGCTTGGCACAGCCCCTGAGCCCCCTCTCTCTCAGGAAGCTTTCTGGGTAAAGGTGTCAGAGTCTGTCCTTGTTGTAATGTGATGTTGGGTGCTGAGGTCCCAGACTTCACACTTCAGGGCCATGCCAGAGCTCATGGGGACACACAGTGGTGTATAAAGAGATCGGATGCACTGTTTGCCCAGCCTCTGAGTTCATGACCAATTAGTAAAATTTGGACTGAAAAAATCATCTTTGAAACTACAGCTCTTCCCCTCCACTTACCACCCGCCCCCAAATCTCCTGCCCCAAGGGATGTGTCCAAAGTGTGGAACTTCTGAGCAGCTAGAGAGATTCACGTATTTTCTTACTGGCGGATCCTGGTTACACGGCTTTTACAGTATCGAGTGGGATTGTGCTCACCAGTCCCTGTAGGACTTCCCCTCCTCCCCCTCGTCCCCTCCCCTGATAGACCCTCCCCCACAACCCTCACCTGCTTGTCCCCAGGAAGGAAATGAAACTCTTACCTCCTTTTGCGGGACAGGAAGGCCAGCCATTATGTGGACAAAGGTACGTTTCTATAGAAACACAGTGGATGACTTCCCAGACCCTCTCCCATCCTTCCCTGTGGAAAGCAGAGTGGACAGGCCAGCCCTGTGTCATGACCTTTGTAGTGCTCCTGTGCACTGCACAGCTTCAGTTGTCAACCTGACAGAGCTGGGAGGAGGGAACTTCACTTGAGGCGCTGCCTCCATTGAACTGATCTGTGGGATGTCTAACTGATGGAGGAGGACCCAGTCCACGTGGGTGGTGCCACCCCAGGCAGGTGGTCCTAGATTGTATAAGAAAGCAGGCTAAGCCAGGGGTGGTGGTGTAAGCCTTTAATCCTCAGGAGGCAGAAGCAGGCCTATCCTTGTGAGATCAAGGCCAGCCGAGTCTAAGGAGAGAGTTCCAGGCCAGTGGGGCCATGGGGAGACCCTGTCTCTAACAAAAACAAACACAAAAAACAAAAGAAAATTAAACACAGGCCAAGAGGCACAAGTCAGTAAGCAGCTTTCCTCGTGGTCTGCTTCAGCTCCTGCCCCCAGGATTTTGCCCTGAATTCCTACCTGGACTTCCCTCAGTGCGGAACCGTGACCTGGAAGTTGTAACAGCAAATAAACCCTTTCATCCCCAAGTTGCTTATAGTCGTGGTGCTTATCACAACAGAGAACAATGTAAAACCTCCCGTTTCCTCTGGGATGGACAGGACTATCCCGGACTGAAGCGCAGCACTGTGATGTGACTCAAAAGGACTGGGCCTTCTAACCTTACCTTGAGTGGACCCCAGAGGATCGTAAGACCCTCAGGAGGCTTTCACGAGCTCCTGCCGCCTCTCCCCAGATACTCGGATCCACACAGTGTAAACAATGGGCAGGAGTGGTTTTAGCTGCCCGTGGGTTTCTTTTGTCTCTCTGGAGGGAATACACATCTCTTCACATTGCCCCTGGTAACGTCACACAACAGCTGATGCTTGAACCAGCAGTGAGTCAGGGTGTGCACAGAGGAAATCTCAGTGTGTCCCTCTTCTCAGTGTGGTTGGGGGCAGTGTGCCTCTTCTGTATGTGATCTGCTGTGTGAGTGTGATGACGCCTCTGGTTGACCAAAGGTCTAGAGAGCATATCCTTGAAAATGGAGACTGGATTGTAATGTTCTGAAGGTAGTTTCATGGCTCCAGTTATGGGTGGAGTGCAAGGGAGGCAGAGCTAGCTGCCCACAGGATGAAAAGAGTAAGAAAGCGCCTGGGTCTCTTGGAAGCAGTTGTGGTAGACTTGTGCTGAGCTGCATTCCTAGGGAGAAAGCCAATGAAAGGCGAAATACTGTACTTGGGAGTCTCTGGAAGGGGGACTGTCAAGGCTTTTGAGTTGCAAATATATTTTGTCTGCACCTTCCAGTCGGCCCCAGACCTTGGAACATTTAAACAAAGTTACAGGAATTTCCAGGCCTGTCCCCAGCTCTTGCACCAAGGGCCTCTTCCCTTCACAGAGGCCTCTGCATCGGTATGGAGGATTCTAACTGTGCTGCACAGGTCTAGTGTCAACGTGACACACCTGGGTGGAGGGAGCCTCAACTGGGGAATCGCCTCCATTGGGCTGGCCTGTGGCCATGTCTGTGGGGCATCTTCTTGACTTCTGAGTGTTGTGAGTAGTGCCACCCCTGGGCAGGTGGTCCCCAGTAAAGGTTTAATCAAACACTGGCTTGATACTAGAACCTTAAAAGAGAAAAAGCACTGCTTAGCATCCCCAGGAAAAGAAGTCTCACAACAGACAGAAAATTTATTTGTTAATACTGTTATGTCTCATAATTATTTTTGAAAAAAAGAAAATGAGAATGTAAAAGATGTTAAAAGGATATGGGAATGGAGATATTTTCCAAAATAGAAAAAATGAGAAAGCCTAAGCAAGTGACAAAGATCTGTTTAGGTTTGTTATGATATATAAAGAATGAAACCCAAATAATATACACGTAATATTAAAATTTCTATGGTCATAGTTTAGTCAATTAGTTTAAGGAACAAAATATATGTGTAGTAAAGGTTTATCTGAGAATATTTGGTTTTCTATCCAAGCCTTATCTACACAGCACATGATAATTAAAATACCAGACTGGTGGCACTAACCTTATTGGATGTTTAACAGCCATACTTTGAGGCCTATACTAATGTGGTCAGAGGGACTTAAAGGACAGTGTTTGCCCCTTGCCCTCCAAGGTTGACTAAGTTCCAGGGGACTATGGAACATCTCTCAAAATGTCCTGTAACTGTGGTGAGTTACCTGTCCTCTTGTTCAGGGAGGCCATGGAGACCCCACAAGATGGACTTGAACCAGTGTCCAGTCTACAAAGAGGAGGGTCAACTCAGAGGAAACACCTCATCCTTGTTTCCAAGTGAAGCCAGACATGGTCAAACAGGACCTTTGACTTATCATCACATAGATGGAACTGGTAAAAGAAAGGAGCCAGGGGCTCGATGAGTGGTTAACAAAAATGTGTAAATGTGTTACATTTACACAATGGAGTTCTACAAGCAGTAAAGAAAGATGAAAAAATGAAATTTACAGGTAAATGGATGGATCTAGAAACTGTTATACTAAGTGAAGTAACACCGACTCAGAAAAACAAACGACATATGTTTTCCCTCATATGTGGCTCCTAGCACCAAATCCTTTTAAATTTCACGTCCTTTTAAACAGATGATGCGATACAGCAGTCCCTTCTGCATGAAATAACTATCATCATCACAACTTCGGCTGAGCCTGATCACTAAACATAGTCACAATGGGCTTGTTGACGGTTGTGCTCATTCATTAAAGGAGAGCCATGCAGTGTCACTGGACCCTCACCTGAGTATCCAGCCATTCTTCTGAGCCAACTAGTTCAGCCTCGGAAGACAAAAGAAATATGAGGAAGAACCCATGGAGGAATGCTTTTGGAAGCCCTAATCAAGAAACTCCAATGGACTCTCATATGAACATTTGAAAATTGCCCTGTTCTTTTTTCTAGTTCCCTGTTTAGAACTTGTAATGCTAATTACTCTTGCCTTTACTTCTCCTTCACATCTCCTATTCATGATTCAAAGACTCTCTTTTTTTCATTGCAATAAGAGTTATGCAATTTGGGAATTTTTTAGATAGACCCACTGAAGGGGTACTCCAATTGCCTCACTCTGTGTCCCTGTTCAGCATGGAAGAAGCCAGAGTGGTCTGTGTCCCTATTCCCCATTGGCAAATTGGGTAACTAACCTCTTTGGAGGATGGTGTGATAAGAATAAGATGTAGGAATTGGCTAGGTAGTTAGGGTAAAAAGACCCCAAATGCATGCCTGTAGTCCCAGCACTTGGGAGGCAGAGGCAGGTAGATCTCTGTGAGTTCAAGGCCAGTCTGGTCTACATAGTGAGTTCTAGGACAGCTGAGGCTACAGGGAGACCCTGTCTAAAAAAAAGACAGGAAAAAAAAGACCTTAATGAAAAATAGCCAATTGTTTGGCTAAAAGTCAAAATGTCCTTGGGCCTCTTAGCAACATACTCCATTCCAAATGCCAAAAATGTCGAAAGTATTTGGGAGCTTGTATATAATCCTTAAAAGATTTTAGGGTTACCTCTTCAGAGGAGGGAATGCTAGATTAGCCAAAATCCCCATAAAAATAAATAAATCAAAGCAGAAGAAAGTACATGAAGTTATCAGAAAAAAAGTGATGGGGAAGGAATGGGCATGGATTTGATCGAAACACCTTATATGCATGTATGACATTCTCAATAAACTATTAAAAAAAAAAAAAAAGCAAACTGAGCACTGGCCATGGGAACAAGCCAGTAAGCAGTGTTCCTCCATGGTCTGTGCTCCAAGTTCCTGCCCCGAGTTCCTGAACTGGTTTCCCTTGATGATGGACTATGAGCTGTAAGTCAAATAAACCCTTTCATCTCCAAGTTGGTTTTGGTCTGTGTTTTATCACAGCAATGGAAAGCACATAAGGACATCGATACTCCATCATCCCCAAGTGCTCTGACTACCCAGCTACCCTAACCTCTTGGTGCTGAGGGACCGCAAGCAGTACGGTACAGCTCCATGAACAGCTCAGAGTGACAAGCCTCCATAGGAACTGCTTCTGCCATGCCGTGCAATGCCCACTGAGCTCCTCGGCCCCAAAACAAAACAATAAAACTCCTCAGGGGCTACCAGCCCTTCTACAGAGTTAAGAAATCACCAGTCTTGTGTATGCCTACCACTCTTTAAACAGCAGAGCTTCTAGATCTACTGCATAGATTTGGGAAATGGTGCAGAGTCTTGGATGCAGGAAAGCTCAGACTGGCAGCTCTGGCAAGACTGGCCTCTGAACGTGACCTAGCCAGGGGGTCAGGGAATGCAGGGGACAGGGGCATGTGTCTGCTACCTACAGCAAACATTTTCTGGAATGACAAGTGAGAACACTTTACCCTGCTCTGCATTTTCTGAACATGCAGGATAATTTTCAGCAGGTGCACAATTTGAGCAAACACTGTCAAGTGGAAAGGCCAGGGCCCTTGTCTAGGAATTGTGAAATAGTTAAAGATGGTAGCTGGTTGTGGTGGTCAGACCTGTGACCCCTGTACTTGAAAGGCTGAGGTAGGAGACTAACCTGCAGTACTCAGTTAGTTTTAGGTCAGCCTGAGTGAGATTTTAGTTAAATAAGTAGTAGATAGATAGATGATAGATAGATAGATAGTTGATAGATTGATAGATAGATGATACATGAGAGACAGATGATAGACAGATGATAGATGATAGATTAGATAGATAGATGATAGATAGATAGT
Organism: Nannospalax galili; assembly: GCF_000622305.1. Classification (NCBI taxonomy): domain Eukaryota; kingdom Metazoa; phylum Chordata; class Mammalia; order Rodentia; family Spalacidae; genus Nannospalax; species Nannospalax galili. Next base: position 2,630,891 of record NW_008355380.1, read on the forward strand.
TGATAGATTGATAGATAGATGATACATGAGAGATAGATGATAGACAGATGATAGATTAGATAGATAGATAGATAGATAGATAGATAGATAGATAGATAGATAGATGATATAGTAGATAGATGACAGATAGTAGATAGATGCTAGATAGATAGATGCTAGATATATAGATGCTAGATAGATAGATGATAGATAGATAGATATAGATGATAGAGAGATAATAGAGAGATGATAGATGAGAGATAGATGAGAGATGATAGATGATAGATAGATGATAGACAGATGATAGATTAGATGATAGATAGATGATAGATGATAGATAGATAGAGATAGATGATAGAGAGATGATAGATGATAGATGAGAGATAGATGAGAGATGATAGATAGATAGATGATAGATGATAGATAGGTAGATTAAAAAACTAACAGACAAGGCTCTCAGGACAGTGACAACATAGCACCAGTCCAGCTGTGTCCCTGAGATGACTGAAGGAGGGAACCTTGACCTGGGCTGCTCCCCCTGAGCTCCCAGAAAAGGCCTCATCCTCTGCTTAGCAGACAGTTGATGCTGTGTACGGAGATTCACCTCTCCCAGTCTGTGCTCTCCAGCCATGGCTCATCCTCTCTCTGTATGGTTTTGTGGCACCACTTACAGTGGGCTGGGCCCTCCCATAGCACTCAATAAGTGAGAAAATGCCTCACAGACATGGCCACAGGCCAATTCAAAGGAGGAAATTCTTCAGCCGAGGTTCCCTCCACCCAGGTGTATCAGGTTGATAACTGAAGCTGTCCAGCCCACCAGCCATGGAGCTGTTCAAAAGCAAATAAAAAACATACGGGAAAAATTTACCAGAAGAGTCACTATAACTGATCAGGGTGGGATCCTTCAAGATAGATAACTTCCCTGTGGTCCAAGCTTCCCTGGAACTCACTGTGTAGACCAGGCTGTCCTCCGTCTCAGAGACCCACCTTTCTCTGCCTCCTCAGTGCTGGGACCAAAGGTGTGCGCCATTGCGCCTGGTTTCTGTTTTACACACGGTCTCTCAAGTTCTTTCTTTTAAAAGTAATTATAAATGGCAAGTAGTCTTCATTATGGAATTCCTGGGTAAAAGCCTGGCATGGAGATTTTCTTTACATTGTAAGTATATCATATAATATAAAATAACATATAATAATTAGAAAATAAAAAGAAATGAACACATAATGATACAATTATTTGAATACAGCTGCTACTAAACTTTATTGTGTATAATTTCTTTATTTCCCATGTTCTTGTTTTCAGTGCGCTAATCTGGTAAGTGCATATTTTATGTATGTTGCTTTTTCCTTAAGTGTGTCTGTAATTATGTTCACACAATAAATGTTTTATTACATCATAAGAACACTATGGATATGTTTGTTCCCTCTGAGAAAATTTTCACCATGGTCTCTAAGGTTTTCAAATGAATTTTTCAGATTTCTGTTCATCTTTAAGTAATTTATAATCTTAGTCTTATTCTGTACAAGAAACATTTCAAGGCAGTCTGTCCCCTGGGCCAAGTTGACATGTTCTGGTTAGCTTATTATTGATTCTTGGTTAATTTTTTTGTTTTATTTTACATTGTGCTAAAAAATTGCAAACTGAATTTATACATGTGGACAATTATTAAGATGTTCAGTATGGTTGATTTGGGGTACAAGTAAAATGAACCATAGTATCTGTGGAGCACAGTGCCTTCTAATTTCTCCAAGATTTGGAACTTCATACGGTGTGTTTTGATCATTTTCACCCTCCCCCAACTCTTCCCAGATTGACCCCTATCCTAACCTCCTCAACTCCATCGCCCCCATTCAAGTCCAATACGTCTTACCATAATGTGTTGTGTACGAAATCTGCCCTGGATTGTGGTCGACCTGACAGGCGTCACACCTTAAACAAAATTGACTCCTCCTCACAGGATCTATGGAATTCTAATGACTCCTCAGCTGAGGGTGGGAGTTCCTGCCCACCTACCCCTTCTATGATGAGATTTTGTCTGACTTGAGCCTCAGCAGGACTTGCGCGTGCTGTCGCCACCACGGTGAGTTCTTTCCTGCAGCTGCTCTGCTGTCTGGAAAGCGCTGGTTCTTCGTAGCAATCCGTCAACTCTGGATCTTACAATGTTTCTGGGCCCTCTTCCTCAGACTCCCTGAGCCTCGGGGGAAGAGCCTTGGGGGAAGATATCCCATTTGGGATTGAACATGTGGTGTCTTAGTCTCTGCGTGTCACTAACAGTTGTTGGTCTCTGTGTTAACTGCCTTCTTCTCTGGTGAGGGTTGGGAGATGTACTAGTCTATGGGCATAGCGATGAATCAGTAGGAAACAATTTTAATACTATGTCCATTTAGTATGTATATTAATTACTTTTCTGTTGCTGTGATAAAACACGGTGACCAAGGGAACTTTAGAAAGAGCTTTTTTGAATTTATGGTTCCACGTTCCAGAAGGCTTAGAGTTCATCTTGGTGGGGAGGTATGGTGAGGTGGCTGGAGCAGAGCAGAAAGCAGAGGCTCTACATCTTCATGCAGGCTCAGGAAACAGCGACTGGAAATCTGGCAAAGTTTAACTCTCTAAGCTGCCCCCAGTGACGTGCTTCCTCCAGCATGGCCACACCTTCTAAGACCTCCCAAAACAGCGCCACCAACTGGGACAAAATGTCCAAATATTTGGAGCCTATGGGGAACATTGTCATTCAAACCACCACAGTGTGATATGGGTGGCAGATTCCCCCCTAGGGCCCATGACCTATTTAGCCACAGATTCTTGGCCCTGATAAGGGTGCCAGCTATGAATCACATCTCCTGGAACAGGCCTTCAATCCGGTCAGAGCATGGTTGGTTACTCTTGTGCCACTATTGCGCTATGTGTAAATCTTGCCAGGCCTGCAGTTACTGTAGCTTAGCTCACAGGGCTCACAGCTGGGAAAGGCTGATGACCATTTCCTCTTCTGGTATTATTCACAGCACCTTCCGGCTCTATGAAAGCTGGCTGATAGAGATGAAGCTTTGGGGTCAGTACCAACTTGATTTCTTCATTGTTCTACAACTGGAGTTGTGTTGTCTTCAGCAAGACGATCTTAAGTTCTGGAGGGTTACCAAAAGCAATGGCAATGACCTGTAACATTTTGGGGGCCTATGGGATTCCATTGACCAATAGCTCAAAAGGAGATAACCTATTCCAGGTACTGGGGTTTTCATTAGCTAGGATGAGGTATTTGGGTGGAATATTGTCCCCTCCTGAAAAGCTGGATGAAAAATCAAGCAATCCCATTGATAGTCCAAAGTATTTGTGCTTGTGTGTGGCAGGTGGTGTATAGTCAAAAACATAGTTGTTGAATTATTGTCAAAGCTCCAATGAGCCATGTCCCACCTTCTTACCCCTTTCTCAGGTCAGAGCCGATGAGCTCTTACAGCAGTTAGATTGATAAGAACTTTGCCTTCTGCCTTGTGGGCATCTTCCACTGCGTTCACAGGGTTGGGTGTAAAGCTCAACAGTAGAGAACTTGGCAGAAATGCTCACGGCCCAGGGTTCGATCTCCCACATGACCTCAAAAAATTGTTCATAGTTTTCACTCATACTCAGGAACCTGCTACTTTGTAAGCCGATTAAAAAATAAAGGAAGCATTAAAAATACATCTGTATGTGTTATCTGGACGGCATAGGTAGCTGCACATATGAACCCCAGTACTTATCACAGCACGCACAAGATTTGTGAGAACCGAAGTCAAACAGGGGCCCGGCATGGACAGGGGAGGGGACAGGAAGTCCCAGCCCTAGCTGAGGATCTGCTGGCATTTGATGCATGCCGGGAGAGGGAGAGTTCTCTCTTGTACCTGGATGCTATCTTTGAGGTATTAGGTACGCATGCTCCAATTTGAAAATTCAGAGAGGTCAAGAAACTACTAAATGGACACTGGGGGCGGGGGAGGCTTCCTGGGAGGGTTGGGAGAATTCAGATATGAAGGGAGGAAGGGGAACTTTAGCCTGAGAAGGGTAAATGGGGTGGGGAGAGGAGGGTAGGACAGAGGAAGGCGCGTGGAGACGGACAAGCAACAAACGCTAAAGGCCTTTAGAAAAAGCCGTAGGTAAACCTACCACTGTAGAAGCTTCTTAAAGTATATACATAAACAATATAAGCAGAGATGAAGTGGAATTACCCTATCACAGGGGGTCATTGCCCTTTCTAGACCTCACAGGTTAATTAAAAAAAAAAAACTCAGTGCCATAAATGGGCTCCCTCTTTAGAACATGTTCATCTGGGGTCTCATAGGCCCTTGTGCAGTCCGGGCCCCCGCCCTTGGTTACCCACCAGAACTGGATGGTAAGGCCCTATTACTTGAAGACACCACATACATGAGCTGTAGAATAAACAAGGAGAAATCAAGCTGGTGCTGACTTCAGAGCCCCATCTCCACTGGCCAGTGTTCATAGTGCTGGAAGGTGCTGTGCATGCGACCACAAGGAAAACAATGTAACCAAACCTACCTAGCTCTGAATCCTGTGAATTACAATAACAACTGGCCTGGCAAGATATGCTCATGGTGCAATGGTGGCACAGATATTATGTGAGTGACCAACCACTCTTTAATTGAGTTTAAGATCCACATCATAGGATGGAGCCCATACCTGACACTGATGAGGCTAGACAGGTTAACAGGACAGAGAGCAGAGCCCAATTACAGTTTTCTACTAAATAGTTACAGTAGTAAACTGACTCCCAATGACTTATTGCTATACTCATAGATTAATGCACCTCTCAACGCTCACGGAGAAGTTTCTTTATACAGTGGTAGTAATTAACACAGAAACCCACAACCGGCCAATGTTCAGAGAACAAGTGCACAGAGTGCGTGTATCCGACTAGGACACCTCTGTCCAACTGCCTCCTGAGGTTCAGGAGTCATTACAGAAGAGGGGGAGAAAAGATTTCAAGAGCCAGAGGTGGTGGATGACCAGAAAGAGTCTTCCAGACAGCTGGTCAGTTACTGTATGAACTCCCAGCAATGGTGACAGTGTGCACGAGTCCCAGGCAAACTCCAACCAGACAAAGTCCCAGCTTGGACAAGAGGAAGTGGGTAAGAAATCGCAACCCAACCTAAGGAAACTGTAACAACTCATGGCCACCTGGAGGAGGAGAAACAGCCTCTTTCAAGAATGGGACTCCTGGTAGGTTAACCAGGCTTCAGTAGGTAGACTAGACACAACACTGGGGACACAAATTAGACTCTATAGACCTTGGGGTGTGTGTGTGTGTGTGTGTGTGTGTGTGTGTGTGTGTGTATTCAGGGGTCTGGATATGATCCAAACACATTATATAAGATTCTCAAATCAATAAAAATATTTTAGATCATATGTTTATTGCCTTTTGACTCAAGATTTTACCAAATTTCTACCTTATCTGATATTAATATTTTAATTTCATGGTGCTTTTGAAAACGATTAGTTCATGTTTTGATGTCATCTTGGTTCCAGAGACAGTATTCGAGGGCCCGATGTTAATCCTGCTGGTTTTTAGCAGTGGACGCCTACACTCTCTTATCAGGACGACGTCTATACTTGGTGTTATTTCTGCTGTCATTTCTCACTTTTTATAGCTTTTTGCTTCTTCAGTTATTTCCCTTATCTCTCATTATTTGTCTTTAAGCCTCCTCTTCCCACCCCACCACAAGACTTGCTAAGGTCCACCCCATTTCCTTCTAATAGTAGGCAGTAGCCCGTTCCCTTCGCTGTAGTCCTTAGACTTCTTCTCACGGATTGTCTCCTTCAGCATGTTGTTATTGAGAAGTTAACTAGTGTTTTAATCTGCTTTTAGAATACATTAAAATTCATGATGAGATTGTCAAATTAACAAGTTACATGGTTAAAATTTTTATCTGGTGGTCTTAAAATTGCATTTTTGTCGACAGAGATGTTTTTCTAATTGTATGTTTTTATTTGGCTGAAGAGTTTCCTCAGGCAACCTCCCCACAAAGTTTCCCCGGGCCTCTGCAAGCATAGAGCATGAAGTCTCTCTGGTTTTTAACCCATTAATCACTATAGGAACAGGGACTTCCAGTTTCCACAGATTTTGGTTTGCTCTTAATGGTCCAGACTGCAGTGGGGTTTGGGGGTGCTCTGCTGTAAAGTTCACTCTTCTGCACTGTTTGTTGGGAAAACATTCCTTGCTCTGTGAAGTTGCCCCATTCCTTGTTGAAAAACAGTTTGATCTGGGGATTTCCCTTCACTTATATGCGTATGTTATCCTATACTATCTTAATTTTTAGTAGTAGATATTTACTGAGTCTTAAATCCAGGCAGTCTCAAACTTCAGACTTACTCCTTACTCAAAATTATTTGCCTGTGTTAGACCTTTTGCAGTTGTAAATCATTCTCCATTTCAGCAGCATACAACTTCTGTTTGAAATCTGGCCAAACCTGTGCTGAAGATGATGATGAGGTTTGGAGGAAGTGACATTGTAAGACTATTACTCCTGTGTAAGGATTCCAAGTTAACACACCACAGAGAACCATGCATTTCATGTACATTGCTGAGTATTTCCAACAGCTAAAAACGTGAGAAGACCTTAAACATCTGTCAGGAGGTGAAAAGATAAGGGAAATTTGGCTTATATACACAGTGGGGTTACATTAAGCTGTAAATAAATGAAATTATCACGTCTGTAGGAAAAGGGACAGAACTGGGAATTGATACGGTAAGTGAAACAAGTAACGTGGATGGGTGTGGCATGTTTTCTCTTACACGTGGAAGTGAGAGCAAACACATATATAAACATACGTGCATATTTGTAGGGCATGAAAATGGAAGGGAGCTGAGAGAGGAAGGAAAGGTTCAAAGAGAAGGAGGGAGGAGTGGAGAGGGAGGTGGACCACGAGTGGCCAAAGGCGGAAGAAGGGCCATTTGGATGGAAGAACGGGGCCAGCAAGAGGGAGGAAGGGAGCAAGAGCGCAGCGTGACTAGGAATAAAGTGCAGTGATGGATATGCACGCAGTGTTATGTCCCGGGCTACCTCCTGCCTCTGGCCCCTGGTCAGTGCTAGGACACAGTGTTAACTCCCAAAGCATCTAGGCGCAGAAACACACTGGAAGTCTCCGTTTGATCCCACACAGGGTTAAAGTTCATTACTACTATTAATCACATTGATTAGTTTTCAAATATCAAATGATGTGCATGTTTAGGACAAAGCTACTCATTTGAGAAGTTGTTTTCTTGAAACCTGGTGAGTCAGCTTGGCCTGGTGGCACAGGCCTGTAACGCTACTTGAGAGACTGAGGCAGGTGGAGCACAAGTTCAAGGCCAGCTTGGGACGTCAATTGAGACCGTCTCTTTAAAGTTTTTAAAAAGGCAGAGATTGGAGGGCTGGAGATGTAATTCAGCGATAGAGTGTTTCACTAGAAGGCACACGTTTCATTTCCATTATCAAAAAGGAAAAGAAAAAGTTGCTTCCTCAAATTTCTCTCTCTTGTATTTGACCTGGTACCAGTGTTACGGTGACAGCACTAGGTGAGTGTGCAGGAAGGGGTCGTCTCTACACACCTACAGGTCTCTACACACCTACCAGTGAACCATGCAGCCTTCAAACAGCTGATGGCTTTTTGTAAAAAAAAAAAAAAAAAAAAAAAGTTTTTTTTTTTTTTAACCAAAGTTCATCCCATGAAAAGATGTAAACCAGCCCATGCTGTAAACTTCTTCAGTTAACTGTCTTTGAATAAATGCACCCAATTCAACTACATCTTCAGATTCATCACTGTAGAGACATTCTTATTTCATCACGTCTTTGTGCTGTTTGCTGGCTCGCTAGGGATGCCCCCTCCCTGTATCATTTGTGTGTCTTCTCCTTTTACTGAATTCCTGATCAGGCTGGCTAGAGACCTCTCAGTTCTCAGTTCTTTTGCGCTTTTTAGAAACTATCTTTACTGGTTCCGTGTGTTAAGTTGCTGTTTTCTGGGTTTGTTGTTGTTGTTGTTTGTTTTGTTTTGTTTTCTGATTCATTCTTTTTTTCTTTGGTGTTAGCATGTCTCCTTTGGCCTCACCTGAATGGACCAGACAGAGTCCCTGTCACAGGCACAGGCCTTCTACACTCCTCCCCTCTGGGGCCTGCTGCCTGGTGCTCAGGTGGATGGTGGGGCCTGCCGCCTTCCTGCTTGATGCATGCTCTGCCACCGCCACCTTCCTGTGGCTGACAACACCGGCCCAGGTGGCTAGACTTCAGACACAGGGAAGAGTTCAGAATGCAGGCCTATAAAACGTCTAGCTTAGAAAATTACTAGTTGGTACAAGGGCATGAATCCTTTACCGTGAAGACCTTGGAGAACTTTAACGAGCAATGGAAACTTTTAAGTAAGGACAGTTACAAAGAAAATTGCCTAATCTGAGTCATGTGTGGGGTTAATCATTGGGCCTGAATGGCAAACTCAGTTTGTAACTCTTTTTAGAGACTTATTTCAGCAGCCAGCTCCCAGGGACAGCTTGAGTGTAGTCAGAACATAAGCAAATTTGACAGACCTACTGACCAAATAGGCCTTTACACACATAAAGATCACACTTCCCCAAACAGTGAAACACCAATTCTTCATAGATACGCAGAACATTCTCCAGAACGAGCATATTTTCATCAAAAATAGGTCTCCAAGAACTCAAAAAGATTGAAGTCACATGGGGTGTGTTTGCCAACAAAATAAACCCAGAATCAGGAATGATGAGAAAAACAGAAAAATTCATACATACAAGGTAATTAAATAACATACCCTTTAATTTTTTATTTTTCTTTTAAAAATATTTTTATTAATAATTTTTTATTTTTTGATAATTTCATACATGAGTATTATATCGGCATCATTTCTACCCCTCCCGCTCCACTGCCAGCTCTCTCCGTATCTCCCTATTTCCTCTCAATTTCTTGTCCTTTACTTTGATTATTATTGTTACACACACACACACACACACACACACCACAAACATACCACACACACATACATGCACTATACATACATACACATATACCACATATACATGCACAAACACAGCACACACACACACACATACACATACACCACATACACACCATACCCACACATACATATACTATACATACATACACATATACCACGTACACATGCACAAAAACAGCATACACATACACACACTATATACACACCACACCTACACAAACATACATCACGCATACATACACCACATATACACCACACCTACACATATATACACATACACCACATACACGACATACAGCATAATACATACACCACACACACAGCAAATTCATATATACATACATATACATAGCACACATGTACATACACACATACTGTACACATGTACATATACTACACACACCAAACTCACATATACACATACATACACACACATTCACACCACACACTACACACACACAAGGATACATACACATACCACACACATTCCACACATATACCATGCATACTATACACAGAGACACCTACACACACACATACACACGAACCACACATATACCACACACACACCAAACTCACATATGCATGGACATGCACACATATCCACACATCCACAATGCATGCACAAGTTGGTAGGTACAAGGGAGGTATATTAAACTTATAGTATTATAAGTCTCAATACCAGTAGCAGCTGAACTCATTCAAACCTATTTGTATAAGCATCCAGCATCGAATTGTTTGGTGGGTGCTAAAATATTAAGTCCATACCAATAGTCACTTGATGTGAAAGTCTAAAGTGGTTTTCACCCTTGATCTTCAAAGCGTATCAAATGGTAAACTTCACGTCTTCACTTTCCTGCACGGCCTTGAGTCTTCAACACCACAGACATCCTCTTAATTCAGAAGCAGCACCTGACCTGAGGGTGTAGTGGTTACTGCAAAACCACACAAAGGAGGCTTTGGGGCTGGGGAAAGGCTTGGGCAGGGCAGAGAGTGCTTGCCACACAAGCAGGAGGACTTGGGTTTGATCGCAGCAAGCAGGTGAAACAGGCTTATGCCTGTATTCTGACACAGGGGAGGTAGAGACTGGAAGTTTCCTGCACATTGGACTGGCCTGTGGCCATGACTGTGGGACATCTTCTTGATTGCTGTGTGATGTGGGAGGGCCCAGCCCACTGTGGGTGGTGCCACCCCTGGGCAGGTGGGCCTGTGTTGCATAAGAAAGCAGGCTCCTGCCCACCTCCTCATTCACTTCCCACAGAAAGCAGGCTCTAAGGTGCCACAGAAATTTCTGTGGCTCAAATCAGGAGCCCAGAACAAAGCAGGAAATATTCGACTAGCTCCTCTGTCGACCCTGCCCCAAGCGTAAGCTGAGTGATTTTAGGCAGAAGCCTGTGTGGAGAGAACATCCTTACCTCAGTAGGGCATCTTTGAACCCAAACATACAAGCAGCTAACGCTTGCACCACATCTACACCCCCAAAGCCAGTTCTGGGGCGCCCACAGGAAAAACTACTCCAGAGAGCAGCTGTGGGCGTGAAGATGGACGGCATTTGAATTCCGGCTGTTCGCTCACCGTCTTTGTTTAGTGCGCATCTGGACAGATTTGTCAGCAGGTGGGAAAACGGGGCAAGAAACAGCCTGGCGGCACAGCCAGGGGACAGCTGGCCCCAGTTCCGAGACCGTACAGCCTTGGACAATCCATTTAAATCTCTGCTCTCACCTGCAGAAAGAACTGGACCCCTTCAAGGTCAAACGCAGTGTGATGTGGTGGGGGATGTTGCCTGACGGATGTTGGAGGCTGGGAACTTGGCTCACAGGTTGCACGGCTGTCCCAAGGAAAAGTGAGGGGAATAGCTCTTTGCAGGACCCTCCTCTGTGAGGTCATAGAGCTACTTTGTTACAATCTGCCCTGTGAAGGATCAAATAGGGAAGGAGGTGGTGCTCCTGTCTTCAGGGAATAGTTAAGTGTTGCAAGTAAAGATCAGCAGGTGGTAGTGGGGCTCAGCTCAGGGACCCCAAGTGGAGGCAGGCGCTCCCTTCCAATCAGCAGCACGCAGCTGTCTTGACCCATTGACCAAGAGAAGCTCTGTCAGAGTATTTACATGTGGCTGTGAGTCGTCGGCACACTGAGCTCAGAGATTTTGCTGCTGACATAGAAGGAAAAGAACCTGGGGGCAAACCAGGACAGGTCTTCCGCTGCGTCCCACCGCCCAGCTCCAGGACCTGACCGAAGCTCCTCTTGCCCACCCAGCCTTTGCTTTGTGTGTGTAACTCCTGCAGGTGGACAAGCTTTCTCCACCATCTCGCCGGCTCTGTTTTCTACAGCCGGCTTTCAGCAGGATATGTATCTGAACCCTCTCGAAGAGGGGAGGAGGGTCACGAACAAAGAGAACTCTACTCCTGAACAGTTGTCTACTAAATTAACTGAAGCACAGTGCCGGTTGTTGAAAACTCCTCGTGGAACGAAGGATGAACTTTGGAATCCATAGTATAAAAGGGGGGTTTGCCACCCGGACTTCCACAAGCCCAGTCTGTGTTGACAGATGACCGAGGAGTGACCGGGCTGGGTCTTGGTGGCACAGCTGTCCGGTCTCCGGGAGGCAGGATGGAGAGCCTTTGCCTGCAGGGAGGACCCTTGTCCCCTAATAGCTGTTATCTGGTTATCCAACACCTGACGGTGCTGAAGAGGGCACTCCACCACACCCCAGTGAAGGTTTTGTGACCCAGCAGGCCTGGAGGTGCAGCAGCACATTGTCTCTTGAAATCTGAGGCCAGAAAGACACACAACCAAATTGAAACCACCTGTGTGGGAAAGAATTTGGTCAAATCCAGCCACCACAAACCAGCTCAAACCAGTAGTAATATTCTCATTCAGCCAGTGACCTTCACAAAGACTCTTAGGAGACAAATAAAGCCAGAGAGAAATCTAATCGAAGAAGGAAGTAAGTGAGTCGCTGTTAGGACTTTGAGGGACCTCACAGATACCGAGTTATCAACACCTGGGCACTAAACACATCCCAGGGCATGTAGAAAAGAATTAGATACAGATGTAACTTCGCCAGGATGGAAGGTGCCCTATCATTTAAAAATGCACAGTGTGTAGTAGTAGTTAAGTTAAACATGTGATCTCCTGAGAAGGAGATGTGGACGGTTCTTTCCTGCAGCTTTTTGACATGCACAGCGCCTTAATGGCTGTCAGCAGCCACACATATAATTATTTTTTAAAATAAAACCTTTTACTTGATTTTAGTGACCAAGTAAATGCCATAAAAAACTAGAAAACTGTCATGGATCAAAGTCATAACCAGGACCTGAGGAGGCTCAAATTATAAAACATTGCTCTATGCAAATCAAGTCAGCTTTCTTTTCTGATTGAGAAGATAATTAGCCTAGAAAGTCAATCACAAACACATATTTGCATAAATCAAAAGGAATAAAACAGCTAAATGTAAGCACACGGTGCACTCAAACTCTTCAACGTAGCTTTCTCCTGGTGACAAGAACCAAAGCCTTGAGGCTTATAGAATTTACCACCTGTGACCCCAGGAAACGGCTTTTGATGTCATAATACTTGGCTCTGGACTTGGTTTCTAAGCAGGGATGGTGTGTGGCACAGGCAATGCTCCGTCCAGGTAAGAGAGCTGTGGACGCTGTTGTAGAGCAAAACCTCAACAGCTGTAATCAGACCATAGCAGGCACTTGCTAAAGGCCGAGTACCCCGCTGGCAAGGGTGAGTTCTCAGTTCCAGAAAACAAATCACTGTGCTGCCACAGAAATCCATCAGACACATCCACTGTCCCCAATCAATACAATTAATAGCAAGGAACACATATTTATCTCGAAGATGTGGGCAAGTCAATTTGCGCTGAAGATGCGGGGTCCCCGGGATATCAACGCACTACTTACAGACATTATTACCTCACATCATAGTAAGAAGTGGTTTCAGTGCGTTTCTCAGAATTTCTCATCTGATTCCTCATGGCAGGGGAGAGTCTAATTGGATTTTTAATCCTTGACTAATCACACTACGCATGGCACTCGGGGTTCAGGTGGGAACTGAAAAGTGTTTTCTACCAACCTATTATTGCCAGGCAAGCTCGGATGTAACCCGAATCAGTAGAAAAATAATGCAGAGAGCCGTCTAGCATAGAAACGGCACTGACAGCCGTGCCCTCCTTTCCGTGCCAAGAGCCCAGCCCCGCCTTTGAAGCAGCTTTGAAGTAATGGACCGCCATGGGCAATTTTCTTCTGGTTTCTATGTTTCAATACCAGGCTTGTCTCTTCTGTTTGTTTTCAGCTAATTGCCTCAAGATCTAATATGTTAGTGATGATGGCTGTCCCGCACCAGTGACCTCTGCCAAAAGGAATATCGTATCTCTCGGAAGCCGGAGAAGCAGCCCCCACGGGCTGTGGATGCTGCTCTGAGGGGCTCTAATTCCTGGTGTGGGGTCAGCAATGGCATCCATGATTGAATTGGGCCCTCTAAGTGTCCACAGGAGGAGAGCTTCCCTGGGAGATAGTGACCAATAGAAACCCTTGTCACTGCCTTGCTTACCCCTCTGCGGTGTTGAAAAGCAGTCACGATGGCCTGTTCTTGCCTTCTGATGTAACCATCATTCTGTCCTCTTTCAGAGCTGAATCCATTACAGCAAAATTCGACTTTGATGAGAAGTTTAATCTGGCTGCTTCATCCCTCCAGTGCAACACCCTTTCTTGAAGTTTATCCAATGTACTTTCCTCCTCCGGGCAACTACACCTAATAAAGTCAATGCATGGTGTTGGGCACAACTGACATCTCCATCTAGTGATGAGTGGAAATGTACCCTGGCCAACATCTGACCAGTGAACAGTGCCTTCCGTGAGCAATCACAGCTCCTCCTCAGCATGGTGGGCCCGCCAAGCCCTCACACAAAGGCAGGAGAAGGCAGCGCAGCTCTGAGCAGTTAGCTGAAACCAAACCACGAGAGGGGGGCGGACGCCTGGCGCCTCAGTTTTGCCGTAACCCTGAGTGGTTCTGTGCTCACAGCTGCATTTTGAATTCCTTTCCGGGGGCTGCCATGATAAATGTCCACGAACTGCCTGAAGAACAGGAAGTTATTCCCTCAGTCCTGCAGGCCGGAGGTCGGAGAGCAAGGTTAGCAGGCCTGGGGTCCGTGAAGCTGCAGACTCCATCCCACCTGTCTCTCGGCATCTGGAGGTGGTGGGATTTACTCATTCACAGTGTTCTCTCTGTGTGTCTGGGTCCCAGTTTCTGTCATATCATAGGGCACCAGATGTGGGACTTAGGGTCACCTTAACCATCTTAATCTCAACTTGATTACACGCAAAAATCTATTTCAAATCAGATGACATTCATAGGAACCTGGGGTTAAGACTTCAGATGGTCTTTCTTGGGGATGTTCTACACTGTCACACTGTGAAGAAAAATCACTCACATACTCTACAGTTGAGTAGTCCTGTCTCCGAAAGCCCTATGTGTCACAGGCCTGGTCCTCTGCTTCACCGCAGAGATGGTGCTGCAACCTTCAGGAGGTGGGCCTGGTAAGAGTCTGCAGGTCCTTAGAGTCATATGCTAGAAAGGGACTGTGGGAGCTGGGTTCCTCACGGTCGCTCTCTTACTTCCTGGCAGTTGTCTGGTGGGCACTTTGCCCTACCACGTGCTCCTGTCCTGCTGTGCTTCCCAAAAGGAAAGGGCCAACTGGTCATGGACTGGAATTTCAAAAGCTACTGGCCTCCATGATAGCTCCTCCTCTGTTCCTGATAGTAAGGGGAAGCTGGCTGCCACCTATACCTCATGGGGCCCACCCCACAGAGGCCCTGACGTGCTCACATGAACAGGCCTGTTGTCCTTACCAGCCTGCCTTTCTCTGTCTGCCCTATTTGTGTTCTCCAGGGTTTGGAAGAACATCAGAAAGACACTTTAACTATTCCTGTGTTTATATCTAATTAGAGGTTTCTGTGTACACTGGGAGCCTGCAAGAAGAGTTTCGAAGCCAACCTCACATTCAGGGATCTTCCTAGGCCCAGGAATTCCAAATGCTACTTAGAAGCACTCTCGAGTCCCAGGTTCATTTAGGCAGTGATGCTGTGGAGTGAAGGGGAATGGTGGGACACTCAGTGTCCTCCTCTGGCCTCCATGGGTTTACACAACTGCACACACATGTGCATATATACCACATACACATACTCCACACACATACATACACCATACTGACACAATCAACAGCTAATAAAAGTTCTAAATGCAATGTACATATGTAAGAATAAAGATGGTTAAGAGAGAGGCAGGTTGAAGAGAGAGAGGAAAGACTCAGACCGTGACAAGCAGGTTGGTTGGAGGAGTTTGCTGGCAGGGGTGGGGGCAGGTAAGAGGGGCCAAACTCAGGTCCCAGAGGATCAGACATGTTAGAGAGGAGGCACCCACAGGCTGCAGTAACTGACATGTGACCCACATGTAGTGTCATGAAGTTTCTGCTAGAAAAAGTGGAATTCAGTCAAAACTTGCCCAGACCAGTCAAGGCAGGAGTGGGATGACCAAGTCAGTTTGGGGCCAAAACATATTTATTAGCCCCTTATGTAATTCGTGCAGAGATAACGGTTTTGAGTTATGACTGAAAGATTATAAAACGCAGCAGGAAAGTGTATCAGACTCTGCTCAAGTTTTAATAGAACGTCAGAAAACTCACATGGATTGGCAAGGAGGGTCTGTGTTCTTGAGGTGTAAGAGAATGTCTGCTGGGAGACTGGCCAGGGACGGACAGAACAAGACCTACAGATGTGCCCTCACTGGAGGGGTGGGTCTCAGATGCCTCCTGATTTGTTCGTGGAAATTCATTTTTCAAGGAAACCACTGATGGCTGCTGGACCTCATCACTCAGGCGCTGACGCAGAAGGACAAAATTGGAGAAGCGGAAACAGAAAACCCGAGGCACAGGAAGTGCGGGTTTGCCAAAGAGAAGCTCAGCCTGCTGGGACTCGGTTGATGCCTGTGTGCACTCGTGTGTGTGTGTGTGTGTGTGTGTGTGTGTGTGTACGTGCATGCACATACTGTGGGCTGCACATGTGTGCAGCACAGCTCTGCTGTTTCGGGCACTTCCTGTGAACTCTCAGGCCAGGCAGTGGAGCTCAGTGGGTGGGGCCACACTCTGCTTCAACCTACTTTGTGGACCTCCTCAAGCTGATAACTCACCAGTTTTTAATTTTATATTTTCCTCAGTACTTTCGCACACAGACACACACACACACACACAGAGGAAGGCAGATAGATTGAGATATCCAAGTTTAATCTAAAATGCTTATCAAACTAAATATAGACTCTTACATCAAATCGTGTTTCCAGGGTCCTAGCGATGAACTCAGGACCTCGATCCTGAACATCAGGCTCACTACTTCTGACCCGCACTTTCTGCTCCTGAAAACCATTCTCTTAATATGAGATATTGCTCCGTTTGTTTCAGAAACAAACCTCCAGTTTAGAACTTAGTTTTCTTTCGTTTGGGGACACAGATTTAAGTGCCGTGTTGTCTTTCAAGGACTTGTGTGAGTCCTTTCCAGTAGAAAGTCTGGAAAGAAATCTCACATACACAGTGAATGCCTATGAGCTTTGGAAGCTGTTCTGGGAAGTCTTCACCCTTTTCTGATTGAGATCATGTTTACCATTCCCTTTGTTTAAGATGTCTAAGAATTCTACTTCAACTGCAAAAATAAATGATAAATTATTTATATATACCAATTATTTATTATTATTTATGCAAAGCTTGTCACATTATGCATGCATTAGGGGATTAAATCGCCGTTAACCCGCAGTGCCTTTAGGGGCATTCTATGATGGGCCAAAGGTGGCATGTGGGTGTTGCCATCAGCAAACACATGCTAGGAGCCCACACACTGTTTATGTACAGTGTGCTGATGGTGGGAAGGAAAACGCGGCATCAGGAACATACCAGCCGTTAATACCTGTGTGCACTCCGTGTGTGCCGAATTCACACGTGGCCAGGTTTATTATCTTGGCACTGAATGAGCAGCCCTACAAGATGCAGAGCCGCCCAGGTGCGGAGTGCATTGTCATGTGGACATAAAAGTGTCAGTCAGCTGAAGCTCGAAACTAAAAGAAACAGATGAGCTCAACTTAAAAAGCAAAAAGCGCTTTTCCCAAGGCTGTGTGATTTTGTCAAATAATAGCGACACATTACAATCAGGAAAATGAGATAAATCATGGAAACATCATGACATTATGACTTGTCACGGAGGCTCCTGAGAGCGTTCTGACTTTCAAGGCAAATTCAACGAAGGTATTTTTTTCCAAAATAGTAATGCATATAAATGAAATTATTAGTGGCATTCATTTTTAATGGGAAACCTAATGGAGGGCTTGCAAAACAACACAGCTCCGCTTTGATCCCGTGAGGGAAGGTTTCCCCGTTCCTAGGGCAAAAACTCTATCCAATATGATGATGCTAAGAAGGCATCACTCTTGCAACTATTGAGTCTAAAGATGTGAGCACTGTTGTGAGCGCCACTGGAATCATGTGCACTAGCGTTTGCACGGGGGCAGTGCACACTGTGGCCCCAGATCAGGGGACGGCATGGCACTGCCAGGTGGAAAGCCAGTGACCTCTCCTTATTGCAAAACTTAACTCGTATGCAACACGATGCAAGCCTTTGCTAGAGCAGGACTTTGCCCCTCTATCACCTTCTATATTATTTCCTTGAGATGGTCTCTCACCGAACGTGGGGCTCCTTGTATTTCACCTGACTGGCTGTCTGGAAAGTCACAGCAATCCTTCTGCCTCTGTCCCCCACAGCCCTGGGGTTACAGGTATGTGCACAGCCACATCTGGATTTTTACAGGGTTCTGGTGGCTCTGAACCCAGGTCTGCATGCTTATGCAGAGCCATCTCTCCACCCCAACTCTTCTCCCTCATCAAACGATCCCACCACCTAAGACACTCCAAGCTTTTGCTGTGCTTACTGATCACCCTGGCTCTATCTGCAGAGGCAATTACTCACCAGTCACGTTGGTCTTGTGCAAATCTTTGAGGTTACACAGGTCTCACAAGCTTGTGAATGTGTGTGGTGACTTTAACCATGGAGGAGATGGCTCCTGGCAGTATGTGACATAGCCTGACTCTATGAGCCACCTAGGTAATGTCTTTGGCAGACTGTATGTAAGCCTGTCTTCCAGTCTCTGCTAATGGCTCTCTTGGGCCAAGACTAGATCAGACACATCTCCTCTCTGAGAATTCCCACTAAATGCCATAGGAAGACTCTTCGCCTGGTCGTTAGCACTTGTTTCTGTTTTATAGTAACAACTCTCTTTGTTTGCAACTTGAGCTCTGTCTCTTTGCCCTCAGACGATAGCTTTTCAGATGTAGTACAGTGTTCTATGCAGACATGTTCTAAGACCTCTGTGAATTCTCAAACTTGCAAATATAGCCGTGAAACGTAATTCCCCTCATAAAATACAGCTAAGCGTGGCTGGAGGTTTTAAATGTCATGTTGAGGCCATCACCACCACGACAGCAGAGTTCCAAAGGCATTTACCCGTGATTACCATCCTTGCTCTCATGACATAATGAACGTCATGTCACAACAATACTGCAACAATTTGATCCATGTGTTTCTCTAAATTGACAAAACTCGGGCCGAACGGGGGCCACTCTTGCCCATAGCATTGTGAAGGAAGAAGAAATATCCCCATGTGCAGAGGGACAGTGTGTTCAGAGGTGCTGCTGGTGGGTCGGTGTAACCTCATCTCAAACGGGAGCTACAGACCCAGCCATGGCTTTTCCATCCTTGCCGAGAACCAGGGTCAGTTGAGGTCTTTGAAGCATGTTGATGCCCAGGTCCCCAGTGCTCCTGGGGTGGTGACAAGCGGCCCAGTAGGGCATTGTTCAGACCATGTCTCTCTGTGCATCTGGATAGATCTACTGGTGGACTTATCTCAGGACTGATTGCCAGTCTTCACCCCTGCATCCTCTGTGCTGAAGATATTTCTGGTAATGTACCAGCAACAATGCCCAGAGCACAGGGCACTATAGGGAGAGGACACCTGTGCCCACACTGGGCCTGGATGCCAGGCTTGAAGTTCCCTTCACATGCGGCTGGTTGGTCTCTGCCCAGAGTTGCTCTGGGCCTCCCTTGCGCTGTGTAGGAAGACAACAGCAGCTCTGAGTCAGAGATCCTCAAGCATCTTCCTGATTTCCTTCCCCGTCCCCCGTTGCTCACTCTGTGCATGTGCTGTCTCCCAAGTGGGCTATTCCACCATCTTTCAAGTTTTCAGTGCTCTAGTTTTTAGGATCAAATGGACCAACCATTCCAACAAAAATGCCTGGGCCCCACTCTGGTTCTCAGCAACACGGCTCCTTGCAGTGCACAGCACTCTGTTTAGCACCATTGGCACCAACGTCCCCTGTCACAATGTAAGAAGCTGGGGTCCTTTGCTTCAGAATCCTCAAAACCAAGATGCACTGCCAGCCCATGATCAGAGCTCTAGGCAACAATTTGCCGCTATGACACCTGCTGGGGACACGCACTTGAGGGCATGATAGGCCAAGGCTCTGCTCCCATCACTGGAACCAGGGCTGCTCCACCTGCTTCCCTCTGGGAGTCTCTCACTGCCTCTGGTTTTCTCTCATCATGGTTGGGTCAGCCCAGTAGGAAACAAGAGAGCCCAAGCACGACACTCTGGTGTTCTGTCCCCTAGGGCTGACCGCCACAGGAGCAGCTAGAAGCTTGGCCCCAAAGAGGTCACATGACTCTCCTATTAGCTTTGCAGTTTGTCTCTTCCTCTCGTAGTAGGAAAGGTGCTGTCAGGTCATCAGAGTCCTTCCAACTAGTGTCAGTGACATCAGCGGCACAGAACATGGATTTTTTAAAAATGTTTTATTATTTATGCTGGGTGTGGTGGTGCACACCTTTAATCCCAGCACTCGGGGGGCAGAGGCAGGTGGATCTCTGTGAGTTCAAGGCCAGCCTGGTCTACATAGTGAGTTCCAGGACAGCTGGGGCTACAGAGAAACCCTGTCTCAAAAAGACCAAAAAAAATGTTTTATTTATTATTTTAAAATTTTGTCTATGAGTGCATTGCCTGCTATGTATGTGTCCCTGTGTTGTGCAATGCCCATGGGGGTCAGAAAAGGGCATTGGATCTCCTGAAACTGGACCTATGGACAGTTGTTAGTGGCCATGTGGGTGCTGGGAATCGAACCTGGGTCCTATACAAGAGGAGCCAGTGCTCTAAACCATTGATCCATCTCTCCAGACATTTTAACAGGAGTAAAGACGTACCAGTGAGATGGCCCAGTGTGTAAAAGTGCCTGAGAACTGGCAGTCAATCCCCAAAACCCATGTACAAAGCCAGCCGGGGAGGCATGCATGTAATCCCAGCACCTCTAGATGAGGGGGAGGCAGAGGCAGGAGAAACACCCGAATCTCCCTGGCCAGCCAGCCTGGAGTCTACAGCACAGGGACAGAAATAACAGGAGGGTCATTCAACCACGTGGAGGGAGAGAACTGGCTCCTAGAAGTTGTCTTGTGACCTCCACATGTGCATTGTGTGACATACATGCCCACACTCACACACCAAACATGCATACACAGTAATAGATAGATGATAGGTAGATGAAAGTTGATGATAGATAATAGATAAATGATAAATAGATAAATAGATGACTGACAATAGATAGATGATAGATGATAGATACATGATTGATAGCTAGATAATAGAAAGAAAGATAAATGATAGATGATAGATATATAAATATATGATAGATAGATGATAAATAGATGATAGATCCATAGATGATAGAGAATAGATAGATGATAGACAGAGAGATGATAGATAGATGATAAATGATAGATAGATGATAGATGATAGATAGATGATAGAGAGATGATAGATAGATGATAAATAGATGAAAGATATATGATAACTAGATGATAAATCCATAGATGATAGAGAATAGATGATAGACAGAGAGATGATAGACAGATGATAGATGATAGATAGATGATAGAGAGATAAATAGATAGGTAATGAATGAGTAAGTGATGAATGAGGGGCGTGAGGACCACTCTCACCTGGAACTCACCCCGCACTTGCTAGGCTCAGGCAGTTTGTTACTCTTTTCTTTACTGTGACAGAATCCTTGACAAAGTAGCTTTAGAAAGGAAGGGTCTATTTTCGCTCACAGCTCAAGGGTCCAGTCCATCGTGGTGGGGAAGAAACGGTGACGGTGAGACCATCAGGCAGCGGGTCACGGTGCACCTGTGGTTCAGATGCAGAGAGAGAAGGATGCTGGTGGTCAGTTCTCCTTCTTTGATTCAGTGCTGGACCACAGCCTGCAGGATGGTGCTGCCCTTGTTCAGAGTTTGTCTTCACACTTCAGCTAAACATTTATAGAAAGTCCTTGTAGACACAGCCAGTGGTGTATTTCCATGGCGACTATAGATCATGTCAAGTTCATACCGAACATGAATCATCAGACATATCTGAGTGTTTCCACCTAAAACACAGGCAGGAGACCCTCACCTGGGTCTCTAGAAAGCCTTGGATGGTGAGAGGTGCCGCTGATGTGAGTCCATGGGAGTCAGTGCTGAGTCTTAAGAGGTGCTACTGGTCTGAGTTCACGGTGTTCGTGGTCTGAGCCCTGTTTGGGACCCTCCTCAAGGTGCTGTCTCTTAGAACTGGTACTACCTCCGGCAAGGAACACACCCAGGGACACGGGGCCCCCCGGTGACAACACAGCAGGGTCTGAGGCCTCTGGCATATGGTTGTCGAGCTCTGCTGCATGAGGCTGGGTTTGAAGCAAGGCAAGCAATGGGCGTGGGAAGGTTAACAGGGTGAGTTAAATGCAGCAGGTGGCCAGTATTCTCTCCCAGGGTCCTTCAGGAGATACTGACCCCAAGGGACCACCCCCAGATTTCCTCGTCTGAGAGCCCAGAGCCAGCAGATATGTGTAGTGGTGAGGCTGCCAAGAGCTGGGTACACGAGAATCAATGCAGAAGACACTCCTGTGGCTAAAACTCTGGGAGCAGGACGGGTCTGAAGGGCAGGAGGAGACGGCGGTGCCGGGGGCCGGCTCTGGCCCTGTGGTCCTGTGCGTGCTCCTCAGCAGAGTGCCACCTGGCCCTGTTCTCCTCCCTCAGCTGAGGGGCTGGGCAGGTTTCCTCTGTGCTACATCTGTTCCGTGGAGGCCATCACCTGTAGCAGCTCTGGGGTCACTTGTGACTTTTTGTCCTATCACCAAGCTCTTTCTAGGCAGTCTGAAATGTTGTCACAGAGTTCGGTGTGTGCAGGGGTAAAGGCCCTAGGAAGGGGATTGTTTCACTTCTGTGGAGTCGCTGGTCTGCCTTCCCTGACACACCAGTCTTCCCAGTGCAGGGGCCTGAGCCCGGTGCTAGCCGACGCACCAGCCATGAGGGTAAGTGATCGGGGCCAGTGTGCTCACTGAGTTCCGTTTACAGATGGACATCACCCCTTCTGCCCTTGAGCTGGTCGACACACCACCACTTCCTCTCTGGGCACAGGACCTCAGTGTCTCCCGGGCCTCCGCTCAGCTCCACTGGGCCATTGGAGCCATCTCTCCAAAGCCAACTTCCAGCAGCAACAATGGGCTGAGCCCTAACACTGAGGTGGGAATGACAGGTTTTGCAGCCTCTGTGTGTATCCTTGAACTGTCACCTGCTTCACACAGGCGCATATTTCCATGTTCTCTCACACTCATTCAGTCACACTCAGACTCACATTTACACCCAGGGACACACTTCTGGAGAAGTCCCCAGTGCCTTGGAGCCTGCTGAGGGGCCCAGAGGTGGGTGGCAGGGAGTCTGTGGACAGACGCACACAGGGACAGTGTTCTGGTCTTGGGTTTAGTGATGGTAGGGTGGAAGGGAGCCTCCCCTAAGCCTATCTCAGGTAGCATTCTGTAGGCTGAGTGTGCTGTACGTGTGTGTGTGTGTGTGTGTGTGTGTGTGTGTGTGTGTATCACAGAGCTGTTGCACAATGCGAGCTGGCCGTTGTTTGTAAACCTCAGTTCTCTGCATGTCCCATGCACATGGTCTAACGTGCATCCCCCTGGCATGGAGTCATTTGAAAGGATAATTAGCACCAGCTCCTTCCTGGGGTCCTCGGAGGGTTGGTGTCCATCCTGTTTGTCTCTGTTTCTCTCCTAATCCTCTCTAATGAGGGTTTGTGTTAACACGGATAAGCCCTCATGGAGTGACTACTGGCTAGCTGAGGCCATGGAGGACATGCTGTCCTGGTGTCAGCGCCCTTGGCTATGAGGCTGGGAGCTGGCAGATGGGAAGGTTCCTCTCCTCACAATGGCTACCATCTGGGGACCCCCCTGCTGAGCCTCTACCTCTACCTCTGATCTATGGAGGGTGTGGTTTTTGTTTGATTTCTGTACCTAGTAGCCAGTTAGTGACAGTTGGAGGAAGGCCAGGCAGGAGCTGTGATGGGTCACAGTGACATCACCTCCTCCACAGGAGCCCTTACTACTGTGCCCGGCAGGGTGTGGTGGACCTCCACTGCCTTCAGAACTGGAAACCTCTGCAGAGGCCACTGCCTGCAGCACTGTCTGGGCTTGGCAACAGATTGGGCTCTGGGTGTTTAGAGCCGGTGCTGTGTCCTGCTCTCTTCTGTAGATCACCAGAATGTGGTGCCAGGAGGTGGTGTCACAGACAGTAGCCAGGCTGCGTGTTCCTGTGAACTAGCATTCACTGTACATTCAGTTAAATCCGAGAGCTAAGATAAAAGGAAAAATGTAAGAGCAGCAGCCAACACGCTTGAGCTTTACTTTCCTGCTGCTGTGAGGGGGGCTGTGACCAAAAGCAGCTTGAGGGAAAAGGGCTTATTTTAACTTACAGATTACCAACCCCCACCAAGGGAAGCCAAGGCAGGACCTCAAGGCAGGAACTGAAGCAGACCGTGGAGGAA
Source organism: Nannospalax galili (assembly GCF_000622305.1). Taxonomy (NCBI): domain Eukaryota; kingdom Metazoa; phylum Chordata; class Mammalia; order Rodentia; family Spalacidae; genus Nannospalax; species Nannospalax galili. Next base: position 2,654,799 of record NW_008355380.1, read on the forward strand.
CTCGTTTACTGACTTGCTTGCTTTCCCTGGCTTACTTGGGTACTTTACTAACACAGTCCAAGTCCACGTGGCCAGGGGTGGCACAGCCCATAGTGGGCCAAGTCCTCCTATATTAATTTGTAATCAAGAAAATGTGCCACAGACGTGGCCACGAGTCAATCTGCTGGAGGAAATTCCTCAGTTGAAGTTCCCACTTCCCAGGTGACTCAAGTCCACCCACACCATAGCGCTTGGGAGCTGCCTGCCTTTTTTAAAAATCGTCTTTTCTTTTCTTACCCACAAGCCATTTTGACACATACATTCTAAAGTGTGACCCCTTTCATCACAGGCAGAATTGAGATTTCCTTCAGAAACAACAGAGTTTTGGCCACAGAGTTTTCGCTTCCCTCCTGGCCTCATTAATTAGGGAGGGAGAGGGAAAGGGTTCCCCTAAGCAGGCGTGAAGGGTGCACCCCGTCCAAGCACACTGCTGAATGGGTCTAGCAGCCTGTCCCTCAGGCCACGGCACTTGTCTTGAACCTCCTTCCATTCTCCCTGGCTTTTATGGAACTCAAGAGACTTGCAAAGCTGACCAATAGGACATGGGGAAATGGAGCCCCTGGCCCCACCTCTGAGGGATGCCTTCCTTTCTGAAGATGGACTCCTCAGAGCTCAGTCCAGAAAAAGCACTGGCTGGTTGTCCACATGTGTGAAGAACACATCCTCTAAGTGTGTTTCTTAATTTCTTATTATATTATTTGAGTGTGTTTAGCATTTCTTATTTCATTTGTTTGGGGGACACATGCACATGCCACAGTAGAACCACCACAGTAAATTACTTGTGATCTGGAAAAAGAGAAAGAAGCCAGAGCGGTCTGCATCCCTATTCCCTATTGGCAGTTTGGGTAACCCCTTCAGAGGATGGCGTGATAAGAACAGGAAGTAGGAATTGGCTAGGCAGTTAGGGTAAGAAGACTGCAAAGAAATGGACCCAGTTTCTTGGCTAAAAGTCAAAATGTCCTTGGACCTATAAGCAACATACTCTGTTCCAAGGCCAAAAATGTCAAAAGTATTTGGGAGCTTCTATCTAATCCTTAAAAGATTTTAGGATTACCCCTTCAGAGGGGGGAATGTTGGAGGGGAGGGAGGGGGCATGGATTTGATCAAAACACCTTATATGCATGTATGAAATTCTCAATAAAGCTTTTGTAAAAAATTTTAAAAAATTAAAAATAAAATTAAAAAAGAGAAAGAGGAGGAAGTGTTAGTATGAAAGAAATAAAAATTTTTGAATAAAGTTTTTATAGGTTTTCACATTTTAAAAAAAGGAGTTGCAATAATCAAGCAGCGGGGAAGATTCCCAGTCACATTTGAGGTGCAGACAAGCAGCGAACAAGTTTAACCCGTGTCCTGCATGATACCTGGTGTAGCATCATGCTCAGCCAGCACTCACTGTTTATCTGAAATACAAATATGTCCAGGTCATGGGGTCTTCTCCAGCACCTCATCTGGGTCACCTGAGGTAGTGACACACAGTAAGTTCACACCCTGCTCTAGCAAGGGTTTAAAAACAAAAGTCTTCAGCCTACTCCCCATGCGGAGCTCCACGGGGTCCTTGAGGCCCCCATACCCTTTGGAGGAGATCAGGCCCCGAGTCCTGGCCTCTCTGTTGATACAGTTGGAGCTGTGCTGAGAAGCCCCCTTGGGGAAGGATAAATCACCTCCCAGGCCCACTCGGGCTGAAGATTTCTGCTGAGGCTGCAACTAAGGGTCAGATTTATGACCTCTGTGGCCACTGTTCAGGGCTTCATCTTGATCAGAGGATAACCAGACCTGCTCACATACCTCACGCCAGCAGGGCTGAGGATGTACCAGGCAAGCAGTGGACTATGTGGATCCTGGGGCCGTACTGTGAGAGCCTTGTGGACTACCTCTGTGGTCAATGTCTCAAATGCAATGCATAGTAAACCAGGCCCTTTAAAAACAAAGTGATAAAACTCGGCTGAGCCTGGACACCAGTGACTCCTGAAGCTCAGGGCAGCAGTATACCGGCATCTCAGGCTGCAGACCGGGGTCAGGTGGTGTTGGGAAGCTGGCACATACCACTCCCTGGTATAGTCACAGTGTAGTCCATGTCAGCACGCATCAAGACACCACACATGCTGCACTGAGAATGCCTTGCTCAGATCCAACCTAGACTCATAGAACTCTGCCCAGCACCTCTGTTGGGGTCCAAATGAGGAGCCTCTTACCAGAGGGGAAGACAGATCTGGGACACCTGCAGTTTCCCAAGATGTACTGCTGAACTTATAGAAACCTTAATAAGAAACACGCTCAAAGGCGCCTATCAATAAAAGGACCCACTACTGAATTCTACCAAATACTTAAGCAAGAACTACTACCAATTTTTCTTAAATCTTCCCAGAAAACTGGAGAGAACAACAGTCTTCCGTCAGATTCTACAGTCAGCTTTGTCCCGACACCATATCCAGAAAAGGATACATAAAACGTAAAAGACCAATGTCCTTGATTAGCATAGAGTGTCCTGGTTAGCTTAACTGCTACACAACCTAAGAAGGGAGGCTCCGCTGAGGGATTTCCCAGATCAGGCTGGCCTGTGGGTGTGTCTATGGAGGATTGTTTGAGTGCTAACTGTGCTAGAAGGACTGGGTGCACTGTGGGTGGTACCGTTCCCTGGGCAGGTGGGCCTGGGCTGTATAAGAAAGCTAGCAAAGTATAAGCCAGTGATGAGCCAGCAAGCAACATGCCTCCATAGTTTCTCCTTCAGCGCCCTGCTTGGGTTCCTGCCCTGACTTCCCTCAGTGATGGGTTGTGATCTGAAAGATCACCCAAATACGCCTTTTCTAATGAAAGATGCTTCTGCTCAGAGTATGTTTTCAAAGCAACAGAAGAAACTAAGACAGAAGCCTCAATTCTCAAAAATAAGCTAGTAAGCCCTGTTTCAAGGATTCCTCACCATAATCAGATGGGAGTCATCCAGGAATTCAGGAATGGCTCAACAAACCAAGGACAGCACACATCCGCAGTGCCAGCACTTGGCAGGCAAAAGAGGAGGATCTGGAGTTTGAGGCAAGTCTTGGCTATAGTGAAAACCCGCCCCTAAAAGAACCAAAGCAAAAAAAGACAGTTCAGCATACGAAAATCAATATGCATATAAACGTGATAGAGCACATAACAGAATGAAGATCAAATCCGCGTGGGCATCTAAATAAAGGCAGGAGAGGCATTTCATAAAGTTCAGCGTCTCTTCATGAGGAAAACTTTGAAGGTCTGTACCTCCGCACAAGAAAGTTCACATATTATCACCCAGAGCCATTGTCACAAGAATGAAGGAAAGACAAAGTCTCATTAAGATCTGGAAGAAGAAAAGGCACCCCCGTCAGTGCTCTCCTTCCACACAGCCTCCTAAGCCCTGGCCAGAGGAATCAGAGGAAGAAGGAAGAAGGCTTTGCACTGGCTAGGATGAACCTGCAATTAAAGTGTGCCTCTTTACAAATGTGTGTGTGTGTGCACGCATGTGTGTGTGTGTGTGTGTGTGTGTGTGTGTGTGTGTGTCCCCAATGCCACTACAAGCTGTTAATGCAAACAAGTGAGTTTAGTAGTTTCAGTATACAAAAATCAACATATAAAGTGTGTTTCTATACGTCAGTTACTCACTATGTGCAATAAAAATCAAGAAAGAAATTTCATAATAGCTACAAAAAAACTCACAGAAGTATTTTTAACCAAAAAGATGAGCGATCTCCACAATAAAAGTATGTAATGTTAATTCAATACATTGAGGAATAGATAACAAAGGGAAGCATTCTAGCTTAGGCACTAGAGTCCGCATTGCTAAAATTTCCAAACTCGGGGCTTGAGAGATGGCTCAGCGGTTACGAACACTAACTGTTCTTACAGAAGACCCAGGTTGGAATCCCAGCACCCACATGGCAGCTAACAACTGTCCATAACTCCAGTTCCAGGAGACCCAACAGCCTCGTCTGTCCTCTGCAGACATTGCATGATACGGGTGCACTTACCTACATGCAGGCATAACACTCATACACAGAAAATAAAAATAGTAAATAAAATATTTTTAAAAATTCCCATACTCTCTTTCAAATCACAGATGATGTTCTCCACAGTCTCAACAAATTCTTTAAGTCTATACAGAACCACAAAAAACAAAATCCCAGTAACCTAAGAAATCTTGATTAAAAAGAACACAACAGGCTGTATCCATTACAATACTTAACTTCCCCATGTACTACAAATCCATTATCATCAAAACAGAATGGTTTTGGCCTAAAACAGGCACACGAACAATAGCCTGGAATAGAAAACTAACAGGTGAACTCATGTATTTTCAAGCATCTAACGTTGGGCAATTATGTTCAAAAATTACAGAGGAGAAAGACAGTCATATTAAATAAGTGGTGTTAGGAAATTGGATTATTGCATCTGTTACTTTTCTGATGTGATAAACTATCATCACCTAAAGCAATGCAGAGAGGAGAGTGTTTATTCTGGTTTATGGTTCCAGGGAGATAAGAGGCCACCATGGTGGGGAGGCAGCAAGACCAAGAAACGGAGCTATCATACCCCAGTGCAGAGGAAGCAGAGAGGGAACTGGATGTGGAGTGAGGCTATGAACTCCCAAAGCCCCACCCCTAGTGCTGTACTTCCTCCAGCAAGGTTCCACCTCCTAAAGATTCCAGGACCTCCCCAACAGCACCACCAGCAGGGCACTAGGTGTTCAAATATGGAGGACATTTCTCATCCAAACTACCACAGATATCCAAATGTAGGATTAACCCAGACCAGTTCTTAACAGTTACAAAAATCAAATTAAAATACATTAAATTCTTAAATATAAGATATGAGCAATACAAAGAATGGAAAAAGGAACAACTATACCCAGAGGCAACACAAAGAAAGTAAATGAAGATAGAATTGTGGAAACACAAATTTAGACAAAGAATGCAAACAGTAACCAAAATGATGGCAAAATACACACTTTTCAACAATTACAAATATTAATGGACTGAACTCCTCAGTCAAAAGACACAGGCTAGTTGAATGGATTAAGAAAGAAAATCCATCTCTTTGCTGTCTGCAAGAAACCCATCTCACCTTCAAGGACGGGCACTACCTTAAGGTAAAAGGATGGAAAAGAATATTCCAAGCAAATGGCACTAAGAAACAAGCAAGGGTTGCAATTCTAAAAATCTGACAAAATGGACTTCAAAATAAAACTAACCAGAAGAGATAAAGAGGGTCACTTCATTCTGATCAAAGGAACAATTAACCAAGAAGATATTACAATCATGAACATATATGTACCAAACTATGGCACCATATTTTCATAAAAACAACACTACAGGACAGATTAACCCCAACTCAGTAACAGTAGGGAACTTCCATACTCCACTGTCTCCATTAGACAGGTTAACTGGACAAAGAATAAACAGAGAGACGTCTGAATTAAATGATACCATACATCAAATGGACCTAACAGACATCTTTCAAATATTCTACCCAAGCACCAAAGAATACACTTTCTACTCAGCACCCCATGGATCTTTCTCAAAAATTGACCGCATACTGGGGCACAAAACAAACTTCAACAAAAAATTGAAATAATTCCATGCATTCTATCAGACCACAATGCAATGAAGCATAAAATCAACACCAGAAGAAACCCTAGTAACTACAGGAAGTCATGGAGATTAAACAACACACTCCTGAATGATGAATGGGTCAAATAAGTTAAGAAAGAAATAAAAGTATTCCTGGAATTAAATGAAAAGGACAATACAACACAACAAAACCTCTGGGATACTTTAAAAGCAGCCCTGAGAGGGACATTTAGAGATCTAAGTAACTACATTAAAAAATCAGAAAGAGCACAAATAAATGACTTAACATCGCAACTCAAGACTCTGTAAAGGCAAGAACAAATGAAACCCAAGTCCAGAAGACAAGAAGAAATAACAAAGATCAGAGCAGAAATTAATGAAATAGAAACAAAGAAAACAATACAAAGAATCAACGAATCTAAGAGCTGGTTCTTTGAAAAGCTAAACAAGATAGACAGACCCTTAGCCCAGTTAACCAAAAGACAGAAAGAGCAAATTCATATCAACAAACTCAGAGATGAAAGGGGAAACATCACAACAGGCACCCAAAATATCAAGAACATTATAAGGAAATACTTTAAAAGTCTATGCTCTATTAAAATTGAAAACCTAAAAGAAATGGATGAATATCTAAAATCATGGGAACCACCAAAGTTAAACCAAGAAGAGATCAACGGTTTAAACAGAATCACAACATACAAGGGAACTGAAATGGTAATACACAACCTTCAGACTAAAAAAAGCCCAGGCCCAGATAGATTTACAGCAGAATTCTACCAGACATTTAAAGAAGACCTCGACCACTACTACTTAGATTACTCAAAAAGATAGAAACAGAGGGAGAACTCCAAAATTCTTTCTATGAAGCCAGCATCACTCTAATACTGAAATCAGGTAAAGATACAACCAAAAAAGAAAACTATAGATCCATATCCTTAATGAACATAGATGCAAAAATTCTCAACAAAATACTTGCAAACCGCATACAGATGTACATCAAAAAGATCATTTGTCATGATTAAGTAGGTTTTATTCCAGAGATGTGGGGATGGTTCAATATATGCAAGTCAATAAATGACATCAACCATATAAATGAACTCAAAGGTAAAAACCACATCATCATCTCAATTGATGCAGAAAAGACCTTTGAAAAAATTCAGCATGCATTTATGATCAAAGTCCTAAAGGGAACTGAACTGGAGGGAACATACCTCAACACAATTAAAGCTATCTACAACAATCCTACAGCCAACATTATTCTAAATGGAGAAAACCTGGAAGCATTCCCATTAAAATCAGGAACCAGACAAGGATGTCCACTCTCTCCACTCCTTTTCAACATAGTGCTTGAAACACTTGTTAGCACGATAAGACAAGAGAAAGAAATTAAAGGAGCACTAATTGGAAAAGAAGAGATCAAATAATGATATGATACTATACCTAAGAGATCCCAAAAATTCCACCAGAAAACTAGAACTGATCAATACTTTCAGTTAAGTGGCATGTTACAAAATTAATCTACAAAAATCAGTAGTCTTTCTATATACCAATAACAAGCAATAAGAGAAAGAGTACAGGGAAACCCTCCCATTCACAGTAGCCTCAAAACAGAACAGACAAACAAACAAAAATCTCAGAATAAACCTGACCAAAGATCTCTACAATGAAATTTAAAATCTGTCAGCACCTTTTATTACAGCAAAGAAAACTAAAGCAATCTTGCTCATTATGTAGACTCTAAAAACACTGATGTCATAGATTCTGAGCACAGAACAGTCCTGGAAACTCATGGCTATAGGCATGGTAGCCGTCCCATTTTCCAAGCCTCTTCAAAATGTTTTATTTATGACATTTTTATTTGTCCTCCTAGCTCTGTCCCCTGCGGTGCCCCCGTCGGGTACCAGAGGACCTCTACATGCCCACAGTAGGACACTGACACATTCTGCCCTGGTCTCCAGAGAGTCCATGCCATTTGGCCTCCAGAGCTGCTCTTCCTGGACCTGGTGGGTGCCTACTCTTTAGCATAGCCTCAGAGTTTTCTGGGTCTCTTCACTGGATTCTTGGCAGAGACTTGCTTAGTGGGCCATGTTGGAAAATCTCAGACATTTCCCATGAGGCACCAGCCATCACCAGCTCTCTAACACAGCCACAGTAAAGGAGACCCCAGGAATCCCTCTCCTTTGGCACTGGCCCTCCTTCCCCAGCCCTAGGAAGCTTACATCACCAACCCCCTCTCACCTGTGGTCACCCAGTTCCTATCTGCCTCAGGTGCTCTGGGTCAGTCTGGGCTCACAGCAATGTGCCTAACCATGGGGCAGCAATGGATCTGAGAACCCATCTGCTCAGAAAGCTGGACTGTATGGTCTGTAAGCACCTACCTAGTCTGTGGAGGATTTTCACTAGATTATTCATGAAATACATGATCCCATTCCTCAAGTTGCAAGACTGGGCCTCAGAAGAGACAGAAAGGAGCCCAAAGATGCTTGCACAATTCTCCTAGCTCTGGCATGTCAGCCCATACAGAACAACCACAGGGTCCTCTCAGAAATAGATGCCAGGTTGGATTAAGAGTGCTATGATTTTTATCAGCATGCACATGAAAGGGGAGAGCCAGGAGCCACTGGAAGGACCTCAGAAGTTCAGTACAGGTCTGACTCCACATGAAGGAGGGAAGGAGGGAGAGATGGATGGGTGGATGAGTGAATGGGTGGATGGATGGGTGGATGGGTAAGTGGATGGGTGAATGGGTGGGTGGGTGGATGGATGAATGAATGAGTGGATGGATGGATGGATGGATGAATGAATGGGTGAATGCATGGATGAATGGATGGATGGGTGGATGGATGGATGGATGGATGGATAGATTGGTAGGTGGATGAGTGGGTGGATAGGTAGTTGGATGGATAGATGAGTGGTTGGGTGGATGGATGGGTAGGTGGGTGGATGGATGGGTGGGTGGGTGGATGAGTAGGTGGATAGGTAGGTTGATGGATGGATGGATGGATGGATGGAGGGGTGGATGGGTGGATGGATAGAAAGATGGATGGGTGGGTGGATGGCTAGATCAATGGGTAGATGAATGAATGGGTGGATGGATGGGTGGATGGATTGATGAGTGAGGAATGGATAGTTGGATGGATGGGTGGGGGGATGGATGGACGGATGGATGGATGGATGGATGGAGGGGTGGATGGGTGGATGGATAGAAAGATGGATGGGTGGGTGGATGGCTAGATCAATGGGTAGATGAATGAATGGGTGGATGGATGGGTGGATGGATTGATGAGTGAGGAATGGATAGTTGGATGGATGGGTGGGTGGATGGATGAGTAGGTGGATAGGTAGGTTGATGGATGGATGGATGGATGGATGGAGGGGGGGATGGGGGGATGGGGGGATGTATAGAAAGATGGATGGGGGGGTGGATGGCTAGCTCAATGGGTAGATGAATGAATGGGGGGATGGCTGGGTGGATGGGTGGATTGATGAGGGGAGTGGGTAGTTGGATGGATGGGTAGATGGGTAGATGAATGAATGGGGGGATGGCTGGGTGGATGGGTGGATTGATGAGTGGAGTGGATAGTTGGATGGATGGGTAGGTGGGTGGATGGATGGGTGGATGGATGGGTGGGTGGATGGCTAGATCAATGGGTAGATGAATGAATGGGTGGATGGATGGGTGGATGGGTGGATTGATGAGTGGAGTGGATAGTTGGATGGATGGGTAGATGGGTGGATGGATGGTGGGTGGATGGATGGAGCCTCAACACCTCCGTCGTGGAGGGACATGGACTGGATGAACCCTGAAGCAGGGCTACACTAGACCAGTGCAGCACTAGGCTTCAGACTTCAACACTGGTCCTTCTGTGGAGGCTGGTAGAGGTCATCTCTATGCACAACTCTGTGTTGACAAGCCTTGTAGAGAGCTGGCTTGTGAAGGTTCTGGGATCTGGTGAAGTGGGTCTGCTAGAGGCAAGGGGCCAGCTCACCTCCCAACATGCTGCTGGATGACCAGTCTTGATGCAGAACAAGGGTACTGAGACATCACTCCATTTTGATGCCAAGCCTTCCCTGACCATCTTTCTCGGCTTGGCACAAACCGCTCAGGGATGCACATTCCTGGATTGGGGGGAATTGGGGAATCTTGGTGTCCTCTGAGGCTGCCTGATATATGCGGCAGAGCTGATGGTAAAGAGGGGACAAAAACCCTGGCCTGGGGAAAGATGTCATCTCTGCTTCATAGGACATTGAGGGTGTGTGAGAAGCTATGGGTTGTGGAGCCTGGGGAGGGTGGAGTAAGGCAGGGTCAACCTGTGGAAACTGGGGCAGGTGTGGTGCAGGGGTATCAGGCTGTGGAGGTCCAGACAGGTGGGTCTGTGCAGTTGATAACAGTGAAGATGAGTGAGGAAGGCTAGGAGCAAACTCTTTATGGTTTGTAGACATTTTGAAAGCAAAAGTTTTTATTTAAAGAAAGTTATATAAAATAGATAAACATAAAATAAATAGACAACATTGTTCTAAGACTGAAGTGAAATAGAAAACAAAGATGGAGAAGACAGAGAAACAGGGAAGGTGAGAAGAGAGGGTGGGAGGGAGAGAGACTGGGGGGGGAGAGGTGCAGGAAACATGCAGGGTATGAGGGGTGGGGCTTATTTGGAATCTCCATAGGCATCCAGACCCCAGCGGGTCTTACTTGAACTTGACATATTTTCTCTCCATCAAACTGTAGCACATTGGTGGAAGTCTCAGAGGTCAGGGAACCCAGAGTGGTCAGCAGACTGTGGGTGTAGTCTGAGATGTCACAGAGTTTATCCCCCTTCTCTAAGTCCTTGGGTCATTCTTAGATCCCCTCCAAGTTAAGGAGAGTGGGTCAAAGAGCAGATCCCCCAAGGAAGAGAAGTCTGCTCCTCCTCAGACACAAAGCTGATACCACGTGCAGTGTCCTCCCACAGGCAGGCAGGTCATCCTTCAAGCTGCAGCAGTTTCCCATGGGAAGATGAACCAGGACACACTTACCCTCCGCTTTGCTGCTCAGCTTCGTGGCATATGTGAAGCTATATCTCAATGACTTTTAAAATTTCCATACCTTAAATAGTTTAATGTGAAATCACATAAGTAAAATGCTGTAACTGAGCATAATTCATGTACAGTCCCTAATAATCCTAGCCTTTTAAATTAGCATAACAAAACTTGGAATAATTGAAGAATTTAATTGCATGGAGCCCTGGCACACAATCGCCATGCTGGGTGCCCCAACGAAGCACTGATTAGCTTTAATTTAGCTGGTGTTCCTATTTAGTTTTCGTATCAGATGAGGATTCAGAGGGTAGACACGCACATACAAAAGCCACGGTACACACAAGTGCTCATAAACATATACACACTTTGTAGAAAGCTGCTAGGTACACTGCTCTTGAACCAAAGAATGAAGAAGAGAACTCAGCTTAGAGATGTTAAATGGTGCTGTTCTCTCCACCGTGTATGCACAATTACCCAGACACAATCACGTTTACTTTTTGTGTGCAATAGGGCAGCACAGAATTTTTCCATTTGCAACCGCTTTTTGTCTGAGAGATGTTATGACTGCAAATATAAACGGATGTAGACGTTTGGTGGTACTAAGTCCTAAAATGTGTGATGGGAACGAGGTTCTCAGCAGATACATGCTGATAGAGGGAAATCCTGGTCACTTGCTCTTCACCTGAACAAACCCCTCATTCCTCTGAGCAGACACATCCCCTTCTCTCTCAGTGAGCACCGCTGACCTACTGTAAGCAGATTCCAGCTGATGAAGCTAGAGATGGCACCTGCCCAAGAACAGTCAGCTCTCCAGAATTCTCCTGAAGTGCTACTTTCTTAGTTGATGAAGTACTTACTGGGTGCTAGTACCCTGCCAGGATCAAGAAAGCTGCTATTAGTGCTAGAGTTTAGAGGACTTCCTGGACAAAAGATGCAGCCGTGCTCTGAGATGAACAGAACTAGAGAGGCCCAAAGCCACTGGAAATAAGAGATCTCCTGACAAGCCGATGGTATGTGGGACTGTCCAGGAGTCCAGACTCACGACAGAGCCCAGGCACAGAGGTGGTACCCAGCCCCAAGAAGAGGTTTAGGGGCAGTTTGATGGAAAGTTGGAAAGATATGCCCACAAGTTTGAACCGATGGAAATTCACTTTCCAGAGTTCTGGAAACACAGCATGTAGTCAAGGTGTGGTGGGCAGGGAGAACTCTGTCCAAAGCTCCTGCAGCTGATGCTCCCTGAGCCTCCTGTTCTTGAATCACAGATGCCCCACTATGGTCCTTCCTCTGCCTCATGTTATCTTGTGGTGGTTTGAATGAGACTGTCCTCCATAGGCTCCAAGTACTGGGATATTTTGTCCCCATTTGGTGGCGTTGTTTTGGGAGGTCTTAGAAGGCGTGTCCATGTGATGAAACACGTCACTTGGGGTGGGCTTAGAGAGTTCTTAAGCCTTGCTGGGTTTAGAGTCACTCTCTGCTTCCTGTGCCTGCATGATGATGTGAGAGCTTAGCTTCTGCTCCTACTCCAGCCACCTCTGCCTCCCTGCCTCCCCACCGTGACAGACTCTTGTTCCTTTGGAACCGTAAGTTAAATAAACACTTCCTTTTATAAGTTCCCTTTGTCATGGTGTTTTGTCACAGCAACAGAAAAAAAATTAATACACTTGTTCTCCATGGCTTTTCCTCGATGTCTGATAAAGACATGAGCCACAAGACTCGAGGTTCACTGGGTCCCAGAGGATGCTCCCCTCTCTTCCAGACCCTTCACTTCATCACATCATCACATCTGTGAGACTGTTTTGTGAAGAAAAGCAGTTTGGACCTACATGCAAGCCACCCCAGATAGGAGGGAGAAGAGCTGGCCAATAGGAGAGAAGGGATCTGTAGCTGGCTCTGCCGCATGGTGTCTGCTCCCCCTCGACTCTGTTCCCATCCTTGTTCTGCATGTGCCACCACGTGGCTATTTTTTAATTTTAAAAAAATTATCCATTTTTTATGTGTATGAGTGTATTGCCTGCATATATGTAAGTGCACCTGCATATATGTGTAGTGCAATGCCCCTGAGGACACAAGAGGGTGTCAGGTCCCCTGGAACTGGAGTTACGGATGGTTGTTAGCCACCACGTACTCTTAACCGCTGAGCCATCTCTCCAGTCCACATGGCCATCTTGAGGGTCCGAATGGAGCTGCTCCTTCCTGTCAGCCTGTGAGCTCCTGCAGATCTGAAGCTCAGTTTCTCCTCTCTCTCGGGTTCACCCTCCAGGACCTGGAACCTCCACACATGTCCACTAACCCCGATTCTCCTTGGGTAGAAGATAACACTAGCCCTCCTGGAGTCTCAAAGTCGAACATGGTGGAAGTTAACATGTAACGTGGCTGCACAGATGAAGCAAAGGCAGGCAGGGTCAGGCAGGTCACATGCAGGACAAACGGTCTCTTGGTCCTGCGTACACGGTTCTGGCGCCAATGGTCAGAGAGAGGCACCAGCTTCAAGACTGTCCAGGTGACCTGGGCCTGGCATAAGCTGCTTAAGCATCAAGGAACTGAGCCAGAAGTTTTAAGCATTTAGCTTCACCCATGTGCTAATACAAGCCCAGAAGTTTCTCTCCTTGTGACACCCACGACCAAGTAGCAGGAATGACCGAGGACTCTCCAGAAGACGGTGTCAGTATATAGCTGAGCAGGGCAGGTGCCGCATCTTCCTCTTGACCTCTGCCCTTCATCGGCTTACTCATCTAGACATGAAGAGGTCCACAAGGACGCATGTGCTGGCACATGGGACATAGGCAGAATTCAGCATTCCTCCAGAATGTGGACAGGACTATCCTGGGCCACCTTGTAGCCAGCCTGCAGGTCGCAGTGGGCGTGCCAAGCTTGAACTTTCCGAAGTCGGTGCTAGGTGGGTGGTTGATTTCATCATCTTACTACAGCGAACCATTACAGTCCTTAATAACAGTGCTGCGTGTGCTGGTGTGTCCCAGCTCTGTGAGAACTCTAATTATCTCATCTCCTCTGACAGGAGGTTGGCCAAAGCTTCCACTCTGGGAACCTGAACATGGAGCTCAGGCTTTGGCTACACGGCAGAACCTGAGTCTGCTTTTCTCATTAAGCTATCTGGGGCCGTGTGCACACACTGAGGGCGGGCGTCAAGAGAAAAGCAGAATGTGCTGAAATGACCAGGGTTGCGGATGAGGCAGCCTGGAGCAAGGTTGTTCTAGAAGACAAAGGGCTTGGCCAGATGCCACAGCATCTCTCACAGAACACAGGGCAAGTCTTCTCCCTTGATGTCCCACCATGGGAAGGAGCCTTGATGGCCAGACTGGAAAGGCAGACAGGCCTGTGCCAGCCAGCCTCCTTGGCTGAGGGCTGGCCCTGTGGAGCCAGTCTGGGTGACCCCACATATGGTAACTGCTTGCTCTTCTTCTGGGAAAGACCCCCTGGTCTGGTTAACAGAAGACAGCTGTCATGGTCAGGAGTCCTTCAAGAATGCAGACACCCATTGACCGGCATACCCACTGAGCAGGACTCCAGGGTGGTTTCAACAGTACAGTCTACAGTAGTTCACTCCATTGGTAGTTGTGTTGAGTCAGAGCATCATGATGGGAGCATGTAACAGGGGAGGTTGCCTCTAGTGGCAGTCGGAATATTGGGGTGAGGGGTTCCGGGAAGAGGATAGACCCTCAAAGCCACATCCACAGTGACCCACCTAGTGTAACCAGGCGCCACCCCTAACAGCCCATTCCGCTACCAACTCTTCAGTGTGAGGACCCCAAGAGCTGGGACCGAGCCTCCAACACGAGAGACTTTGGGGTCACTTTATATCTAAATCATAGCATCCAGGGAAGAGGTAACAGCATTTGTTCATAGGAGACCGTGGTCACAGGATGCAGCTGGGGCACGTGCCCACCCCATAGCTAGATAAGGTAGTAGGTCACAGCCTTTGAAGACAGAGTCCCTGGCTTCTCTTTGATTCATGCTGTACCACTTTCGTCCAGGAAAACAGACATTTAGATGAAACCTGCCGTGCAGGACAGCTGCTCTGAAGCTGTGACAAGCTCTGTGTTCCAAAGGAGGACGCTTTATGTTTAGGGAGCCCTGAGCAGGGAGAGAGGGTGGCTTACAGCAAGAAAGGGGCCTTCAGGGGCACCTTCCAGTCCCAAGAAGAGAGAGCCCTTTAGGGTCTCCAAAGCCTTTCCTGGGCCTTTCTCAGAACCTTTAAGACACGTCCACAGCCCACTCAGTGGGCACCCGCTGCATGCACGCTTGCCCACTGGATGTCCTTTAAATATCTAACGAGGACAGCAGTTGACTTTAACAGGGACAGCCATTCCAGCTTACCATGAGGGGAAGACTTTGTCTGGTGGCTTCTCCGATGATGGGCCAGCATCAAGGCTCTGAGATGCTCAGTTCTGAAAATCCCCACAGCTTGGAAGAAAGGAGTGTTGCTTCTTTCACTCTAGAAGATGCTGTTTGATCAAGAATACAGAACAAGGGCCGCATCTCAGAGGCAGCTTAGGGAATCCCCAGTTAAGGGGATCGGCTCCACTGAGCCCACAGCAGGCTTTGACCTGGATCCCCCTCTATTATTTTCTGCATCACTACTTTTGATCCATTTTCTAAGTCCATGGGAGCTCTGGCGCTGCCTTTTGCTGCACAGCCCATCTTTCCCACTAGGGGCAGCAGAGCACCCAGACTGAGAAGACATCCTGGGTTCCACCTGACCACTGCAGTGTGTGGATTTTTGGACAGGGATCAGCTCTGCCCTTCCATCCCCTTGTCTGCAGAATAGAATGTTTGGGGTTTCCCTGGGTCAGAGATGGGGTTCAGGAAGGTGACGTGTGTAATGCTTTGGGGACAGTCAGAGCCACCCATCTCCACACCCAAAGAACACTAGCCCCCAGCCCTCAGCCTCCTTTATCAAGGCAGGTGTATTCTTATTTTTGGTTGCTGTGATGAAGCACCATGCCCAAAGTGACTTACAGAAGACCTTACACTGGCTTGCTTTTTCAAAGGGAGCGTGCCAACGGCAGGGGGGCCTGGCAGCAAGAGACAGGCATAGTGGAGGGGCAGGGAGCTGGGAGCCCAGGTGCAGGGAGCTAGGAGCCCAGGAACAGGGAGCTGGGAGCTCCCATCTTCAACTGCAAACCAGGAGCAACACGGGAATGGAAGTGGGGAGAGGCTGTGAACTCCAGCCCCGCCCTCCAGTGACACATGTCTTCCAGCAGGGCCACACCTCCTAAATCTCCCCAAACAGCTGCACCAACTGGGAACCAAATGTTCAAATACTTGGGAGACATTTCTCATTCAACCTTCCACAACAGGAAACCAAAGTCCCTCCACTGGTGGGTATCGACACTGTGCCTGGGCCACTCAGACCCTGAAGAGCTATGCCAGCTGTGGCAAAGCCCCTCACATCACACTGAGCCACTAGAGTGGGCAGCTGACATCAGCAATCCCTGAGTAGGGTGTGTCACCACCTCCAAGGAAGCAATCTGCCCCTAGAATGTGAATTGTATCACAGGTCTTCAGTGGACACCCACACCCTCACCTGTATAAGGCCACTGGGGAGTTCTCAAGACTCCCAGCCCCACCCAGAGGTGAAGGTCAGGCCCAAGAGTCCCTTCTCTAACAGGTCCCTCGTGATGGCGCTCCGCTGGTCTGCTGGAAACAAGGGATGATGGGGTCAGACAGAATGGGTGAAGGTTAGAGGCTGCCTTCCTAGCATCCTTTTAAGAAGGTAATCTTGTCTTAATTCACTCAATATGGTTACCTCCAGACAGTCTCAGAAAGAAAAGCATTCCCTCTTTCTCTCCTTTGCGGTGCCTAGATTTTACATAGACGCATACAATCGCCTCAATGGACAAAGGAGACTAGTGGGAGGTCATGAGAGAAAGGAGCGTGGGGGTGTGAGACAGACTCCACGCATGATGGATCCATGTATGAAAACTGCAAGTCTTTTCAAAGTCAAAGTGTTTTGAAGACCGGAAGCAGCAGAGGGCGATTTAAGAACAAAGCAAACACAGAGCTTGTCGGGGATGGAACACCTGTGTCTGGATTAGTCCTGGCACCCAAATAAGCAAATACTGAAGACCCAGAGAGGGCCCCCAAACCCCGAAGGAGCCCTCCCACAGCCGCCTCTTCCTGTGTTACCTTTTCCTTAACGGGATTCTTGATTTCTGGCCAGTATCCTGTAGAGAAGCGAGCAGAGACTGACCAGTGGTTATTGAAATCCACTTCACCAAGCCCAGGGCTGTCACAGCTATGAAGCAGGCTGGATGTCAGGGGACTTGAATCGGTAGTGCTCTCTGACTACCAGGTCTCTACAGGCAAAGTTTAGGAAAGCCGGGGCCCCTCCTGTGAACGCCACATGGCATTCACCCGTGTGAAATTACCAGGACTTCTAAACCTATGAAAATCTGTTATCAGAAAGCCATTTAGTCAAGGAGCCCGTCTTTTCCATTTCTGTTTGACACTTTGATGGGTGCAGGACATAGACAACACATTTTTTGTTTCCAAAATAAAGACTGAAGCCTTGAGTCACAGCAATATAAATATTCAGTCTCACGAGAAATAGACAAGATTTGTTTTTGCCTTTCTATTTGAAGGAAGGCATTGATGGTTGCAGATAGAGGGAGGAGTCTGTCCACCCACCCCATGCACAGTGAACAGGCCCACGCGGCCTGCAGACATCTGTCTGCAGAGGTCCCACTGATCACACAAGTGATGTCGTGTTCAGCCTCTGGTAAAGGAACCTCACCTTCCACGGCATCTCGGGCCAGGGCTCCACTCCACATTAGACATCCTTCATGGGCCAAGTTAGGCTTTTAGAACTAGTTAATTTTGTTAGAAGCCCTCAAAAGTGCTTTTTGAATAAGAAAAAAAAGTTGTTTTTATTGGTTGGCGTAACTGAAAACAGGTTAAGAAATTCCCTCACGCTTGCCAAGAACAAAACAAAACCCTAACACCTCTCTCTGGTTTAATATGGAGCCTGGAAAAAGTGTGATTTCTGGAAAAGCATCGTGTGATAATTTAATAAACATGAAGACTTTTAAACTTTTATTGAAGTTCACTAATAACAGATGTTAAGAGCTACAGGCCTGACACCATTTTATGTCCGTGTTAGGAAAATTAACTTGAAAATCCATCAATTTAGCCACTGTGGGCCTTCTATTTAAAAGACTATGATTTCTTCACTTCAAACCCCACATGCTGGCCTGGGCCAGCCTGAAGAGGGGGTGCTGGCTTGCTGTAGGAGATGGACCTGGAGGCCGCCGCAGCCATCTGCTGCTCTCTTGGACCACGTCCTCTCAAGCTAGTTCTGAGATCACACTGTGGGTATCCCCTGAGCAACAACCAGGATTTTCTGGCAGAGGCTCAGAGGGATCGGTGTGTGGATGTGAAGGATGTGGGCTTCACCCTCGGGCTCCCTTCCTGTAGGCAGTATATGCAATCTGCATGTAAAACGGGCCCACACCCAAAGTGAACAACTGTATGCCTCAAAAGACATAACAGTGATGGGGAACATCACAGGCTTCCAGTTTTCCTGGGGCCCCCATGGTCATGAATCCCCCTCCCTGACCCCAAAGGCAGGCAATATCTCCAAGCAGGGTCAGCACCGCCTGCCTGGGAATGTACTTACGTGAAGCTTGACCTCTTTCTGTACTGCGGTGCATAGCTCTGGTTGACTTGTTTTAACCACTGCCCTAGTATGCTATGTGGGATGAACTGGGTCTATGCAGTCATCACACTGGCTACCATTTGGTTACTTGGGTTTATTACAGAGACTCCCACCATGGACCACATTGCTTTACAAGTTATGTGAGGGTGTATGTCAGCATTCCTGTCAGACATTGATGGAGACATGGACTTGCTGTGTCAGAGGCCGGACACAGGAACTTCTGCAGCACGGACTAATTTATACACCATAATCTATGGCCTCACACCTGCCTTGGCCACACCTGGGCTCTGCAGGGACTTGTCTTCCCAGAGGAAGCCACAGGGGTGCACTCTGGGTAGAACTCACTCAAGAATCCAAGGGCCAACGCCTTGTACTCTAGGAACGAATTGTGGGTATGCTGTGCCATGGGGTTGGTGGTAGGAAGCCAGGTCCCCTTTAACTCCCATGTTTGAGATCTGAAGGAAGAGAGAGACAGAGGAGAACTTCTAAGTTGGGATGCAAGGTTACATTTCTAAAGGCGAATGTGCCCACTGTTGTTTAGAAAGACCATCTGGCTTCTGGTTGATTCTAGTCCCTGTCCAAGGACAGTGACCTGGGGACACATGCCCAGTCTCTAGTCTCCAGGAATGACAGCTACAAGGGAGGGGCCGGTGAAGGCACGGGGTCTCCTGACTGTTGTTCATTCATTCAGTGACTATTTGCACATCCTGTGGAGACACGGGGCTTAGGGACCCGCACATCCCACCCACGGGGCTTCAGGGTTGGGAATGTGGTGCTGGGTGGGGAATCAGTTCTCACAGGGCCATAGCCCAAGGGTTGTTCTGGCCTCAGGGCACTTCACCCACCCTGCGTCCTCCAGGCTTGCCCGAGGTAGAGCTTGAGATGTGACCAGTTCAAGAAGGAGAAGGCCCTTCCAGGGAGAGACAGCCCCAAGAAGCACAGGGGCGCCAGCCGAAGTCATTCGGTTTTTCTTGGAAGGGGAGACAGCTTTAATAGCTACTCTGTCTCCTGTCCTGGCCATGACTTGCTTTCTCACCTCTGAAGGAAGCTCAGTTACTTCCCACTGGGAGGCAGGGACATGAACAGGTCAGTGGTGGTGGATCAGCCTGTCGGGGCCACAGAACATACATTTTAGCCCAGCCCTTTGCACTCAGGGCCACCCAGGACAGAAACCAGTAGAAGGGAGTCTGTAGCTCAGAACAGTGCTGTGGAGACTGGGACACAGAGGCAGTGGTGGCCTCCAGGCTCTATCATGTGTCCTTCACCAGGCTGCTGGAGGCCTAGGGCAGAGAAGAGGCAGCTGAGTGTTCTGTGTGTTGTCTCAAAACCCACAGACTTGACATATGACCTGGGCTGTCAGGAGACTGAGAAGAAGGTGGCATTGTCAGGTGCCCAAGGGCGGGAATGAAAACCTAACAAAACACTTTTGATAGAAGCAAATGGCTAAATAATCAGAATAGGTTGATTCCATGTATAGAACTCAAAGGCATGACAAATATGCACATGAGAACACATAGGGACACATGTATGCAGGTGTATACATGTGTACACATATGCACAAGGCATACATGCCACATAGCCACCTATGCACAGACATTCAAGGCACATGCACACACATAAACACAATACATATACACACTTACAGATAGATGTGGACATACATGCACACACATGCACACAGACACACATGAGCACATACAGGCACACATACTGACACTTGTGCACAAATAGATACACATACAGATACACATTTACACAGATACATGTGCATGCACACTGACACATATGGACACGTGGATACACACGCATATATACGACACACAGATATACACATGGACATATAAGTGCACCCACAGACATACATGCACTCACAAGGCCACTCATACACCCACAAGGACACATGTAGACATGGGACACATGTGCACACACGTCTGCACACACACACATGCATGCACACCTACTGGCCAAGCTTCCTTGACCTTGGGGAGCTCCTTAGAAACAGCGCTGTTTCCCCCTGGCTAGCACAGCAAGAAGAGCTCCTGTGCACGCCTGTCCAAGGCCTGAGGAGAAGTTGTCCAGTTTGCCTTTGACTTCAGACTTTAACGTATTTCGTATCCCCCAATGTGAGGGTCTCAGGAGAACTCCTTTGACCATTCAACTTCAGTTCACCAACTTTTCTATAAAAAGAGGGCATGCACCGTCACCCCTAGTGGGAAAGCTTGCACAGCAATGCGTTTTCTCTGAGTGGCCACTGGCCAGACATGGAGGAAAAATGAACCCTTGGAAGGAGAAAGTAGAGCTTCTGGTGGATTCAAGCATGTGCCCCCGTGCATGCTTGGCTCCTGGCCACTCCCTCTGAGGTCTCCACACACGTTCGCCTTGGTGGTCTAGTTACTCATTTCCTGGCTGGAACTGGTAGGTGACATCGCAAGTTTTTCTCATGCATAACATCATGTTTTGAGGCCTTTGTGCTGTTTAAACTTTCCTGTTTGTAAGCCCTACGGAGCGGACGCAGAGTTACCATCCATTCTCCACTCCGGTCCTGGAGGCTGAGTGAAGTGCCAGCTAAGGACCAGCAGCTGGTGACCCCGGCTTGTGAGGCAGTGGCTAAGAAAGGGTGTCACCCCAGCTGACCACTGATGGCCTGACAGCTATTTCTGCCAATGCCTGCATGAGTCATGGCACCTGTGCCACCCACTGGCATCTCACCTTATTCCTGCTGTTTGTGCTTTCCTGCACGTATACATACAAGCATTTCCCATGCACACACATACATGCATAGGTATACATTTCCCCACAACACCAACGTACACATACATGCCCCCACTAGGCACACAGGTGTACTTGCACATGCACACCCACAACACCCCCGTGTGCACACGTGTACTTGTGCATAAGTACACCTCCACGTGCACAGCCATATGTCCGTGCACACACAAGTTCTCATCAGCACTGAAAGGAGTACACAAAACGAAGGCATTTTCTTTGCATTCAGAACACGAAATACCCGTTTGAGAAACTGGAGAAGCCCGGGAGCACATTGGGCTTTTTAGGAGACATGGGGTCGCTCGTCATATAAAGTTCAACTTGTGGGAAAACTGACTTGCACCTGTGTGTGTGGCGTGTGTGTGTGTGTGTGTGTCTGTGTGTGTGTGTCTGTGTGTGCGCCCCTCCTTAGAATAGTTTCCAGTAAATAGTAAACAAATTAGCCAAATGGCTGCACCTACTTATCTTCCTTTTGAAAGAAATTAAGCAATTTGCAAATTCATGGTATATTATTGTGCCATGAATTACAGATTTGTGATACAGCCCTCTGATCCGTGTGTGTATATTGTATGAATTGTGCTGTGCACACTAGACATGATGCATGTTTAATTATAAACTGCAAATATGTTTATAATTGTGAACTATAACTTCATCACTGTATATTATAACAGTGCCACGGTAAAACGATGATTCAATCAGTGTGATGCTGCAGAGCGCTGTTCGTCATTAGAGAGAGAGAGAGAGAGTAGCTTTCTTTTTTAAATTTTATTTTCATTTTATGTGTATGGGTATATTGCCTACATGTAGGTAGGTGCACCTGTGTAGTGCAGTGCCTGAGGAGATCAGAAGAGGGCTTTGGATCCCCTGAAGCTGGTGTTTCAGATGGTTGTTAGCCACCACGTGGGTGCTGGGACTCAAAACCCAGGTCCTCTGTAATAGCAGCCAGTGCTCTTCATCGTTGAGCCAACTCTCCAGCCCCAATAGTAGGGTTCTTAAGCCAACACCTAAGTGTGTACAGGAAGCACATCTAGAGTCAAGTGGCCATGTGACTTAATTCAGGAAAACGTGCCATCTCAGACCAGGCTCTGTGTGCTCAGCCCAGGCGGTTAGACCGAGTTCATGTTCAATTGTTTAAGGCAGCCACGTACACTGCTGACTTCTGAATTCTCCAGTCTTCCAGCTTGGAGCGCACAAAGGGAAGGGCTTGATGGAGGGGTCTGCCAAAGCTTATCCAAAGCTTGGACTTTTTACCCCACACAGAAGCCTACCTGAGCTGTGAGTCTCCAGCTGTGCAGATGAGCAAGGCCCTACAGACATGTACATGACCAACTCCATGGAAGGGAACCCCGAGTGAAGCCTCAGATAGAGTCCTACAGGTCACATTCTGGCCCAGGGTTACCCAAAGCCGGGATCCAACCTTGGCACCCTCCCAGATGAAAGCAGGAACAAGGTGTGTCTGGTGAAATTGGCATGCACCTGTCCTGTGTGCACAGCAGCCGTTATATCTGGCAAGCCCAGGCCTGGTACTAATATGTCAACTGTTACTAATACGAACTGGGCAATGGTCGACATGCTCCATTTCTGGAACGTGACACAGTTAAGAAAGAAAGAATCCTCTTCACCAATATCAATGAATTTACAGCCATTTTGAGCTGAGAACCTTCTCAGAGCAGTCTCTGGTTCAGAAAGGAGTAAAACATTCTTCTAAGTCTAAAAGAATCAGGGATCCCTGGCAGGCTGGTGGACCAGCTGTGCACACCCCTGTGCAGGCCCCTCACCCGGGCAGAACTAAGATCGTCCAGGTAGACCTGTCCTGCGCAGGCCTCAGACACTAGGGCAATCCTGGAATTGATGCCAGGTCTGCCTGGAGAGCTAAATGGACTGTCCATCCACATAAAGTTAAAACAAATTCTGGTGGAGTAAAAACACAGTCATTTGAAAAGCAATCAGTGGATTTAAGGCAAACCAATCAGTGGTTAAAATAGGCAATTGGACGGACTGCAGATGGTTTTATTGCAATCCAGTCTTCGTAATGGGGACAAGCCACAGTGTGTTGAGACTAATTGGTTTGCTCATTTTCATAAATGCACTTTTTCTCACATGATAAAGCTAAGTCATTCGTTAATGTGTTCATTCATTTTCCAAACATTTAGTAAAACCTCAGTAACCCGCAGAGAACAGGTTTGTCACCCGTGGCTGGAAGCAGGGAAACACAAAGGTATTTTTACAGCTTCTGACCTGAAGAAATTTGAAATTTTCTTTTTACAATTTGAATTGCAAATTTAAAAGAAAGGTTGAGAGCAAATTAAAGATACCTGTCCTCTTTGGACAGGCAAAGATAGATTTTATTCTCTGATCTACTCCTGCTGTGTAGAACAGTGCTGTATGCTTTCTGGGTTCCCAGTAAACACACATCAAATGAGGAAAAGAACAGACACTTGCACTGAAACACACAAGATGTGGAACGGCCCGAGGGGGAAACTCCGAGCAATTTCCTTCCACGGCCAGTTAGACGACCAAGGCTGCCCTCCTTGCTCTGGCCTGGGCCTGCTGAGTGCAGCGACATCGATGTACATAACTCTCGGTGACGTTCCGGCTATGCCAAGAGACTAGACCTGAGCTTCCAGACTTCGAGAAGGCCCACGTGGCTCACCATGGTGATCCTCACCTCCACTTCCTCCGTCGGCCACAACCACACCTCCTTCATGTCCTCCAGGGAGTGCTGTTCTTGTTCAGACCCCGAGGGCACAGGAAGCAGGACTCTGCCCCTCACCCCACCCGTGTTTCTGGATGGACGCTGTGTTCAGAGATAAGCTGCGTTTCTGAATATTTGTCTTGTCCTGGGAAACATTTTCTTTCCGGGCTCAAGATTTTACCTTAACCTGTTTCAACTTCAAAAGCCCAAACTTCCTTCCCCGCCGTGTGTGCTCGCCTGTGCTCGGCTGATGCGGGCAGAGGCTCCTTCCCTAGGCTCCAGACAGTTCTTTTGAAATAGCATCGTCAATGATGCTAAGCAACTCCCAGTCAAGGCAGCAAGTGCCACGGAGTCGGCCACATGGGTAGAAAAAGGAGTCTAGAGCTCGGCCTACCAGGAGAGAGAAAGGTCACTGCGGGAGAGAGTCCTGAGAGTGTGGGAAGGGGGAGAGGCAGAGAGCGAGGGGCATGTGTGTGCACGCATGTCTGTAGTGGGAAAACATATATGTGTGTATAGTATGCATATGGGAGGTATGTGCTTATCCATGGGGATCAGTGTGTGTGTGTGTGTGTGTGTGTGTGTGTGTGTGTGTGTGTGTAATGGGTACAGGCAGGAGCTTGTGTCCATGAAAGGCAGTGTATGAAAATGTGTGTGTGCAATTGTTCAGTGTGTGTACGTCTCTATAGGGGGCAGTGTGTGAATATGTGAGTATATCTGTGAACATGCATGTGCAGTGTGCACAGACAGGAGCACATGTCCATCAGAGCTACTGTGTGAAAATGTGTTGTGTGTTTATATATATGCAACATGTAAAAGTAAGTGCACGTGTCCATTGGGGCAGTGTGTGAATATGTGAGAGTATGTGTGCACATGTTCATGATGGGGCAGGGTATGCCACTGCATGTATATATTTGCAGGGAGGCATGTGTGTGCCCCTGGTATGCAGCATGTGTCCATAGCAGGATAATCTGTTTGTCCATGGTGAGTGTGTCCACAGTGGGACAGTGACAGTGTGTCCACGGTGAGGCAGCATGTCCACGGTGGGACGGTGTGTCCACAGTGAGGCAGTGTGTCCACGGTGAGGCAGTGTGTCCACGGTGAGGCAGTGTGTCCATGGTGGGATGGTGTGTCCACGGTGAGGTGGTGTGTCCACGGTGAGGCGGTGTGTCCACAGTGGGATGGTGTGTCCATGGTGAGGCTGTGTATCCACGGTGAGGCGGTGTGTCCACGGTGAGGCACTGTGTCCACGGTGAGGCGGTGTGTCCACGGTGAGGCACTGTGTCCATGGTGAGGCAGTGTGTCCATGGTAAGGCATAGATAAGAGTAAGGCTGTCCTACAGATACTAGTTTCTATATAATGAAGGTGGTTAGTCTGGGAGCCATAGTTGGCTGATAACTCGAGGTCAGTCCTGCCTACTTACCTGCCTTGGTGTTCTTTGAGTACACTCAGCCAAATGCTCACCATGGAGGTGCCATGGAGGAGCTGTCAGCAGACTATTAGATCATCCTCAGTAGCCTCTGTGGTCCTCTCTGATCAGCTCATGAACTGATAAGTAGAGCTCCAGTCTCCATGAAGGAGAAGATGGCGTTCTACCCAGGGAAGGCACATCAACTGCTGAGCATCCAGTCTGTGCGGAGGCTGATTTCAAATCTGTGTCTGCATTGGTTTTAACTGTCAGCTTGACACGACCTAGAACACATGAAGAGAATCTCAGCTGAGGGATTTAACAGATTAGATTGGCCCACGGGCGTGTCTGTGGCAGATTA
This sequence comes from Nannospalax galili, assembly GCF_000622305.1. Taxonomy (NCBI): domain Eukaryota; kingdom Metazoa; phylum Chordata; class Mammalia; order Rodentia; family Spalacidae; genus Nannospalax; species Nannospalax galili. The sequence goes on from NW_008355380.1 coordinate 2,680,342, forward strand.
CACTGCTGATGTAGCAGGGCCAGCCCACTGTGAGTGGTGCCATTCTCTAGGCAGGAGGTCCTGGGCTGTGTGAGAAAGCCACCTGTGCATAGCTGTGTGCTAGCCAGCAAGCAGCGTCTCTATGGTTCATGCTGCACTTTGACTGTGAAGTGAATTCCTTGGTTGATGTAATGCTACGTGAGCAAGAAGACCTGCCTGGACTTCTTCCTGCCTGACTTCCTGCCCGGACTTCCTGCCCAGACTTCCTGCCCGGACTTCCTGCCCGACTTCCTGCCCGGACTTTTTCCTGCCCGGACTTCCTGCCCAGCCTTCCTGCCCGGACTTCCTGCCTGGACTTCTTCCTGCCTGGACTTCTTCCTGCCTGGAATTCCCACCCCAACCTCTTTCCTTTCTTTCCTCTCCTAAGATGCTCTTTGGTCAGATTGTTTTAACACTGCAACAAAAAACTAGAGGATTGTTTATAACCAGAGTGATCCAGAGAAATAGAAATTTTAAATAAGTAGAATCTCTCTCTCTCTGGTTTGTTGAGAAAGGGTGTTTCTGTAGCCCCAGCTGGCCTGGAGTTCACTATGCTATGTAGGTCAGGATGGCTTCAATCTCACAGAGATCCACTTGTCTCTGTCTCCTGCGCTCTGCAATTAAAGGTGTGAGCCGCCATGCCTGGCTTAGATCAATGGCATCTTAAAGATGACTTTTATGAATTGGTTCTGGATTTTCCAGCATTGACTCTTTATTCTGAATACATTTAATGACATTCACAGTGTTTCATGTGCTCACTGGTGAGATGTGGGGATCAAGGAGGGGCTGGGGTTACCATGCAGTACTTTCCCTCAAACACTCCTAAAGGGCAAGAGTCTGGGTGACTAGGTGACCGGTCCCTTGGCTTCCTTGGGTCAAACTGGGGGGGGAGGGGTAGCATTAACTGGTTGCTCCGAGCTGTGCTGGGGGAGTGGGGGAAAGAAGACCCCAAAGTCTTTACAACTTTCCAGAAACATCCTTGTCTCTGTAGCCATGGAACTGAGGGTTCTGAAAATCAAATTCAGAGGTTCATTTAGTGACTGGCTGAAATGTGGCAGGATCGAGCCCCTGACCTGGAAGGTCTGCCACGAGACTGACAGCACAATGCCTAGAACAAGGGCACAGGGGGGGACCTGGATGAGGCTGTGCATAGGAACCACTAAATTCAAAATGTTTGCCACCAAAGGTGCCAATAACACTTGCTTTTGGAGGGCAAACTTGCCTTCTCGGAGCAGGCCTGCTGCTTTCCACAGGACCAGCGCCTGGCATAGCTGTGTTCCATGGCTCTGTTACCGGACAACACCAGTATGATGATTTCTCCAATGTCCACAAACAGCAAAAGAGAAGATACTGAGAAGTGAGGAGACAGCGTGGGGCCAGAGTGGAGCTTGGAGTGATGCCTCCACAGCTGAGGCTGAATTGTAGCTGCAGGACGGGAAGGATGCTCAGAGCCTTCTGAGACAGTGTGACCTGCCACCACTTGATCTTGGACTTTCAGCCTCTCGTCCTGTGGTAGGACCCATTTATGACATGCAAAGCTGTAGCACTTTGTTATGGAAGACAGACACTAAGAGATTCAATTCTTCAGCACACGCAACTGCAAAGCGTGGTCCTGGGGTGGAGACACTTGGTCGGGTGGCTGAGCTTAGGTTACTGCCTGAGTCCCGGTCTGAAGAGCTCTGGGATCTGGTTTCCAGTCCTGGGCAGCCAGACAGTTTCCCTCATCTGCAGAAGGAGAGGAGCCTTAATCCCTCAGGGACGGGCACCTGCAAAGTGCTAGGCTGGGTGGTTGACCAGGGTGCTTGGTGCCATCATCTCAGCAGAGCTAACAGAGGTCCGTGTTACACGGGCCTCAATACGCCATCAAGGCTGGGATGCCGGGTCCCCACAATCTCCTCTAGCTTTTCCTATTGCTACACTTTAACCTTCGCTGTCTTGACCGTCTCCACTCGCCTTCAGGCAAAGGATAAACTGGTGACTGCGAGCTATGCTCCCACTGCCAGTGCAGCTCGCAATGAAGCTGTCAGTGCCAGAGTACTTGGGTGTTCGTGAGGATCCCCTGGCTCCTTAGGCACGTAGGGAACTCCTGTCTCCCACCTCAGCCTCAACCTCCCAGTCTACACGTGATCAGGACTGCCCACTTCATGATGCCAGTGTGGGTACAAAGCAGCCTGTATCCAATGCTCCACACCATAACTCCGGAATTGGCTGCTGCTGTCACCACACTGGTCAGTAGGAAACTTCTGGAAGTCGGGATTGATGTCGTTCCACTCTAAAGGTATAAAAATGACTCCACTTGAGCGACTCAAGCACGTTTTCCTGGCGTTCTTGGAGTAGAGCTTCTCCCTGTGTTCTTCTCTTTGATATTACAAAGGCTACAGTTAACATCAAGACTGTGGTAAAAACACACAGCGTGCAAGCTATCATTTTCATCACTTTTGTAGTTCTGTGGTACTATCAAAGCACTGGCATCACCCCACCCATCTCCAGAACTTTCTATTAAAAAATGTGTTATTTGTGGGACTGGAGAAATGGCTCCCTGGCTGTTGAAGGAGAGATGTCACTGGTTGCTCTTGCAGAGGCCTGGGGCTGGGTTCCCTGCAGCCACCTGACAGCTGCTGTAGCTCCACTTCCAGGGGATTCCACACCCTCTTCTGGCCTCTGCAGCTATTGTATTATGTGGTATACTTGCATTCATATGGGCAAAATACTCATATACATAGAATAAAAATAAATAAATCAAATATTTTTAAATTTATTATTGTTACTACAGTGTGTGTATGATGAGAGATGATGTATGTATGATGTGGGTACATGCACGCCACAGCACATGTGGAGGTCAGAGAACAACACTTGGGAGTAAGTTTTTCACTTCTACTTTACCTGAGTTTTGGGGTTCAAAATCAGAATCATCAGGCTTACACAGAAAACATCTTTACTCACTCAACAACCTTGCCAGCCGTTCTAGAACGTTCTTATCTTCCAAAATTGAGTCTGTATCCATTAAAGATGAAACTTCCAATCCCTGTGCCCTCCTTCCCCAGAGTTACCTCCCATCTACTTTCTGACTGTATAAGTTGCATATTTTAGTTATTTCATAAGTATAATCAGGTATTTTTTGCATGTGTTATTAATAATGTTTTCAAGGTTCAGCCATGTTTTAGCATGTATTTGGATTTTGTATTTGTAAAGCCAAATAGCATTTCTTTGTGTGTACATACTGTTATTTATCCAGTCATCTGTCCATGGACACTTTTAAAAAAATTTTATTGAGATTTTGTAATTTCTTCATACAAGAGTTCTTAATCAAATTTAGACCCTCTCCCCCCATCCATGCCCCCCAACCCCCCACTGGGCCTCATGTGTTCCACCATACATGTTAAGTCTTATCCAGTCAAGCATTTGTACCCAGAAGTCCTTCAGGGCAAATTCATCCACTGGAGTCTAGTCAGCCCATCTAGAGATCGTTGGTAAGGCCTACTCACCTCACCCAGTGGTGATCAGTCTCCAGTAGTTCTCAGTCTCAGGCTGGCCCACCACCCGTTTCTCTCGCTTCACTCTGGGCCGTGGTCTGATTGAGTTGGTCTGCGCCCTGTGCTCGATGCCCCCATTGCCACAGGTTCACATGTGCAAGCTTCCAGGGGCGTGAAAACTTCTGCTTCCCTGTGTTCATGAACCGGCCCTGGCTCTTACAGTCTTTCCACCCCCTCTTCCACATGGTCCCTGAGCTGTGCGTGGGCAAGATTCAATACAGGAGTCCTATCCAGGGATACACACTCTATAATCTCTTATTCTGTGAAACCTGGCCAGTTGTGGCCTCTGTGTGCACCACACTCTGCTGTATAAGGAAGCTTCACTGGTGAGAGTTGAGGGGAGCATTAGTTTTCTCTCTACCCTTTAGCTGTAGAGGTTCAACTGTAGATGTGTCACCTAGGACTGGGCATCTCTCAGGTGTATATTCTCTGTGTCTGACCAGTTGTGAAACTCTACAGTAACCTCCATCTGTTGCAGAAAGAAACTTCTTTGATGAGTGGTGTATGGGATGCTTGTCTGTAAATATAAGCATCAATATTTTACATATAATAAGAAATTTCATTTATCTAGAGATGTGACAGAGGTAGGGTTTTCTCTAGGATCTGTGTCCTCTCCAGCCATGTGTATTTGGTGCCACCCATGAGTTCTCTCCCACCAAGAGGGCTTTAAGCCCAATCAGATGGCTGTTGATGACCCTCCGGATAGCAGTGCCACTACTGCACCGATAGAGGTAGTTTGCCATGCCAGGCATTATGGTTATTGGGCTTTAGGGCTGTGTCAGGCCACTGGCTGATTTTCTCCCTTAGAATCTAGTATTATGACAGCGAAACTTCAGGTAGAAGGCTTCCAGGTCAGTTACTGCCCCACTGCTCCAAGTCCTGGATCTGAAGTATGTCTTATCTTCAGTGCTAGTTCTGGGAGATAATCAGTGGCTTTGGCAATAATCTGTGTTATTTTGGGGAAGTTTCCTGAACCACCTTCACCAACCACTCAGAGGGAGGTCTCTTCTGTCTGGCACCGTGCTCCTTGCCGAACAGCCCCTAGGTACACATATGCATCAATGTTCAGACACAGTATTTGCATTTCTCATGGGGTTTGTGGGGAGAATCACATTTCCCTCTAGGTTTCCTAGTCCCCTGAGATGCATTCATCTCTACTTTTTTTCCTCTCATTTGACCTCCTTCCTCCCTCCCCCCCCAGTCCCAGGACCTCCTTTATCCCCCTCCCCCAGTAACACCTGCCACTCACTATTCCTGTCTCTGACTCCCCCTGACCATGGTCCCTTGCATGTTCTTACCTCCTCTCCTTCCTGTCAAACACTCCCACTTTCCTCACCTCCCTCGGTAACATCTGTTCCATAGTCCCCCTCTTTTGGGTTCTTTCTTTTCCTTTTCCTCATGTGTCCTTCCCATTTTCCTGGCTCCCGGTGGTACATCAGAATTTATAGACTAAGATATAAGGGACTGGTGCTACAATCCACAGATGAGGGAGAACATACGCCACTTGCTTTCTGCATTTTTGTTACTTCACTTAGTATAACACTCTCTAGCTCCATCCATTTACCTGAAAATTTCACAATTTCATCTTTTCTTACTGCTGAGTAGAACTCCTTTGAGTAGATGTACCACATTTTCATTAACCGTTCTTCAATTGAGGGACATTTAGGTTGTTTCCATTTCTTAGCTATTGTAAAGAAAGCAGCAACAAACGTGGCCGTGCAGGTATCTCTACAGTAGGATGAGTCCTTTGCGTATATGCCAAGGAGTGGTATCACTGGATCATATGGTTGGTTCCAGATTTTTGAGGGTTCTCCATGCTGCTTTCCATTGGTGTTGCACAAGTTTGCAATCCCACCAGCAGTGAATGACTGTTCCTCTTTCTCTACATCCTCTCCATCATTTAGAGTCTTTCATTCTCTTGATCTTAGCAAGTCTGCCCGGGGTAAGATGGAATCTTAAAGTGCCTTTCATCTGCATTTCTCTAATTACTAAGGATGTTGAACACTTTTTAAGGTGCTTCTTAGCCATTTTTATTTCTTCGTTTGAGAACTCTCTGTTCGGATCTATTGCCCATCTTTTTATTGGGTCGTTTGTTTTCTTGTTTCTTTGATTTTTGAGGTCTTTGTATATTCTGGATATTAATCCTCTGTTGGATATGTGGCTGGTAAAGATTTTCTCCCACTCAGTGGGTTTCCTCTTCCCTTTCTTATGCCTACTTTTGACTATTGCAAATAGCACAGATATAAAAATGATGTGCAGATATCTCTTTAAGATATGTCTTCTAATTATCTAGTTGCACATAAAATGGTTTGAGCATGTGTTGAATTCAGTATTGGGTTTTATTTATTTGTCGGTTAAATTTTTGCAATTTTCATACAATTTAGTTTAATGTTACTTAGACCCCTCCCCTATTAGCACCTCCCCCAATTCCCCACCCAATTTAATGTGTTCTCTTATATTTATAATATGGGCATTGGAGTCTGATTTGTGTCTCTAAATGTCTTCAGTGTGGGTCCATCCACTGGCTCCACCAAGAATTCCATTCCTGTATGACACTGTCTCTCCTTCTCTCAGTGGCCATCAATTGCCAAAAGTTCCTTAGATTGGGTTGGGATTTTTTACCCACTTCCCCATGTCTACGCTGGGATTTTGTCTAGTTTGAGTTTGCACAGGACTTGTGCGTGCTGTCCCCATTGCTGGGAGGTCATATGAGTAACTGACCAGCTGTCTGGAAAACTCTGTTTCCTTGTGGTCATCACCACCTCTGGCTCTTGCGATCTTTCCTCCTCCTCTTCTGCAATGATCCCTGAGCCCTGGGAAGCAGAGGTCTGAAATCGTGTCCTATCAGGGACAAGCACTCTGCAGCCTCTTGTTCTCTGACATTGGCCAGTTGTCGGTTTCTGTGTTAATTACCATCTCCTGCATAAGGAAACTTCTCTGGTGAGAGATGCATTCATCCTATATGTAGAGGTTGCACTGAAGACATGTCACTGAGGGTTAAGCGTCTCACAGACACGTTCTGTGTGTGACCAGTTGTGGAACTCTGTCATAGTTTTCATCTGTTGCAAAAAGAAGCTTCTTTGATGGTGGGTGAAAGGCACACTTGTCTGGAACTGACCTGGAAACCTCCTCCCTGAAGACTAGCTCTCATGATATCAGAGGATGCCACACAAACTGACAAGGGAGTAAACCAATCAATGGTCCTACCCAGCTGTAAAGCCTAATAAAGAACAATGACTGGCCCAGCAAACTATCTCTACTGGCGCAGCAGTGGCATTTTTGTCTTCGGGGTAAACAATAGCTGTCTAATTGGAGTTAAGGCCTGATCAATGAGAATGAACTCACGTGTGGCACTGTAAACATAGCCAAATATACATGGCTGGAGAGGTCATAGATCTTAGAGAAAAACCCACTTTTTCCCCATCCCTAGATGGAGAAGTTCTTTCTTTATTCTAAAAATATTTGGATTTTGGAGGAAATACATCATTTTTTGATGAGTCCATCATACTCATTTATCATTTTTGACTGCTCTGTGTTTGCAGCTGTTGAGCCTTTGGCCCAATTGGCTTTGTCTATTTCCCTCTTGCTTGGCTCAGTGTGATGACAAATGCTCACCCTGGCAGTGTCCCCAGAGAGACCCCTTGTCCTCACTGGATCCTGCCTCAGGTGGAACGCCTGGAGGAGAAAGCCTTTACACTCTACAAGGCTGTTGGGTGGATGGAGATGGGCTGATTTAAAGAAACTTGTCTCCCAAACTGCACCTTGGGCTGGGCATTGTTCCCGCGATGCTTTTGGACGCAGTGGGTCTTTCCCTCTCCCTGTAAACTGTGTTTGTATGGAGGAGATGATGTCCAGCTCCATCTCACCCAGACTGAGACCAAAACAGTACTGAGTGCTGAGAAAGGCTCCATCTGCAGTGTAACACACCAGCTCATGGGCTCAGCCTAAACATGTATACATACATATTATAGCATGATCTTATTTATTATAACATACCATTACATGTTATATATATTTCTACTTCATTTGCTGTCAGAGCTGCATGAATACATTAAATTTCCTTCTGAAGTCATTGTAAACATACAGCTGTAAATAGAACACAGTATTCTGGTCCACTTTCTGAGGCTATCTCAGGACACCTAAGCCTGAGTAATATATAAAAACTGGACATTTGGGCAGGAGAGATGGCTTAGCAGTTAAGAGCACTGGCTGTTCTTGCAGAGGATATGGGTTCAGTTCCCAGCACCCACATGGTGGCTCACAACTGTCCTTAATTCCAGTTCCAGAGGATCCAATGCCCTCTCTGGCCTCTGCCGGAATTGTACCCAAGTCCCACACATACATACATACAAGCAAAACATATATGCATAAAACAAAATAATTCATTAAACCCTAAACTGGACAGTTACTTGGCTCACATTTCTGTAGACTGGGAGATCCATGCATGTGCCCTGGCCTCTGGCAATTAAGTTTGGGCTGAAAGTTCTTCCATGACATGAACTTGGAGGACAGATTTAAATCACAGCAGATGGTGGTCCCGGCTGCTTCTCCCCTAGCTCCCCCCAATGGTCTTCTCAGACTGCTCAGTCCACTCATTGTTTCTGTCCATTCAGAGCAGCAGAAACCACTGGCCAAAGTCGGACCAGTCTCTGTCTCCAGGCCAAGGTTTTCTGCACACATCTTGTTTGATGGCTTTCCAGCTTCCTCTGTGTCCTGGCAGGCTGTGCATACATGTGTGCCAGCGTGTGTGTGTGTGTGTGTGTGTGTGTGTGTGTGTGTGTGTGTGCTCGTGTATGTATGCCTCAGTTCATGTGTAGAAGCCATAGCACAACTCTCTTCCTTTTTTTTAACTTTTACAAAAACTTTATTGAGAATTTATGCTCGTGTATGTCTGTATGACAAGGTAGGCCGGAGGGCTCTTACAGCGTCGGCCCTGAGCTTCTGCAGCGGCTGTCACACACTGATATGAGTTACAAACAGTACTTGCCGATTATTTTCTCCTCAGTGTGACAACCTGAAACCACTTCCATCATAGACATGAAGCAAAATTTAAACGTAGTCTTTGAGAACTTCTCAAATTGGAATTTGAGAAGGCGACCTACCAAGCTTTGTAGCAGATATTGCTGAAAGAAGCAGAGGTGACCAGGAGGAAGGTGCACACTCAGTCGTCTCATGTGGTACCCTTCCTGGGGTGGTGTCACACTAGGGGAACTCCAGCGGGTCCCCACTCCCCCACCCTACACCCTTGCGGGGGAAGCCTCACCTCCTGGTCTCTTGTGACTAGGTCTGTGCTCCAGGGTGTGACCTCAACAGGAGCAGAAGTGCTGATGGTGCTGCAGGGTGAAGGGTGGACAGGCGGAAAGCCGCTAGCAGGCAGTAATCGCCATGTAATGAAGTTAATGTTTGTCAGGTTTAGGCCTGATATTCACGCTCCTGCACACCCTCCTCTCTCCCTTGTCAGCCAGATTTCCTTTATAACAACAAAGGAAGCAGGACAGTACGTATCGGCTCGTTAATTCTCTTGACTTTGCTTTCTCTTCTGGAGCTTGGACAAGAGGCTGTCATCAGGCCTTTCCATAAACTGAGGTTCATGGGAGGGTGAAAGTTACAGCCTCTCACAGGATCTGGCCTGGAAGGCATGGGGCCTTTCAACTGCCGTGGTTTTATGGCCTTTCTGATCACCAGTTACAGCACCAGGAACAATGGGCCCACTGCCATACTGACCAGGCCTCAAATTTGCCTTGATTTGCCTGTGTACCACAGCAACTCTTTCTCTGCAAGTCAGGGACCTAACTGCAGGAATGAAGATGGATGGGGCATGGACAGTCTTGCTGCCCAGACAACCCGCTTGGCTGTCAGGCCTGTCCCCAGACCGTCTCCTCCTGACCCTGCCACCCTGCTGGCACTGCACCTCCTCGGAGCTGCTGAGGGAAAGAGGAGTCCTCAGAGCCCCCACATCCCTGCACGGCGAGGGTGCTGAGTCAGCAGCCGTGCTAGCTGAACAGGAAGGAATGAGTCTGGACCAAGCCCTGTTACACAGAGGGAGGAAAGATTCTGGAGATCGGTCAGGCACCTGTGAAAGCAGCTCGACCCACTCATTTCCTGCTGGGAAACTGGAAGGACGGCAGGGGCAAAAGCGGAAGAAAGCTGAGAGCCTGTCCCCAGAGCGGGGACCCCATTGGGGCAGGAAGGGACACAGGAGCTCCACTGAGGTAAAGAACAGGGTTTCCAGGCAACACCATTGCTTAGACCCCTTCATCCAATATTACAAAGTGCTGGATGTGAAAGATGGCTCCTTCCCCTCAGGACAGACCCAGATGTTTTAGGAACTGACAGAATCTCCTGAGAGGGAGCAGAGTGGTCCCGGCTGGATGACTGGTATAGGAGGAAAAGTGTCACACACAGCCATGAAGGAAGGGCCCAAGTGGCCTCACATCACAGGCCATGAGCTGCTGGAGCACGGGCTGTGGAACAACAGCTGTGATCTTGGCAGCTTAAAAGAAGACACTTCTTGAAGTTCTTGAGGCACTGCGTCCTGAACAACACGCCTCCGTCCCGTGCCACTGCCTGTAGCTCCTGAGCTCTTTGCCTGGTAGTACGGCAGCTAGATCTCTGCCCCTCTGTGGCATGGCGTTCTCACCATGGGGCTGTGCTTTGGTTATTCACAAGAGCACTCATCACACAGGTGCATCCCACCCTGATCCTGACTACATGAATCCAGTTTCCAAATTAAGTCTCATCTAAGGTTCTGGGGCAGGAGTAGTGTGGGTCTCTGGGGGTGTGCACTCCAGCCTGCAGCCCGCTTCATGAAGAAGAGCAGAGTCCTAAGGGAGAGACTAACTTCTCCTCAGAGGAATCTTCCTGCCCAGGGCCCACGCCAGAACCCAGACCCTCCCAACTGCCAGGCTTGTGTTGTGACACTATTGTGTTGTGACACTATTGCTGGGGAGGCATGAACCAACATCTGCTCACTCCAGATAGGAAATCAACAACAGACCAAAGTCAGGATTCCCCTAGCGTCCAACTTGGTCAACCAATGAGTTTACTGGGATGACTCACAGGAATGTAGGCTGGAGGTTAGTCACAGGAGGAGGGACCACTCAAAGGCAGCTGTGTCACAGAACACACCTCCCCCACCACAGTAGGAAGGGCCGTTCTCAAGAGCTGGAGCCCTGGCACTCACTACAGGACTTACAGGCAGCTGGACAGGTGGAAGAGTCTCCTCTAGGCAGGTCAGCTGACCTCAGACTCCTCAGCAGTCCTTAAGGCTTAAATAATCTTGCAGAAGAAGGGACCATGTACATCTGGTCAGTTTCAGGGACTTTCTGAGTTGTTTAGTCCCTGAGTCTGAAGGAGTTTCTCTCCAGGATGGGATGCTTTAACTTGAAGGAGAATGTCTGCTATGCAGACTCGGCACTCATGAGGTGATGTCCCTCCCCGTCCCTGTCCTGAGGCACTGCAGTTTCCAAGCCGCCTACGTGGAAGAGCAGTGCCATGCTGTGTGTGCTGACATTGGCCTTTAGCACACTGATGTCCAGAGACCCTCAAGGAACCACAAGGAGAAAATGATGGCAACTTTACAGTGATGACTGCTAACAAGACCCCTCCCTCTCCTCTTGTTCCGGTGGCTTAGACATGTGTCCGCCTTATGTCCCACCCATCAGAACGGTGACGTGTTCATCTAGGCATGAGCTTCAGGAAGGGACAACTTGCTCACTGCGTCTTAGCTTTTGAGAAATACAGGGAAGAAGAACTTGACCACTGCGTCCATCTTAGCCACACTTCCCTGGGTGGACCAGGCCCTGCAGACCTAGGGTATTTCTTCATATTTTTCTTTTTTTTGGAGAGGGTCTCACTACGTGCCCTAGGTTGGCTTAAAACCTCACATCTTCCTCCCTCAGTCTTGTGCGTGCCGGGATTATAGCTCCTCTTCCTAATAAATGCCAACAGTACTGATTGGTTTATATCTTTCGGACTGTTTTTTTATGGTTATTTTATTGTGTTTCAATAATAAAATCCTGAGTGTTATTTACTCTGGTAAATATTTTGAACCCTGGAAGAATTTTAAGTCTTTAAAAAGTTAGGATGCTGTGACCTTTTCTGGTTCTACTCAGGGAAAGGGCAGCTCCCCGAGCTGCGGGCCAAGGGGCGTCTGCATCTCATTCCACCCCTGAACTTGGGCTGTCGTCAGAGACCACAGCTCTTCTGTACAGAGAACACTGTTCACAGTCTCTGGGAACGACAGAGAAGAAAGTCAATGAAGAGGCATGTTCGTGTGCACAGCCCGTCCTGTCATCGCGATCAGCGTGCACGGCCCATTGGTTAGCGCAGGATGATCTGTCTGTAACCCAGGAGGCCAACTTTCTCAGATTTTGTTTAACTTTAAGGAGGGCTTTGGCCTATGTCACCTGAGACTGATGGGAAGGAAGTGTGATAATCACATGAAGCATCATAGGAAGGAATTTAAGCTGTGCTCCAGAGAAGCAGTCCCAGCAACCAGCCCACACCCCACTCCAGGTTGCTGTCCCCTGGTGTGTGAGGACCAGGACGACTGACTTGAGAGGGTCTTGGACCAACTGTTCCCTCAGTTTTCTGAATCCTGGGCTGTGGGCACCCCTCACCTTGCTAGCTCCTCTGTTCCGAGATCTAAGGTCATATAAACATGTTACTGATACCGAGGGGTTCACCACCCACCGCCCTGTGGGGAGTGGTGTAGGGTCTGTCCATAGGCCCTGCCTCAACCAGAAACATGAAGGGCTGGAGGGGAGCACAGTCCACAGGCCCTGCCAGGCAGCCTGAGTCCTCGTGGTCTACGGGGTACACCCATTGGATGTGCTGTTTGAGGAAGCCAGGCCACCCTTCTGGGCTTGTCTATCTGCCTTCTCTAAGCACATGATAAATGTCGGTGGGGATAGAGAACGTCAGAATTAGGCAGGGACAGCTTCCAGTTCTATGGAGATAGTCTCCCCAACACTGTGCCTTGTTGACATGGATTCCCCACTCTGTCTGTCTCCATAAGGAAGAAATAGTCTTCAGGGCATGGGGGCTCCACTAAAATGCAACAAATCTCTGGAATCACTGGGGCTGTTTCCCTACTCGCCTGAGTGCCACCCAGCACCTTCCCTGGATGTAAGGACTTACGAAGTGTTTGATGGACAGAGTACCGAGGGACTTTTGAGTCTCATGGAACAACATGGACTCAGGTCTTCCTACTAAGTCCCCATTGCATTTGGAGTGCATCAAGCATCCTGGGCACTCCTGAAAGGTCCTAAAGCACAATACAGTACACACAGTTCACCACTTGTCTGTGCAGTGATGTCATTAGGTAAGACATAAACCGTTAGACAGGATAATAAACAGCGCAAGCCAGGAGGCCCCTGTGACGGAGCTGTGATGGGGATGCTGGCCTCCTGTACGGTGCTCGGTGCTCCATAGAACTGCGGAAGAAGAGGGGAGCATGGCTCCGAGGGAGCTGTCCTGGTTCGCCCTCTGTTGCTAAAACACACTGACCAAAAGCAATTGGGGAGAAAACGGTTCATTTCAGTGCACAGGTCACGACCCATCCCTGAGGGGAATCAGGGCAGGAGCTCCACAGGGCAGGAGCTTGAAGCAGAGACCACGGAGGAGCACTGCTCACGGGCACGGCCCAGGCTCACTGGCACGGCCCAGGCTTTGTAGAGCCCCACTGTCTGGGGATGGTTACCCTTCCAGTGGGATGAGCCCTTCTACACCACTTAGCAATCCAGAAAATGCTCCATAAACTTGCCCACAACCAATCTGACTGAGGCAATTCCTCAGCCGGGATTCCCTCCTCCCAGACACTGGGTTGTGTGAAATGGACAGTAAGAACTGACCAGCTCAGGACTGCAAGCAGGGATGGCCCTACAGTGGCAAAGTTTGTTAGGAGCAGTGCAGTGGATTGCTCTGGCAGGAGCTGGAGTGTGGAACACACAGGGAATTCAGACCAGGACTAGGGGTGGGCAGCCAAGATGGGAGCCAGGAAAACAGGACGAAGAGCAGGCTAAGAGCATGGATAGTACTTCCTGGGGGCCACAGAGGTCTTCAGGACAGCTCTCCAGGGTTGCCATGTTTCAGGAAGATCATAGGATGCATAAGGTCATCCTCGACTCTCATATGAAAACTGGTGCCTACCCCAGAGCCCCACCCCAAGCCTGTAGGGGTCTGTAAGGATTGTCTCCCTGTTCTTCTCCAGGATCAGGAGGACAAGTGGCATTCTGCTGTGGTGCATGGTGCCCCTGCCATGATGCAAAGTGGAGATAGCATCTGCAGGGTTCAGGGTGCTTATCGCAGTGGTATCTGAGTACCTGGAACAAGCACCCATTGGAAGCGCTGTGAACCACACACAGAGATAAATCTCCAGGCTTATCTTCCCCACCCACAGGGGCCATCTATTCACAGGACCCAGAAAGTTCCTAATCGCTCACTATCAGGACCCTGTGGGGAGGTTCCCACAGCTGTGGAAGTTCAGGCCCTCTGCATGAAAAAGTGATGTGAGTCTCCAGAGGTGGTGCCTGCCTCAGATTCCCAGGCAGCTTCCGAATGACAAGGGCCACTCATGCTTTTCATGCCCAGGCCCGGGGAGGCCATGTCTCCTGCACTCTGCGTCGTGGTAATTGCCCCTTGGTGTGGCGTCTGAGAGGTAAGTCAGAAGGCTGAGCCACTCCCTCAGAACTGAGCATTTTGCTGGTGGTTCTGTTTTTGTTTCAGTCCAGGTCTATGCGGCCTGACTATGAATTTTCAGTTAGCACCCTACAGCACCATGCAGACACTGGCCCTGCCAGTCAGCCCCTACTCACACCACTGTTCCCACCCCAAGACTCATCAAGGGCTTTTATTTCGGCACCAGGACTAGGTTTGGAAAGACCTTGACATCTTTGCCTCTCAGGGGTTTGCATACCGCCTAGGACTGTAGCATCTATCTGGGGCAAGATGGGAGGGGAAGGAAAGCCCAGGCCTGCGCTGGCAGGTACTGATGATGGCAGGTTTCCTGTGGTCACAAGGTACTGCCCATGGGTACTTCTGGGCTTCCAGCTGGTCATAGACCTGCTCCCCAGAAGAAACCTTCCCATGAGTGCAGTCAGAATGTGTGATTAAGTCAGCTTAGAGCTCAGTGTGGGTGGGTCATTTTGCACATGCTGTGTGGTGTGCTGGGTGGCTGGGGCGGCCCGTGCAGAGGACCACAGCGGGGTAGATACAGCTCTGGCAATCTACCCCACACTCCCTTTAGCTTCCAGTGGACACAGGCTGGTAAACATATCCCATGATTCCTGCCTCATCTCAACACAGTGTTTTCCCTGTCTATGTGTGTGTGCATTTTTGTGTATGTGTGTATATGCGTGTGTGCATGTGTATGTATATGCATGGGATGCATGTATATGCATGGTGTTTTTGTACATTTGTTTATGCATGAAAATATATATGTAGGTATGTACACATGTGTACATGTATACGTGTGTATATATGAATATGTGTACTTGCGTGTATGCATGTCTGATGTATAACTGTGTGCATTTTGTGCACATGTATGTGTGTGTACATGCATGTGTGTATGATCGTGTGTGTGTGTGTGTGTGTGTGTGTGTGTGTGTAAATGTATGTGGAGAGTTCCAGGCCTTTGGGCCAGGACACGTGCCCTGTCCGCAGAAGCAGCAGACGAGGTGGAGGCCTCAGGAGTCTGGCTGGTGTGATTTCTCACACAGTAGAGGACTTCCTGGCTCATGGGAGGAGATGGGACTCTGGCCTCAGAGGTAGATCCCAGGCCTGGACATCTTCCTGAGCCTGCCAGGGACAACTGTCTCTCTGGACCAGTTTTCACCTCCACAGCACTCACTGGCTCAGCACCCATGTGTGGAGACCAGGCCTCGGGGCAGTGTGAGGAACACGTTTACCCTGTCCTGGCTCATGGTTCTCTACCTGTGATGAGCATATAGGCACTGCGAGGGTATTACAGGGAAATGGCTGTTCTGTACAGAGATGTGACTGTCCTCTGCTCTGATTTCAGTGACGTGCCCCTGCCGTGGGACCTTAGACTCTGATTTCTGTGACGTGCCCCTGCCGTGGGACCTTAGACTCTGATTTCTGTGACGTGCCCCTGCTGTGGGACCTTAGACTCTGATTTCTGTGACGTGCCCCTGCCGTGGGACCTTAGACTGATTTCTGTGACGTGCCCCTGCCGTGGGACCTCACTGCTTCAGGCCTCTGTTGCTCTTCCCTCTGCTTTATCTCTCAAGTGCTGGTTTTCTCAACATTGTCCCCTCTCCTGCATGTATGCTAAGGCTGGCTGGGACTCAGCAATTACAGAGCAGCAGTCTGGGTGATGCACACTCCACCACCTCCTCCCTTGGTCCCAACCACAGACCGTGTTACTGCTCCACCAAACTGTGGTCTGGGAAACCAACGATTTCATCGTGCTTACTTACTGAGCTATGGGTGCGAGTTTGCTTACAGGAGTGTGGGTGTTCCCCCACTAAGTCTGCACCGGCTGTCTTTGCCCAACAGAGATGATGGCTTCCCCTCGCTGCACAAGATGCAGGAGACCCCCAGCCTTCCTCAGCCTGTTGCTCTAGCCCCTCCCTCAGATTATTTGAAATTAGTGCTGAATTGCTCATCAGGGGTTAATTGAGAGGTGTGGCTAGACTCTTGGCGAGGGTCCTAGCACTCTCCCGACCCCTCTTTCCGTGTGGGGGGTGAACACTCCACAAGCTCAGCTGTTATGATCTTAGGCAAGGAGGCACAGCTGAGCTCAGGAAAATGGTGTCTGTCAGAGGACAGTCCCATACAACACTGGGCTACTGTGCACACAGCATTGGTTCCAGTCCTGAGGTCCTCAAGAGGATTACAAAGTCCCCGGCTGGAGAGGCCCTGGAGGTGGCACATTGGGCGGTGCGGGAGGAGGAATGCTGTCCATTTTCTGAGATTTGTACTTTGAAACTTGTTGTCTCTGGCTGATTTCTAGGAAGAGAGAGCCAAGGTGACAGAATGATGTAGTACCCTAACCAGCCTGCCACCCCCCCATCAGGCTTACTTAAGGCCACTAAAGCCTGCCCTCATGACCCCAGGACCAGGTGACATACCAGACACCTTTTTCCTATATAGAGTCTGCTGGAGACGTCCACATTCACCTGCCCCGTCTTCCTGCCCCATCGCCACTGTTCCTGTCCCAATAAACCCTTACGCCCAGTTTTCCTCCCCATCTCCCGAGTCACTCTGGTGCTCCCCATGTGGCCACGGGTGATGCGCTCCATCTGGTTTTTCTAGAAACAGATGAAAATAAAATTTCCTATGACTGTCATTTCCAGGTCTGTGTGTCTTACCATGAACTTAAGACAAGCCCAAGGCCCCTTTAAACAGAAAGAACACGCAATGGGACACGAAGTGACCCCTCAAATGCATCTCATGGCTGGTCCCATTGCTGCTAGATGCAGGACCTCAACTAATTCCCTCTGTTCCTCTGTCCCAGCAGGGAACAGAAAGCCTGTCTGTCCCCAGAGTCAGGAGGGTCAGCATGGAAAGCAGCACAGTGCCGTCCTCACTTGAGGCCTGGCCTATCTGGAGAGCTCATCCAGGTCCAGGTGGCATTTCTAGTCCTGGCAGTTAGCCAAGGTCATTCACCACCCATGGATGCCCAAGCTCTCCCATTGGATTCCTGCTGACTTCTCAGCTTTGACCTGACTTCTCTTTCCATGAAATGATGACTTCTGTGAGTGTGGGGAGCAGGAGGGTAGTCTGAACACAACAGTGATTAAATGTAACGGACTCCAGGAGGCAGGCCTCCAGCTTTCTGACTGCAAACCTGGTGGCCAGCAGTTCTGTGAGCGGGTTTCCCCGTACAGACACACCAGGCCAGGATGCTTAATCCACGCTGACTTCTAAATATATAATTCTGTCTCTGTGACAAGCTCTCTCGGGCCTGAATGGTTCCTTTCTGTTTTGAGTCACCCTGTGGGGTGGGCAGGACGTGCTGAAGGCATCAGTTTGGTGGACAGAGCAGTGGCTTATGAGTAGCTTTGAGCGAATGTCAAAGCTGTCCTTAGCTACACTCAGCTTTGATTTCACTCAGTGGGATTGAAAGGCCCTTTGGAGAGAAAATCTTTGGTAAATCCTGCCAAAGTAGGCTCAAATGTTTGGGGGAGATAGGCTCCCACTTTAGTTATGTAAGGTGGGTATACCACCTCTGCCCTTACCATCTTTGACCCCTGTACACCTGCTTCTGGGAACACCACCCTGCCTAGTCTCACTAACTGTGAGCAGGTCTAGTCTTTGCGGATAGGTAGGAAGTTGATTACTAAAGCTAAGAAAAATGCGACCCCATCAAGATAACAGGCCGGGGCCCCATTTGCCTGGAAGAGTAGCTAAAAATATTAAGAGACCAGCAGCGGGATGGTCTGCTCCACAGCCCAGCAATGCTAAGCATGCCAGCGCGTGGGTGTCTGTGCTGCTCTTTGAAATTCGAGCCCTGTCTTTATTAAATCGCCTGCAGATTACCGCCTGGCATCACCATACATGTCTAAGAACACCTCCAGTGTCTGTGTCACCAGACAGGAATGTGCACATCACTCGGGGCGATCCTGCACCATCCAAGTCTCACAAAATGAAACATGCGAAAAGGGATCATAACTGGTAGCAATTTGGTGGTATAATTCGTCATTTACCATCTTTATGTACGTACGTATCAGTAGCAGTCAACACCGTTTGGCAGCAGATCCGAGGGTAGCTTGCCATCAACAACAATAAATCATTTGTGAGCACATGTAGCAATTATTGTCTGAAATAAAGGTGTTCAGCTCCTCTCTGGAGGAGCACCCAGGACGGATCTTAACAAACTTTCTGGGGAGTCGAGGGCCTGAGGCTCCACTGACTCACCCTGCTGAGCAGCTGGTTCATGGTTAGACAACCGGTGCTGAAGGTGCCCAAGTCCCATGCACCACACGGAGACAATGGGCCCATGGAGCGGGTGCTGTCAGTAGGCCTCGGAACAATAAAGCCCTTTGTCGCCCACCTTAAGGGAGATTTAGCAATGTTTTGATTTATGAAGGGCAAGCAGGAGCAGGCAGCAGGGAAGGCTGTGCGTACCTAGGAACGGCTTTTGCTATAGTTATTGTGAAAGCAATGTAGCTTTCCCGGTGAGCAGGGAGGATCCCTGAAGACTGTTGAGCATCCTCAGGATGCTCCGTGCTACACACCCAGATCCAGTGCCTTTCTGTGGAAATGTGCTGCCTTCTACCAGTGACCATAGAGCAATGTGCCTGGCACACAGGGGGCACAGATTTTCACTTGGATTCCCCACCACCAGGGGTGATTTGCAAACAGGGTTGAGCCCTGGAGGCTCTGCTTGCTGGTAGTTTCTGTGTCAGGAGTTGGTGCAGACAGTGAGGTCATTTTGAACAAACGCACTGTGTCATCATGTTTGCTGGATTTCAAAGGAATGAAGGGATTTCCCTGAATCCAGGCATGGGATGGAATGTCACAGCCTCCGTTCCTCATCTCTCTCCTGGTCACAAGTCTCCAGCTATGTGTCTCCCCATGCTCCTCATCTCCCCACACTGAGCATCAAGCCTGCTTTTAAACATGACTGCAGAAATGATGAGCCTGCCTCTGTCTCCAGCCCATGCCCTGCCTCCTCAGCACAGCGAATCCCTCTCCACCTCACACTTCCAACTTCAGGGGATCAGACCTGCAGGGGGAAAGCTGGTACAGGTACCCAGGCCCACATTGTGATGCACGGACAGTTTCACCTGAGTGGGAATGATGGTTCTCCTCTAAGAAGATTGGCCAGCCCTACAGCATCATCTCATTTTCCTTAAAAACACCTCGAGATAAATATGTGGTGTGAAAGAAAACTATCTATTCCCTTTGTGACTGTGGGGACCCAGGGTCTCAGGAAGCCTGAGTTATGCCTGTTCCTCTTCTGTGAACCCCAAAGTAGGTTTCTAGCCAGTTAGAAAAGCCATCAGGGTGAGAGCCCATAGTCCTAGATGGAAACAGCCTTTCCACAGCAGCTTCTCCACACTGAGCAGCTCTCCGGGAAGTTAGTCTTGAGAACTTTCACCTCTTTACATTGAATTGATTCTAAGCTCTGATGACTCCCTAAGAGGCACCTTCAGCCAGAGCCACCTGCATTCCCAGAGCTCTGCTTGCACAGGGACACTCCACAATCACTTTGCTCTCCAGCTCACTTGACCACTCTTTGTTAGAACACTGATAGAAGAAGTGAGCCGCCTCCTCCGCAGGCCCTCTCAGAACGGGCTGGACGGCAGGAGTGCTCTCCTGGACCGCCAGCCGGTGTATCAAACTGTGAGAGCAGACTCGGGGGCAGCGGGAGGATCGAAAAGGTACGGGTGGTTGACATATATCCAAGGCCTACGCTGTCTCCTGCACAGAGCCATCATCATGCTGAGGTCCAGCCCAGAGACTCGGTCAGCTTGACCACTCACACAGCAGGTGCAAGACCTAGGAATTCAGTCAACCGCAGCCCGCACCTGCAGCCTAGGTCTCTGGTGTGTCTGCTGGAGTAGAAAGGCAGTGGTCTGGGAAGGCATGTCCACCAGGGCCAGGTCTGTCACTGCTTCACATTTGCAGACAGTTATTGGCAGATGAAGCCAAACAGACTCTCCACTGAGTACTTAGTGCTTGGGCCTGCCTTGTGTTCCCAATAGAGAGTGAGGTCTGTAAGGACTAGGATGGTTTGTTTATCCTAGCAGGCCTGGCCTCTGGGGGTCTCCATGTGACTTACATGTAGTCACGTATCGCTATGCGCCATCTTTAGAGTCTCCTCAGGGCCGCGCACGCTCTGGCTCCCTGCAGGGCCCCTGCTGCTCTGTGTTGGCTCTTCCTGAACCACAAGTCCGTCTCCCACTGCTTTACCTGTTGCTTCACCAGGATCTCCTCAAGGGCTCCCCAGAGTCAGGTTCCATTCTAGCAGGAGGTAACAGGGCCCTGTCCTGAACTCACGCCTCTTCTAGAACGACAGTACAGGAACCTGTCCTATGACAGATAGATGATAAAGATATAGATTACAGATACCTAGATAGAGAAGGATAGATGAATAGACAATTGATGTATAATTGATGTAGGTGCTATATGTATACATAGATGACCAATGATAGATTATAGATGACAGGTAGATGATTGATAGATAGATGATAGATAGATAGATAGATAGATAGATAGATAGATGATAGATAGAGATAGATAGATGATAGATGATAGATAGATAGATAGATAGATAGATAGATAGATAGATAGAGGTAGAGAGATAGAGTAATAGAGAGATAGATTATAGACAAATAATTGATGATGATAGATAGATGATAGATATAAATGATTGTCATGACAGGTGATAGATGATAGAGATAGGTGATAAATAGATGATAGATAGACAGATGATAGACAGATGATAGATGATAGATGATAGATGATAGATAGATGATAGACAGACAATAGATAGATGATAGGTAGACAATAGAGAGATGATAAATAGATAGATAGACAGATGATAGATAGATGATTAATAGATAGGTGATAGATGGTCGATGAATGATAGATAGATGAATGATAGATGATAGATAGACAGATGATAGATGATAGATAAATAGATGACCGATGGATAGATGATTGATAGATGATAGATGATAGACAGATGATAGATAGATGATAGACAGATGATAGATAGATATAGATAGATAGATAGATGATTGATAGATGATAGATAGAGAGATAGATACAGATAGATAGATGTTTGATGGAGAGATGATTGACAGATAGTTTATTAAAAGAACTTTCTTATGTGGTTTTGGTGCCCAGGAAGTCTCAGCGTCTACCACCTGTACACTGGGGAATGAAGGGAGCTGGTGATCTAATCCAAGCTAGGGTCATAGGTAGTGTGAAGACCAGGGAACTGTGATGTCCCTCTCAGCCAAAGGCCCACAGTTCTGTAGATGTGCTGGGGCAGGGCAGTGGCCTGAGGCAAGTGCTTCATATCAAGGATATCAAAACTGTTGAGGGCCCAGGACATAGGAAGATGGTTGTCTTAGCCCAGGAAGATTCAGAGGTGTAGTCCCCCCAACCACTTGTTTTGTTGGGTCTTCCATGCTCAGCTGTTTTCCCCAACAAGGAGAACAGGTACTTAATTTATTGAGTTGGTTTCTTCCAGAAAGCTTGTCCTCATATTGCAGAAGTGTGCTACCAGCCACCCGGTCTCCCTTAGCCTGGTTAAGTTGATGCATACAGCTCACCATCACAATGAACATTTTAACTTGATTCGTTTGTCATAAATGGTTACTGCATGCTGACACTGTTGTTAACTAGCACCTGAGGTTTGGTCTGCATTGTACGTCCTACGGTTTTTAACAACGCATAACAATCCACCATCCAGAGCCCAACCTAAATGCATGTTCTACCTCCTCCTCCATCTTTCTCCCAACCACTGGCAATGGTTGATCTTCTTCCTTTCTCGCTTTTCAGAACTTCACGTAGCTGGGCACGTGCAGCCTGCAGCCTTTGCAGAATGACGTCTTTCGTTAGCAGTACTCACGTCCACACTCCGAAGCCTCCTGGCTTGGCAGCTCATTTCTTTTCTGTTGCTGTGACATCCCATATGTGGATGTACCCCGGCTTCCTTTCCGGTCTTCCTCTAGGGGTCACCAGGCCCTTCCGTAGCTTGACAGTGGGAGCAAAGCTGTCGCCGCCACTTTGGGCTGGGAAAGGGCTCAGCTGATGAAGTGCCGCTTTGCAAGATTAAGGCCCTGAGTTCATTCCCCAGAACCTGGATGAGTGGGTGCACATTTGTGATCTCAGCACTGAGGAGGCAGAGGCCATCTGAGCCCTGGGGTTCACCAGTCAGCCAGCTCCTAGTCTACCGGATGAGCTCTGGGCCAGTGAGAGACTGCTCACCTGAAAATGGCAGGTGGCACCTGAGGACCAACACCTGAGGCTGTGCTCTGGCCTCTACTGCACAGACACAGATATACACATACACACATATACTTAAAGCACATATACATACATACACACGTATACATGCATACATAAATGCACATACTCATATACATAATATATGCACATGCACACATACCTAAATACCTACTTATGTACACGTGCTCACATATACATGCATGTATATATATATATGCCTGCATGCATACACATACATGCACAAATATGCACATATACACATGTATACATATACACAGATAAACACAGCACAAACAGGCACACACATGCACATTATAGCTAAAATTCCTTCTGGAGAGAGGCTTAAGCAATGTTCGCCCCCTCCTCCCTTGGTCCCAATAACAAGTATGATTTGCCATGCTGAAGTCTGGGAAATCAGTGAGTTTATTGGACTTACTTAGAAAGCTATGGGTGAGGGTTTACTTACAGGAGTGTGGGTGCTCCCCCCCAGAAGGTCACACAGCAAAGTCTTCATCCAAGCATGGATGGTGGCTTCCCCCACAGCTGAATAAAATGTTCAGAAAGTTGCCCCTAGGCTTCCCCAGCCTGTATACCCTTAGCCCCTCCCCCAGACCATGTGCAGCTAGGACTGACTGGTTGGTTGGGAGGTGTGGCTGGACTTTCAGATCAGGGTCCCATGATGCTATACGACAGCCAGCCAAGCTCAGCGGTGATTATCCTAGGTAAGCGGGAGCAGCCACACTTGGGAGATGGCATCTGTCCATCATCTTTTGAAGGACAGTCCTATACAACACATGTGTACACGTGTGCATGTATATATGCACACATGCACACATGTAGACAGGCACATATACAGATGCATACTTACATACACATGTACACACACATACACAAGTACACATATACACATGCATGCACATGTGCTAATAGACACACATAAACATGCACAAACATATATGCTCACATACATATGTACATGCACATTTATATGCTTATACACACATGCATATGTATACGTATAGGCACTATGCATATATACACGTGTACATATATGCACAAACCTTCACACATACAAACACCACACTCACGTGCAGGCTCTTGGATCAGCTGTTTTTCCACCATTTGCAAAGCAGCAGGGAGCTCAGTCTTCTGGTCTCTATGGGGTGAGTGAGCACAGCTCTGTAAGAAAACACCTGACTTCTGTGCAACACTGGTGACAGGTCACTGATCCCTTGACTCCAGGTCTTTGCCAGTATCTGGGGTGGTCAGCATTCAGGATTTTGGCCATTTGATAGGTATGTGGTGATCCATGAGGCAATTTAATCAGTGTCACATGGTTTGATTGACACGTTGAAATATGATCTGGGGGGAGGGCTGCTCTGACAACCGGTTTGTGGGCAAGGGCAAGCCTGGAGGAAGAAGTCACAGCGTGTGACCGTCCTGCTGAGGGAGAGCCAGCGGGACAGGAGGACTTCCACATACCCTGACCCGACTCTCTCCAATGAGACCTCCTCCCTCCCTCTCTCCACGGAGCACATGCCCTCACTCCTGGTGTCCTCTGGATCCTACTGCTGTGACCGTACATCATCCAGTGCTTTCTTTCTATGTGAGGGTCTCTGGTGGCGCTTGGCGTGTGCCTCATGTTTCTGCAGCCTGTTAGACTCATCACCCTGGGAAGTTTTTGTCAAGGGAAGAAACCATCAGGCACAGTATAGAATTGTCTCTAATTTGGGGGAGATGAGTGACTCTAGGGTAAGCAGATAAAGGGATCCAAAAGTGCATGGTGAATCTTTTGGTCTAAAGTGTTTTCTTTAAATTATAAAAATGGGGGCTGGAGAGATTGCTCTTGAAGAGGCCCCAGGTTCAGTTCCCAGCACCCACACTGTGGCTAGCAACCATGGATAACTCCAGTTCCAGGGAATCCAAAGCCCTCTTCTGACCTCCTCTGGCATTGCACAACATGGGTAAAGTTACGTACATGCAGGTAATACACTCATATACGTAACATAAAAATAATTCATAAAACATTTAAACTACAAAAATATTAAATACAAAAGAAATGTGCTTATGCTTCTCATCTTGTAAATTCCCTAGTGCTTGTTACTAAGAAATCGCCAAGTGTCCTGGTGCTCCCCCCAACTGCAGCTGCTCTCTTCTTCCTGGGCGGAGGAGTCTCGGGTAGCTCAGGTGCCAGAGCACTTCAGATTTTCCTCTTCACCAACTTGAATGTCAGTAAGAGACTCAGATGTGTCTCAAGGAGGGTATTTGAAGCTGGAAATGCAACCCCAGGACAGAAAGTCAATTAATGAAGCTCACTGCTTCACCTCCTGAGAGCCTTCCCCACAGTTTTTCACATGGCCTGAGCCCGATGAACTTCCGATGTGATTCCGTAGCTGGTACCATCTGAGGGCAGATGCGGGGGGCTGAGTTTGCACAATCCTGGCTCTCGTCACAGAGCAGGTCTTACGCCATAAAGGTCCTGCAGATAAGCCCTGGCGCTACATCCTCGTGAAGCAACATCATTTCCCAGGTCAGTCTAGTTTGTTTTGCTAAACTGTCTGTATTGTACTCCGAAATCCTTTGCTACAAAAACATCAATTAGTTCACGCTGACCTAATGATAGTAATCTCGCTGCATGCTAGAGTCAGCTCATACCTCCCCTAATCAGAGGAGCCTCCAATTACAGCTAACCTAAGGTTGTGGTCCAGGCTCCCAGGGAAAGTGACGCTCTGGCACTGATAGGGTGTCCTGGAGAGACCCGTACTGACGGTGCTGCTGATGGCACAGCTGGGAAGGCGCGTTGGTTTTCGGCTGGTACTCCTGGCCCTGGGAGGCCAGCGTCCGACCGGGCCGTGAAGCACAACTAACTTCTCCTCCCCTTTCGGCAGCCCGACAGTCTTCTGCTCTGTACATCTATACAAACAATGCCCCTCTTAGTAACTTATCCCTTTGAACGTTGTTTCCCAGTGCTGGAGGAATTAGGGAATTTCAACGGAATCTTCATATGCATTTGCCTAATTACGGCTTTTCCCCAAGCCAGGGTGGTGAATGTGGCTTCCTGCTATGTGAGTCTGACCGCGAAGAGCAGTGTCCATCCCCCTCATCTCTCCATTTCCCTCCCCTGGCAGTCAACCCAAGCCCTTCCTGTCAGAAACATCTCCCCAGTCTAGACATCGGGCCTGTGTATTACAGAAAAGTTTAGAATTGTGAGAGTGAGTTCTAAAACTGCATGTTCTTCCACTGAAAGAGCAGTGATGTCCCACTGATAGTAGTATAGCACATATGCATGTATGTATGTATGTATGTATGTATGTGTGTATGTGTGTGTGTGTAAGCATGTATGTGTGTGGGCTTTCAACAGGTGTGCTTTAAAAATAAAACCAATGTAGAGGCACTAGAAATGTCCACTTGTGTTCACCTGCTCCATAATATTCTGTCCTAGCAGCATTTTCAGCCGAGCAAATAAGCCTGTCTCCTGAAGCTCGGTTTCCCAAGGGACGGTGTAACTCTTTTATTTCTGTGACTGTAAAGAACAACGCGTTTTCAGAGAAAGCTGAAGTCACTATCACAAAACCTTGCCTGGATTTCAGAGCACTGTGTCTGTCAAACGTGCTTAAGACAGGCCCGGGGTGCTGGCAAAGCTCACCACGGTGTGACTGTCCTCGAATATCAATCAAGTGATGCTGTTAGGAATAAATTCTGTCAAAGACTTGACCCAGTGGAGCCCCTTCACGGTCTCACCTATGAGCAGTGCCCAGGCCTCCAGCATATCACAGCCGCTGTCCTGTTACAGGGACTATATTACCACAGAAAGGTGCCACATGAAAACGTGGTAAACTGCTTATAAAGAACTCAGCTGTGAGAGCAGGGTTGAAGAAAATGCACACACAGCTACCATGGAATTTCCTATTTATCATAGTTCAAACACAAATTCTGGTCAACAGGATGCTCCAGATACCTGCTTATTATCACAGTGCATCCTTGTGGCTCATAGAGCCCCGTGGTTATTGAAACCATTGCCCACCAAAGTGATGTGTATGCATATGCCGTATCGGGAAAAGTACATAGGAAAATCATGAGTCAAGATCACCAAAGTCCCCCGTTCACTCATCTACTAATCAATTTCTTTATCCCCTCCCCAAATCTGATGCATGTGTATCAGATGTATCTCATGTGGAGTTCCTGGGCATGCAATGTCGGGCAGATGGGAAATGTTCCCCCTTTTGCGGGGAACACTGATGCTCCATTTCTTTTGTTCTTCCTGAGCAAGACCTCCCCCGAAGGGCAAGTCTAATGTGTTTTGAGCTAAGCTGCCCTGCAGGAGTTTCCGTTAAGACTGGTGGTGTGCATTCCTGTGGGATGCTGGACTCCAAGACTCATGTTGTTTGTTTACAGATGCTCTCCAGCCTGCACAGGTGCCTAGCATGCTTCTTCTAGGCACCAAGAGCTTCAAAAGCAATGTTTTCCAGCTGAGAGCTGGAAGACAGGCATCAGGGGGTTCACTCTGGCATCCACTGACTGCAGGATTCCACTAGAATGAGAGCACACAGGCTGCATTTTCTGCAGCTGTGCCATGGAAAGACTGGGTTTCTAAGTGTCTTCCAACACTAAACTAGTGCCTTTTGCACAACTGGGTTTGGGGAAAGACTAGATTTCTGCGATGAATTCATCTTGCCTTTCTCTAACACTAGTGAAGGAGCCAGGCCATGAGGGTCCTGTGCACCAAGTGCAGCAGGCTTTCTCTCCTTCCTGGTTTCCCTGAGTCTTTGCAATTGCCCTGGTCAGAGGATGGTGCCCAGCTCAGATACTGCCTGCCGAGCCTTCTGAGTGCCTTACAGAGTGGTCTGGCTCTCTTGAGCATCAGGGCGGCACACAGAAAGTCATTCTCGGAGGATGAGTCCCCATACCTGAGCTGAATGCCGTCCCCTGGCCGGGGCAGCTGCTTGGTTGTTTTGGTGTCACAGGGACCAACACAGACCAAGAAGCCAATCTGCTCAGGAGTGTCAGCACGGCTCAGCCCCACACTGGTCTATATTGCTGTAAGGTGGACAAAAATCTACTCACGACTTCCCAGAGCAGAACAGGAAAATTGCTTTCCCTGAGAAGGCTGAGGTCTGACAACAAGTGCAGCCTCACAGCAGTTACAAATCCACCTGCCAGCTTCACGGGCTGTCTTTCCTCTGGGTCCCCCACACTGCAGTGAATTGTGGGGAAGCCTGTGCTCATTTCCTGCCAGGGTGCACTCACCTCCACTCCTTTTGCCATTTGCTGTAGTGTGATCAGCACATACACCTGTGGAAGGACTCCTGGTTCAACATTTAGTGCTGCTGTGGGTCAGCTGACCCACTGCAAATGGAGACCTGCTCAGTCTTCTAGAGTCCCATCTGGGTAAGCACTTGGTAAAGCCTGTGGATTCCTGTGACTGTCCATCTCTGTAGACGCATACTGGACTCTGGCCCATATTTCTATCTAGAAAGACACAGTGGCAGTTTCGGGGCTGCGTGGGCTGAGTCTGTTCCTGTCTTGGTGTTGAATGTGACTTCACAAGCCTACAGTGCAGGAGATGTGGAGAGAGTAGGCTTGTTAAAGCCATCAGTGTGTTTTGTGGCACAGGCTTAACTACACTGACTCAGAGTCTTGGATTACATCAGTGCTCTGGGCCAGCACTTCACAGAGTGAAGCAACTTCCCGGACGGTCATCACCGCAGTCAATAGTCTAAAGACTGAGGTTTAACACAATCCCCAGTGGGAGAAGTGCAGTTCATAACAAGATAGAATCTCTCAGTTCCATGGGCCTTATAGCCACTCACCAGCTCTTGAAATGAGCAGCTTAGGACCAGGAGAAACTCTGCAGTAATGCAGCGGCAAGGCCCTCAGATGACCGTCAGTGACTGGCCACCTATAAACCGCATCATCAATTGGTTCTTATTGCGAGCTTGGCATGAGCTGGACAGAGCGATGAGGCATGCTCAGGACCACCTGGGGGAGAAAGGAGCTTCCCACAGGACACTGTCATGGAGCAGTGGGGACAGGGCAGGAGTGCTAACAACTGCAGCACAGCAAGGGGAGCCAGGCTGACCGCACCATGCCCAAGTTCCTGGCAAGGACAGCCCAATTCCTAAGGAAAGGCAGTGGGCCCAGGAGCAGGGTAGATTGACTTCCTGTGAGAACCAGAAAGGGTCAGCACAGGAGGAGCCAGGATATAGGACACATGGACATATGTGTGCTGTGGGAACCACACAGGCGCTTTCTGTGTGTGGTGCCCACGGCGTGTAAATGGAATGCAAGGTATGTGATGTGTGTGGAGGCTTATGTGTGGTGGGTACATGTGCATGTACTGTATGCGCACACACGAAATGTGGTATGTGTGTGATGCATTTGTGACCATGGTGCTGTGTGTATGTTGCCTATGCTGTTTGTATGTGTGATGTAGGGACATGAACACAGGTGGAAAATGCAATGTATGGTGCATATACTGTATGGTATAAGCCATTCAAACTGTGTAACCCATGTAGAATGTGCAATGTGTCATACAGGTGGTATGCAGTATGAATGGTTTGTGGAATGTGCTATGTGTTATGTTCATGTGTGGTAGTTATGTGATATATGTGTGATCTGAGCAAAACATGTTGTATAATGTGCATGTATTACATATACAGTATGTGAGAGGCTCCTGTGGTCTGAGCAGTGTGTGGTGCTCGTGGTGTGTGTGCTGTGTATACTGTGTGTGTAGTCTGACCATTGTGTGGTATGCATGGTATATGTGCTATATATGCTTTGTATATGAGGCTCCTGTGGTCTGAGCAGTGTGAGTTGTGCATGGTGTGTGTGTGTGCTATGTATACTGTGTGTGTGGCCTGAGCAGTGTGTGGTGTTCATGGTGTGTGTGCTGTGTATACTGTGTGTGTGGCCTGAGCAGTGTGTGCTGTGCATGGTGTGTGTATGTTTGTGTACTGTGGTGGGGGGGGCTCGTGTTGTCTAGGTAATGTGTGGTCGTATGCTGGGTGGAGTCTCAGGGAGGAGGGTCTTCCAAGCCCAGATGCTGTGCGTCCATATTTGGGGTGTGGATATGGCAGGAAGCTGCCTCTCTCTCAGAGCTGTGTTTTCCCGCTGACAGTGTCGGCTCTGCCATTTCACTGCTCCCACCACCCTCCACTGGACACTGTCCTGGGTCTGAACCTACACTTGTGCCACTTACTGACAGATGGCCTCACCTGCCCTGTCTCAGATCCACCCACCAGCTGATGAACGAGGGCTAACATCCCTGTTAGAGGTCTTCACGAAGCTTCAGCGAGGGAGGCATGGAAGGCTTTGGGAAGGCCAGCAGGGCAGTGCAGCCACTCTGAGCATTACCATCCTCTGGCTGACCTGTGTCCTGATGTGGCTGCATCTTCCTGGTGCACTTCACACCTGCCTACGTACCTGTCTAGTGCGAGTTGTCCTGAGACCTGCCTCAATTTCCCCCAGAAGTGAGCGCTCTTTATAGTCACAACAACCCAGGCCCTTGTGCCTCCAGGGTCCTTGTTGCTGGTTCTGTTCTACCCACCCTGCCTGAGGCCTTGGGAGATGAAATCAGGGGGACACTCCAGAGGGGAGCCGGCATCAGCCCATCTTCCTTTGCTTCTAGACTGTGAAGACAGAGCCAAACCCCAGTGTCTCCTCTGTCCCAACTGTCAGATCTATCCCTTGCCTGTGACCAGTACCTCGCCCCAGCCCAGCTCTCCTGCAGCTCAAATGTCCTTTTCAGGGCCTGCTGTGGACCATGGGTGTCCAGAGCACAGGACACGGGACATCACCAGAGGTGCTCCTGAATCTACAAAGAGAAGAGAACTTTCTACATCTGCCCAGATTTCCTTTTATAAGATGAAAAGGCTGACTATCCCGCCACGCATGTCTATATGATTTATAAGGATTTCTGTGATCATCACTCTTAAAAAACAGAGCAAACAGGACTTCATGTGGTGACAAGGGCTGTGGGTCAGGAGGGATGTGGTTGACCTTGTGTCACAGTAACATCCAGGCTGTTACTTTAACAATAGCAAAAGGATCGAGTCCTTTCTGGAAAGGCTGTAGACAGTGTCATATAACACACAGAGGCCAGTCTTGCCTGTCAGGGGCTCAGGAGGGTGTGGGTAGGGTGACAGAGGCTGCTGTCCTTTTCTCACCCCCCCCCACACGACCAGCAAAGTACGTGAAGGAATTTCCATATTTCTGCGGATGCACAAAGGACTAGACTCTTGCCTTAGTATTTAATAAAGATCTCCGCCGTCAGCTGCAGCCCACGATAAGTGTAATATCCTTAAATGGTTAATCCAGGGCTCAGGGCTCAAGTGTTTTCTGCGGGTTGAGGCAGGAGGCTGTTAGAGCTGCCGTGTGCATTTCATAAACCCACAAAAAATGTCTTTGCTTTGGCTCTTTACTTTCTCTTAAATGCTTTATTTTTTTTAGGAGCAAGATAAGGCCGGGTTCTTCACAGAACACCAGGGCTTAGCCGCTGCTGCGTCTCTCTCCGTTAAGGAAAAGGTGCTGTCTGCGCACAGATGTCTCAGATTAAATTGTATCGCAGCGTCCTCACAGTGCTCAGCACTAGATGAACTGCCAGAAAGGCCGTAGGCAAGAACTAAATTGCTTTGGTTTCAGTACACAGTGAATTTGGCTCAGACAAGCTGAATCAGTACATTAAATGCGAATCCCTCGCAGATTTGAAAGCAGCCCTTAGCACAATTATTGACTGTGAGTGATGATTACGTCTAATTGAAGGAGACTTGCGCTACCTGTAGCTCCGCTGGAGTCCATCCGCGCTGTGGCAGGCGCTGCCTCTTAATTCAATGTTCCATCTTGGGTGCCGTGATTGAAGCAGAAACCCGAAGTGTCCACACATGGTCGATAAACTTTAATAAACTTCACAGGCCCAGTAACTGGGCAGAGTGTATAATTCAATTTTTTAATCCAGAAGAGTAAAATAGCTAACAAGTGTGCTGGGCCACAGTAAAGCATGCGTCTCCACATGCTCCAACCTCCCTGTAAACAGTAGAATGTGCGCTTGTTCTGTGGTGGTCATCCTGGCACACTGGAATCAGCCGCTGTCTCCTCCTGTAATGCCCTCCCTGGAAGCGTTGACCCAGCAACATGGGCCAGGACAAGGGTTCAGCAGATCTGTGGAGAAAACAAAACTGTGTGCTGTTTTGTACCCATGACCATGAAGGTCACACCGACAGCAGGAGATGTGCGTGGTTTCTTAATGGATTCCTCCTGCTTGCCCAGCCAGACCCGCCTGACTCATTTTCCAGCCCAGGGACAGTCAGTCAGGGCTGCAGGGAGGCTTCTCCCTGCCCCAGAGCTATTGATTCTCTTCTGCCAAGCAAAGGAAGTTTTCTAGTGGTCTTATGCTTAGAATCTGATTCTTCTAGTGTCCTTTGAAAGAGATATACAAGGTCACACACACACACACACACACACACACACACACACACACACCAGCAGACTCTGTCAGTACATTGGCTACACATGCCCTTTTCCCCAAGCTCTGTATGCGTGCGTGTGTGCGTGCGTGAGTGTGTGTGTGTGTTTAATTCACTGGCCATTTTATCACCACAAATTAATTTTAAATTATCTTTGGGCTTCCTGACATTGTTTTAAAGAGAGTATTTTCTCTCTTTTTTGGAGACAAGTTCTCCCTGTAGCCCTAGATGGCCTGGAACTCACTATGTAGACCAGGCTGGCCTCCATCTCACAGAGATTTTCCTGTCTCTTCCTCCCAAGTACTGGGACCAAAGGCGTGACAGTATTTCTGGCTCTTTGAGAATATTTTAAGGCAAGATTTAAGCATAAACTGCTTCCCTTCCACACACAGTTCAGCCATCCTCCCCAGCGAAATGGTCCTTTTCCCGGGCATAGTCCGAAACACCAAACTTGTTTGCTGTGGATACTTATTGTGAGGAGTGGGCTGGGTCCGCGTGGATCTGTGCTGTGAGTTTTTGGGAACTGGGTCATGTGTTAAAGTAATGATGCCACACCGCAGCCCTACCAAAGATGGGGTTGGTGCTGGAAGCAGATGGATGGGGGGGGAGTCACTTGTTCTCTGCACTTGCAGGGTGTTGGGAGGCACCAGTCGGGACTCATCTTAGCTCTGGGTCTGCCATGCGAACCTGGGCCCTGCCTGTCTCTCAGAGCATCTAGGTGCTCTGGGTCTAGGCTGTGGCTCCAGCATACAAGTCTGTCCCTGGGCCTCACAAAGATGCAGTGCATCGTAAAGCCCTGTGTTAGTCCACTAACAGCTCACACAGTGCTTTTATCAGAGTACAGGTTGAGACCAAAATGTCAGGCGGTGTGTGAGGATGGTGGCCTTCTTTGTACATGGGGGGGGGGTCTTCTTAAGACTCACCTTCAGAACAAGATGGAGTCATGCGGGTGTCTGCTCTGTACCTCAGTGTCGAGAGCAGTGTGCATTCCGCCATCTTCATGTTCCTTATCTCTGCCTCCCAGCTGACTCCCGGAGAGGCACCAACCAAACCTGTTTAAAGATGATCATGAACATTGCTTCTCAGGAGACTGAGACAGAGGGATCATTTTGAGCCCAGGAGCTTGGAGACAGTCGGAGAACACAGTAAGACCTCATCTCAAAAAGGAAAAGATTATCAGATTATCATGAACATAGAAACATTCTTTATGACTTAAAGACTCCGAACAGCCACAAGAAGATCTGGTTACAAAGCACTACCCAGTGTTGCGCTATCCTACACAGCAATGACTGCACTTTGTACCAGGAATCTGCCATGTGCTCAGGTGTTCACAGATGCTGAGATGGTGTACACAGGTGGGGGGTCTATGGAGGTGTTCAGGTGTGAGGCTGAGGCCCTTCTGATAGATTAGTGCACTTGTGAGAAGACAGAGTAGGAGCTTTTGTGCCTCTTCCAGTCACTTGGAGAGAAGGCAGCTCACAACAAGAGACAGGTCTTCTAGACCTGGGCCACACTGGCTCCTGATCTGGGGCTTTGAACATCTAGACTCCAGACTCCGAGGATGAATGTCTGATGATCGCAAGCCCAACACACAGGGTTTTTGTTAAAGCAGAATGAGCCAAAATTCAGAACATTGAAATACCAAGACCATGGAGATACAGAGACCACAGAATAACGCATGGACTCCAGTATGCACACTGCACAGGTGTCTGCCCAGATCACTAGTAGCGACCCAGAGTGTGGGTTCTAATGTTATGGGTGGTATCAGTGATGACCTAATCCCTGCCTGCCCTTACCAGTTGTGCAGTCCGTGACAGTTTATTAAGTTAAATGATTTCCAGAATTTAAAAAGCGAGGCCAGTCGCCTGCAGCTGGGCAGTCTAGAGATGCAGGAACAAAGGAGAAAGCTGAGCTGCTAGGGAGTTGTAGTTCTGTTTTCCTCGCTGCCTCCCTCTCCCAGCATCGTGTGCTTTGGTTTCACGAGAGACTAGTTTATCAACAACGAGACTGACTAACACCAACAAGCTTTTAGAAAATCCCGACTACTGAACCAAAGCCAGTCTAGAGTTTATTTAGAAAGTTTATTTCCTATGAATGAGTTCCCAGTTTCAGAGAACTGCCCCTTTAGGGCCCCTGTGACTTTAACGTTCTCTGTATGAAAAAGAGAGAGCACTCGCATCTTTTCATGGGTGCTGTGACCTTACACATGAAGTGGGGGTGATGAGGGGGCCCTGGTAACCCTTTTTTCTTGCCCCTCATGGGCTGTGTGGATTCTGCTCATGGGGTCCGAGGCCAACGAGGGCTGCTGAGGAGTGCCATGCAGACCCCTTTGAGTCAATGAGGCCACCTGCCTACTCCTTGTCTGGTGAGGAGACCCCACTCCCTGTGCTCCTGACCAGTGTATCGGGCTCCGGTGGCTTTGACTCCAGGTCCTACACTTCATTTGTACTTAACTGTCCTGGATTACAAAGAGAAGATGACAGTGTGGACCATCCCCAACAACATCTTCTGTTCTTGAAAGAAAACAGGAGAGGGACTTCACCCCAGCCAGGCCTGACTACATGCCATCTCTTAAGGGAAAGAGAAAGGCAGCTAGACCTGTGGGGTCTCCTGATGTATGCAGCTCTCACATAAGCCCCAAGATGGCCTATTATAACACATGGGAAAGTGATTTTCTCCCAATGTGTGTCTAGAAAGCATCCAGTAGATCAAACATGATGTTTTCTATTTCAAAAGTTGTGGATGTAAACCATGATCCTCATACTCATTATCTAAACATTCAAATCCAGGAACAGACACCAGTCCATATGACCCCACACCTGTCTATCTGATCCCACACCTGTCTGTCTGATTCCACATCTGTCTATCTGATGCCACATCTGCCCAACTCATCACACACTTGTCTATCTGATGCCACACCTGCCTATCTGATCACACACCTGTCCGTCTGACCACACACCTGTCCATCTAATCACCCCTGTCCATCTCATCATGTCTGTCCATCTGATCCCACACCTGCCCAGCTCATCACACACCTGTCTGTCTGACCACACATCTGTCCATTTCAACACCCCTGTCCATCTGACCACACACCCGTACATATGATCATACACCTGCCCATTTCATCACACACCTGACCATTTGAGTATATGCCTATCTGTCTGATACCACTCTTGTCCATCTGATCACATATCTCTCTATATGATCACACACCTGTCCATCTGATCACACACCTTCACATACAATCACATACCTGCTCACCTGATCACACACCCTCACTTATAATCACACACCTGCTCACCTGATCACACTCATGTCCATCTGATCACATACCTGTCCATCTGATTACACACCTTCACCTATAATCACACACCTGCTCATCTGATCACATACATGTCCATCTGATCACACTCATGTCCATCTGATCACACATCTTCACCTATAATCACACATCTGCTCACCTGGTCACACTCATGTCCATCTGATCACACACCTTCACATGTAATCACATACATGCTGATCTGATCACACACCTGTCCATCTGATCATATACCTGTCTATCTGATCACACACCTTCACATATAATCACATATCTGCTCATCTGATCACACATGTACATAGTCCCTAGCCGCTGGGAAACAAGGTTTAAGGGGCACACAGATGATCAATACCTGGAACATCTTTCTTCTTATATTCTTGTGCCACTTAAAGATGGAATGACACATGGCACATGCAGGGAATGACCAGTGACAGCCATTAAGTTTAGGACTAGTTATGAGGAGAACGTGAGGTTTCAGGAGGTTCGAGGGGAAGATGCTGTCTTTCTCCCTTATGCAAGAACTCTCACCGCTGTCCTAGGCCAACCTCAACCTTTTCTGAGGATTGTCACATTGACATAATGTGGTGAATCCTCATGCTAAGTCATGCCCCTTTGGGGACACATCACTTCTGTCCTTTATCAGTACTAGCCTACAGATGTTAGGGCATGGCCATCGTAGCTCCCTGAAATGCTAGGGTGCTGCCTTGGTCTGTTTGGAGTGCTATATCAAAGGTACCACCCACTGATGTTAGAGTGGAAGGTGTGCACCTTCCAGTCCAATGGCTGCATTGGTCAGGGTTGGCAGGTTCTGGGTAAGACTCTGCTTCCTGCTCTAGAGATGTGGTTGCCTCTTCTGCAGTTCTCAGGGTCTCTCCTCTGAAGTGCCAACACCCTCACCAACATGCACTCTCCAGTGATCCATCACTTCCTGATGAAGCTGTCTGACATATCCAGATTGGAATTTCCCTGTGGGGTCACTATCCTCAGGTTGGAGTCTCCTTGTGAGGTTAGGTACAGCAGCCTCATGTCGGAGTCTCCCTTGGAGTTGGGTCAGGCACAGTATCCCTCGATTGGCATCTCCTTGTGGGGTGCTACACTCCTACAGTGGTAATCCAGTAATCTTAAGTTAATAATGACCACATAGACTTTAATTCATGCTGCTGTTATGGCAACACTCTAAGGATATGCCATGTTTCACAGAACTCCATGATATATGTGTCTTGCCCCCGCCTGTGACTAGGCCTTGCAGCCTCCCTCACGGTGGCATCAAGTTTGTCTATGATGCCTGCGTCTTCTTCACACCTGTAGATGGTAGGTGCTGCTCTGTGAGGTGTCCCTTGCTGTCTACCATCAAGGCTTGATGTCCTAATTAGCCATGTCCAAGACACCTGACATTAGCCATGTCCAAGACACCTGACATTAGCCATGTTCAAGACACCTGACATTAACCATGTTCAAGACACCTGGCATTAGCCATGTCCAAGACACCTGGCATTAGCCATGTCTAAGGCACCTGGCAGCACACAGAGGACCCTGGACAACCTGGGCCTTAGTTTCTCTACAGTGCAGGAGAGTCATTCCTTTAGACTAAGAGGCTGCTTCTTTAACCATGAAAACAATTCCGGGGAAGAAACACTGCAGCTTGTGGTTGACATTTTTTCAGCTGGACTGGGTGACAGTGAAAATGGAGATTCACATGAAGATCCCCCACCACATTCTCAGTGAGATCTCCACAGAGAGTCATATCAATATCCTCAACCAGATTCTAAGTGAGATCTCCATGGAGATCCTCATCAAGATCCCCCACCAGATCCTCAGTGAGATCTACACTGAGATCTGTATCGAGATCCCCACTGATTTTCCCAACCAGATCTGCAATGAGATTACTGAGATTCCCAAGCTGAGCCCCGGTGAGATCACTGTGACATAAGTGTTGCTAACTCCACACTGAGGAGGCAGGCTTCCAGACACATCTGTGAGGGGCATTCTAGATTAAGGTCAGCCTCTGAGCTCTATAAGGCATTGCTTTGATTATGTTAATTGATGGGGGAGGGCCCATCTTAACTGTGGGTGGGACCATTCCCTGGGTGAGGGACCCTGGACTGTGTAACAATCAAGAAAGTGAGCTGAGCTTCAGCGTGCACACATTTACCATCTGGCTCTGTTCCTGATATGAATGCAATATGACCAGCTCCCTCAGGCACCCAGAGCAGTGACATCCCTGCCATGATGGACCGTAACCTGCAACCATGGGCTACAATAAGCCCTTCATCCCTTAAGTTGCTTTTAAAGGATATTTTATCACAGCAAGAGAAAAGAAACCAGGATAATTCTCAACAAGATCCCCATTACTAGTCTGTTGCTGTGACAAAAAACCATGACCAAGGCAATTTCTAGAAGGAAGAGTTTATTCAGGCTCAGGGTTCCAGAGGGGGTCCATAATGAAGGGAGGGGTTAGAGATGGCCGGAGCAGGAAGCTCACAGCTTCAATGGCAGACAGGAAGCAGTGAGCACCAATGAGAAGTGGGAAAGTGGGGTGAGGCTACAAAGCCCCAAAGCCTAGCTCCAGCAAGGCCGCACCTCCTAAAGGCTCTGCTAGGTCTGCCACACAGAACCAGCAATCGATCAACTGTTCAAATCCTTAAATCTATCAGGGACACTTTTCATTCCAACCACCACAATCACCAACAATGTATGACCCAACAACATATTCATTGTGATCCCTAATGGGAGATCTCATTGAGATGACCAACAAACGTCTAGCTATGAGGATATCCACCAGATCCTTATGAGAGCGAGCGAGGTGGTTTTCAAGACAAAGACCAGGAAGTGTTCAGAGAAATCTGAACTGTCTTATTTTTGAAGAAATTTGAAAACTGAAATATGGCTTTGATGGGATCACAGGTCTGACTGTTTCTGAACAGCTGGGGCAGCTCTGTGGTCAGTGGGGCCAGAGGGTCAGGGGAAGATCAGACAGGGCCCTGCCTCCCCTTCCTATCTGTCCCCTTAGAAATTTCACAGGAAGGCTGAGGGTCAGCCTTAGAATATTCCCATGTCTCCTCATTAGTGTATGTGACTTCCCATTTGCGGCCTCGGCTGGGACCTTAATTAAACCCTTTACCCTGGAGTTCAGTGTTGCCTGTCACAGCACGCTTCAGTGTGAGAGTTTAGGAACACAGAGGCTGTAAGGCGTCTCTGCTCAGCCTCCACGTTTGGGAACAAAACATTTCTCAGACATTATTCATGATCTTTTTGGCTTAGGGGGTAAACCAGACGTGGCACAATAAAGCAGATTTTACCTCGTGTTCAAAAATATTTGCTAAATAATATTGCCAGCGTTTCTGCCTCAGTGGGATACCAGGCAGCACGGTCATGTTAAACAGGTAAAATCCGGCACTAGAAATGTGTCAGTGGCATGAATTTGACCAGCAAAGCCTGGAAAGACGGACACTTGGATTTCTGTGCACTAGATGTAGGTTAAATTACTCTACAAAGTGATGAACTTGGAGCTTGGGTAATTGAAGTGGAGTGGGTAGGGGAGGCCACATCCCCAGGAACACAGGGCCCCTGCCCATGTTATTGCCCAGGACAACCTAACTATAACTAGGTATTCACATAGAAAAATAAGCCCAGTAGCCAATCCACGATCCAGAAATGGCTTTAGGTGTCAACCACCAACCCATCTCTTCTGAGGGTAAATCTGCAGAATTTTCCATCCTTCCTCCTCTCCTTGGTCTAGGACTCATCCTAGGAAGGAGGCTTTTGGTTTTCAGAAGTCTTTTAGTCCTGTCTGGTACATCATTTTGACCAGACAGTGCTACTGACTAGGACAGCCTGGGATAGGACAGTGCAGCCAGCTTCTGAGTAGAAAGCAAGCCGTTTGTGTCTCATTGTTGCGCTTGTTGTATCTGATTGAGGTCCACTTGTGACAGCAGTGTGTCCTCATTTTGTCTCTAACATCATTGAAACAGTGTTTGTAAACTTATGATTTGTTACACAGTATTTATGAAGCTCCCAGCACAGTGATTGAGCATCTAAAACCCATCACCCCGGTTTTTCACATAGATTAGGATGAGCCTGGTCCACTGCACAGACATGCACCCCACAGGCAGTCAGATTATTCTTGCTGAAGGAATGACCCAACAATGTAAATAAAGTCACTTGTTCCATCCCTACTGGGCATACTATGAAGGCACCGTCCACTGGTCAAGGGTAACACAGGTCCTGAGGACTGACCACCAGCCACGCATCATGACCAGACAAGCACGCACACCTTCTGCTGGTATCCTGCCACTCTGGATGTAGACTGTCAGCAGAAAGAACACCATGCCTGTCCCTGCCTGTCTTCTTGCCTGCCCCCTTCACCTGGCCAGCAGGTTAATGATTCCTCCTTGGGATTGCA
Organism: Nannospalax galili; assembly: GCF_000622305.1. NCBI lineage: Eukaryota > Metazoa > Chordata > Mammalia > Rodentia > Spalacidae > Nannospalax > Nannospalax galili. The sequence continues at coordinate 2,720,008 of NW_008355380.1, forward strand.
AACCACTGCCCAAGTCCAATAGCCATAATGGGGTACTGAGAAACAAGATCCCCCAGTACAGATGGCCTCTTTGTTTTACTGAACTTTTAAAGGCATCAACCAGTCAAAGAATATGTGAGCAGTCAGTGCCTGCATGTATACAAGCGCCCACAAATATAGGTACCCCAACTCCTAGAGTCATGTGCGATTGGTCACTGTGGTATTCCTGGGTATATAGAATCCACGATAGTCCATGTGAGAACTACATCACACAAATATACTCTTTAGTGTGGCTTGAATGAGGATCCAAGGACTTGAACACTTGGCAGTTACAGAGGTTTAGGAGTTGCTCGCTGCCTTGCTGGAGGAAGCATGCCACTGGGGGTGGGCCTTGGGAGGCCACCGCCTTGCCCCACTCCTGGGTTCACGCTCTGCTTCCCACTCCTGCCTCGACACCTGCCACTTGCAGTCATGTCTCTCAGCCATGATGGATTCTTATCCCCCTGGAACTGTAAGCCAAAATAAACCCTTTCTTCCACAAGTTGGTCAGAGAGTTTTATCACAACAGAAAGGTAATAACACAATAGTCTTTAATAACATACACTAGGTACTCCATGTCATATGGAGAGATTATAGATTCTATAGATATGTGATATTACATGTACAAGCCAAGTGTACATTATGCACTCACATGTTAATCATTACAGCATCTATAACATTCTGTGCATGTGGATTCACTAGAGAGAATATATATTTAAATACAAATTACAAGCCCACCACTGCCCATTACTATACAATCCCTTGCTATTCAGATAAGTACATTTCTGTTTTCCTAATCTTTGAGAGGACGAACCACTCTGTTTCCTCCAGTATAAGTAAATAATGCATTGAAGTAAAATATGGACTGTCAAACCCAGGCAACAATTAATTACACAGCACATAAATCCTTCCTTCCAAATGACTAGTGCAAAGTCCATTGTGCATCAATGTTTCTCTGGACTCTGTTTGAACAACTGGCCTCATAACATCAGATGGCACAGTCAGAATAATTTTCATTAGAAAAATAATTATAGGCTAAATATGGTTAATAAAACATTAGCTATAAATTTGAATATTTTAAAAGCATGTCCTTCTTGAAGCAGCTTCTAATGAATTTTGATGAAAATACCATGATTACTTAAGAGAAAATAAATAGACGCGGTTATTACACACAATTGTGAGACAGATGAATTACAGACAATTTTAACTTGGAAATAATTATTCTGGGCAATCAGCTTCGTAAAATGAATGATTATAAGAAGAAACAGGGAAGGAATACACTTCACAGGTGACAGACCATTTGGTCTCATTTTGACCCCATTCGAGACTCGAGATTTGTAGTTATTAGTAAATTGTGAATCCTTCCAGTTTAGAATCGTATTAAAATATAAAGTTCCATTGAAAGGCTTAGTCTTGATTTAAGGCTCCTGCTGACTCTGAAGACTGTGTAGCATGTTTGGAACTCACAATCAAGGACAGCCGTGCTTGGCAGCCCTGCCCCTCTCTCCCCACCCATGCTCTTTCCATGGTGGCTGTTGGCTTACATCTGGGACCTCTGCAGTGTAACCTGCCATCTTCTCTTCCATCCCTGAAATCTCGCCTCTGACCCTCAGATCCTGCTGTGTATTTCCGGACATGGATCTGGAGACTCTGGGGATGGAAGCTCACTTCCCCAATTCACTATTTTCCAAAAGAAAACCCACAGTGTGAAAATCCTCCCTCCAGCCTGCTCACCTTGCAGCTGTAAAGTTAGTGAGGGGCTCAGCACCCCACGCTGGCAGCAGAGGTCACCCCTGGAGAGGCAGCAAAGGGGTATGCCAGGATAGCAGCAGAGATCACCCCCTGCCACGGTGGCTGCAGAGGGTGCCACATCCACTGTTCTGGCTCCTCTGGCTTTCCCAGCCTTCCTTGAGTTCTGGCCTGTGCTTAAAATACAGTGAGTTGCAGGGGTCCTCTGTGGGCACCCCGCTCTCTTGATACAATGGCCTACGAATAAGCATCACAAGAATATGCTCCTGCCCTTTCCGTTTGTCTTCCCTTGCCCACCCCCATGCACTATTAGAAAGGATGTCTCTTCACAGACTTTTACCTGTGTGTCACTGAGGAATTCCCACGTTTGCTCTATGGCTATCCTTCGAGGAAATTTAAAACGTACAGCTGCTTCAGTTCACTTCGTTTTGTATTTGGTTAGGCAAGATATGGTGCAATAGTGGCACAAACATTATGGGAGAAACCAACCATTTTCTGACGGGATTGAAAGCACAACATGGATCTCATGACTGGTCCAGTTAACCATGGGATTTTCTCTCTTGTATATTTTCCTTAATTTTATAGCCAACCGTGGTGGTCCAAAGGCCGTGTCTTGTTGACCATCATCAACAGGTTAATAACAGAACAGAGACAGAACTGCTCCCCATGACAAGATTCCTGGGCTTGCTACATCCAGCTGTGTTCATGGATGCCACACAGCACACGGCACAGCCAGCTGCAGGGGCAGGTGTCACTGCTGGGAGAAGCAGCTGTCCTCCTGACCGGTGGAGCCTCACGAGCCCTCCTGTGAGTCTATGCCCACACTGTCACTTGTGCTCCCAAACCCTGCCATCACCCAGACCTCAGACAGCACCCATGTGGAGAGGTACACTTACAGGCACCATGCAGGAACAAGTCTTCTAGATAAACTATATATATGACAAACTCAAAACAAGGAAAGGATTTGTCCAGTTCAAGCCATGCAGACAACATGCTGTGAAAACACATGATCCCAGGCTACTCAAGATAGAAGGATGAGCTCAAGAGAAAGGATTCATGCCTCCCCAGAAAACTGGAGGCTAACACGGGAATGAGACGTAGATTATGAGTCCAGTTTTATCCAGGGGAGAACTGAGGCTCAGAAAGTTCCATAGACACAGACTAGAACTGACCCTCCATGCTTCTACCCCTGAACCAAAGGACGACAAAGACCATAGGTCTCCATTTCCTCGTTTTAGTTTTTTGATGTGTGTGTGTGTGTGTGTGTGTGTGTGTGTTGAATATTGCAAATGGATGCGCATGTATATTCATATGTGTGTATGTGGTATGTGTGGGGGGGGTGTATGCATGTGTACAAGTGTGTATGTGCCAGAAGTTCATTCGTATGCAAGCATGCAGAAACAGGGGAGGATGCTGAACGTCCTGCTCTTTCGAACCCCTCTTCCCTTGAGATGGGGAGTGAACCTGGAGTTTACTTTTTTCAGTCAAACTGAGCAAGACACCCACAGTGGTGAGGTTACAGTGCACATGGCCATTTCTGGCTTTTCACCCGGGTTCTGGGGATCAGAACTTGGGTCCTCGTGCTTGCGCACCAAGTGATCTTACCCAGGAGCCATCCCCCAAGCCCAGCAACATGGTTTCTGATTCCCATAACTGCAGTTTTGCTCTGACACCCCTGGAGGCCAGCGTCTTTGTGACACCACATTGCCATCGCCCCTGGGCAGCCCTAGCCCGTGTGCCTCACCAGGGCCATCTGAACTGCCTCAGTCCTGCAGTCCTTGTCCTGGCCTCTGACCTCCTGGCCTCCCAGCCTCCATCATCCTCCAAGCACAGGATTCCCTGGCTAGAAGATTCCAGTCCAAATGAATCAGAAATACATGAGGACAGATGAATAAAGTTCCTGCAGAATACATTTGCGATTTTAATCTCCTTGCCTACAAGTTTGAAATGTTTGTTATGTGACAAAATCTGAACACAGCATTCCTTACTCAACCCATGGAGCAATGGGGAACACGGCCACCTCCAGCTGCGTTCGTGAATAGTTCCAGGGCACACACACAGCAGAGGACTCCCACCAGATACCAACATCCAGCCAGGGGATGTCACAGGAAACACATTCACGAAACCCATCTGACCACAGGGTGACAGCCCAGGGGGAAGCCACAAGTGGGCAGGGATGTCTGCAGTGGTGGGACCCAGGGTTCAGGAGACACGCAGGACGCCCATCGCCCCACAGGGAAAGCCAGGGTCAGACTTTCCAAGAGCACCGAACTCAACACCATCTAATCCTGTCCCAAGAACGTTAATCAGATTGCTTTGGGATTTTGTCTTCAAGTGGATGTGTCTTATTCAAGTCCCTTTGAAGGAGAATGGTTTATAGTTGGGTAACTCAGGCTTTTTGTTTGCAAGATCAGCCCGTGGAAAGTCACACATGGCCTTGAGTAGGTCAAGGAATTTGGGTGGTGGTGGTGGCTCATACCGGTTTCTCCAGAGGCCTGGCTGGGCCAGCTCCATGCTGCCTGGCCCTCTTCTCCGAGGCTTCCTGCCCATTCGGGATCCTGGACTAGAGCCTGAGCTTTACCTTCTCACAGGGGAACTGGGAGGGCCCAACAGGAAGTGGTCCATCTGAGGAAGCACTGACAGGAAGTGGTCCATCTGAGGAAGCACTGACAGGAAGTGTGGTCCATCTGAAGAAGCACTGACAGGAAGTGGTCCATCTGAGGAAGCACTGACAGGAAGTGTGGTCCATCTGAGGAAGCACTGACAGGAAGTGGTCCATCTGAGGAAGCACTGACAGGAAGTGGTCCATCTGAGGAAGCACTGACAGGAAGTGGTCCATCTGAGGAAGCACTGACAGGAAGTGGTCCATCTGAGGAAGCACTGACAGGAAGTGGTCCATCTGAGGAAGCACTGACAGGAAGTGGTCCATCTGAGGAAGCACTGACAGGAAGTGGTCCATCTGAGGAAGCACTGACAGGAAGTGGTCCATCTGAGGAAGCACTGACAGGAAGTGGTCCATCTGAGGAAGCACTGACAGGAAGTGGTCCATCTGAGGAAGCACTGACAGGAAGTGGTCCATCTGAGGAAGCACTGACAGGAAGTGGTCCATCTGAGGAAGCACTGACAGGAAGTGGTCCATCTGAGGAAGCACTGACAGGAAGTGGTCCATCTGAGGAAGCACTGACAGGAAGTGGTCCATCTGAGGAAGCACTGACAGGAAGTGGTCCATCTGAGGAAGCACTGACAGGAAGTGGTCCATCTGAGGAAGCACTGACAGGAAGTGGTCCATCTGAGGAAGCACTGACAGGAAGTGGTCCATCTGAGGAAGCACTGACAGGAAGTGGTCCATCTGAGGAAGCACTGACAGGAAGTGGTCCATCTGAGGAAGCACTGACAGGAAGTGGTCCATCTGAGGAAGCACTGACAGGAAGTGGTCCATCTGAGGAAGCACTGACAGGAAGTGGTCCATCTGAGGAAGCACTGACAGGAAGTGGTCCATCTGAGGAAGCACTGACAGGAAGTGGTCCATCTGAGGAAGCACTGACAGGAAGTGGTCCATCTGAGGAAGCACTGACAGGAAGTGGTCCATCTGAGGAAGCACTGACAGGAAGTGGTCCATCTGAGGAAGCACTGACAGGAAGTGGTCCATCTGAGGAAGCACTGACAGGAAGTGGTCCATCTGAGGAAGCACTGACAGGAAGTGGTCCATCTGAGGAAGCACTGACAGGAAGTGGTCCATCTGAGGAAGCACTGACAGGAAGTGGTCCATCTGAGGAAGCACTGACAGGAAGTGGTCCATCTGAGGAAGCACTGACAGGAAGTGGTCCATCTGAGGAAGCACTGACAGGAAGTGGTCCATCTGAGGAAGCACTGACAGGAAGTGGTCCATCTGAGGAAGCACTGACAGGAAGTGGTCCATCTGAGGAAGCACTGACAGGAAGTGGTCCATCTGAGGAAGCACTGACAGGAAGTGGTCCATCTGAGGAAGCACTGACAGGAAGTGGTCCATCTGAGGAAGCACTGACAGGAAGTGGTCCATCTGAGGAAGCACTGACAGGAAGTGGTCCATCTGAGGAAGCACTGACAGGAAGTGGTCCATCTGAGGAAGCACTGACAGGAAGTGGTCCATCTGAGGAAGCACTGACAGGAAGTGGTCCATCTGAGGAAGCACTGACAGGAAGTGGTCCATCTGAGGAAGCACTGACAGGAAGTGGTCCATCTGAGGAAGCACTGACAGGAAGTGGTCCATCTGAGGAAGCACTGACAGGAAGTGGTCCATCTGAGGAAGCACTGACAGGAAGTGGTCCATCTGAGGAAGCACTGACAGGAAGTGGTCCATCTGAGGAAGCACTGACAGGAAGTGGTCCATCTGAGGAAGCACTGACAGGAAGTGGTCCATCTGAGGAAGCACTGACAGGAAGTGGTCCATCTGAGGAAGCACTGACAGGAAGTGGTCCATCTGAGGAAGCACTGACAGGAAGTGGTCCATCTGAGGAAGCACTGACAGGAAGTGGTCCATCTGAGGAAGCACTGACAGGAAGTGGTCCATCTGAGGAAGCACTGACAGGAAGTGGTCCATCTGAGGAAGCACTGACAGGAAGTGGTCCATCTGAGGAAGCACTGACAGGAAGTGGTCCATCTGAGGAAGCACTGACAGGAAGTGGTCCATCTGAGGAAGCACTGACAGGAAGTGGTCCATCTGAGGAAGCACTGACAGGAAGTGGTCCATCTGAGGAAGCACTGACAGGAAGTGGTCCATCTGAGGAAGCACTGACAGGAAGTGGTCCATCTGAGGAAGCACTGACAGGAAGTGGTCCATCTGAGGAAGCACTGACAGGAAGTGGTCCATCTGAGGAAGCACTGACAGGAAGTGGTCCATCTGAGGAAGCACTGACAGGAAGTGGTCCATCTGAGGAAGCACTGACAGGAAGTGGTCCATCTGAGGAAGCACTGACAGGAAGTGGTCCATCTGAGGAAGCACTGACAGGAAGTGGTCCATCTGAGGAAGCACTGACAGGAAGTGGTCCATCTGAGGAAGCACTGACAGGAAGTGGTCCATCTGAGGAAGCACTGACAGGAAGTGGTCCATCTGAGGAAGCACTGACAGGAAGTGGTCCATCTGAGGAAGCACTGACAGGAAGTGGTCCATCTGAGGAAGCACTGACAGGAAGTGGTCCATCTGAGGAAGCACTGACAGGAAGTGGTCCATCTGAGGAAGCACTGACAGGAAGTGGTCCATCTGAGGAAGCACTGACAGGAAGTGGTCCATCTGAGGAAGCACTGACAGGAAGTGGTCCATCTGAGGAAGCACTGACAGGAAGTGGTCCATCTGAGGAAGCACTGACAGGAAGTGGTCCATCTGAGGAAGCACTGACAGGAAGTGGTCCATCTGAGGAAGCACTGACAGGAAGTGGTCCATCTGAGGAAGCACTGACAGGAAGTGGTCCATCTGAGGAAGCACTGACAGGAAGTGGTCCATCTGAGGAAGCACTGACAGGAAGTGGTCCATCTGAGGAAGCACTGACAGGAAGTGGTCCATCTGAGGAAGCACTGACAGGAAGTGGTCCATCTGAGGAAGCACTGACAGGAAGTGGTCCATCTGAGGAAGCACTGACAGGAAGTGGTCCATCTGAGGAAGCACTGACAGGAAGTGGTCCATCTGAGGAAGCACTGACAGGAAGTGGTCCATCTGAGGAAGCACTGACAGGAAGTGGTCCATCTGAGGAAGCACTGACAGGAAGTGGTCCATCTGAGGAAGCACTGACAGGAAGTGGTCCATCTGAGGAAGCACTGACAGGAAGTGGTCCATCTGAGGAAGCACTGACAGGAAGTGGTCCATCTGAGGAAGCACTGACAGGAAGTGGTCCATCTGAGGAAGCACTGACAGGAAGTGGTCCATCTGAGGAAGCACTGACAGGAAGTGGTCCATCTGAGGAAGCACTGACAGGAAGTGGTCCATCTGAGGAAGCACTGACAGGAAGTGGTCCATCTGAGGAAGCACTGACAGGAAGTGGTCCATCTGAGGAAGCACTGACAGGAAGTGGTCCATCTGAGGAAGCACTGACAGGAAGTGGTCCATCTGAGGAAGCACTGACAGGAAGTGGTCCATCTGAGGAAGCACTGACAGGAAGTGGTCCATCTGAGGAAGCACTGACAGGAAGTGGTCCATCTGAGGAAGCACTGACAGGAAGTGGTCCATCTGAGGAAGCACTGACAGGAAGTGGTCCATCTGAGGAAGCACTGACAGGAAGTGGTCCATCTGAGGAAGCACTGACAGGAAGTGGTCCATCTGAGGAAGCACTGACAGGAAGTGGTCCATCTGAGGAAGCACTGACAGGAAGTGGTCCATCTGAGGAAGCACTGACAGGAAGTGGTCCATCTGAGGAAGCACTGACAGGAAGTGGTCCATCTGAGGAAGCACTGACAGGAAGTGGTCCATCTGAGGAAGCACTGACAGGAAGTGGTCCATCTGAGGAAGCACTGACAGGAAGTGGTCCATCTGAGGAAGCACTGACAGGAAGTGGTCCATCTGAGGAAGCACTGACAGGAAGTGGTCCATCTGAGGAAGCACTGACAGGAAGTGGTCCATCTGAGGAAGCACTGACAGGAAGTGGTCCATCTGAGGAAGCACTGACAGGAAGTGGTCCATCTGAGGAAGCACTGACAGGAAGTGGTCCATCTGAGGAAGCACTGACAGGAAGTGGTCCATCTGAGGAAGCACTGACAGGAAGTGGTCCATCTGAGGAAGCACTGACAGGAAGTGGTCCATCTGAGGAAGCACTGACAGGAAGTGGTCCATCTGAGGAAGCACTGACAGGAAGTGGTCCATCTGAGGAAGCACTGACAGGAAGTGGTCCATCTGAGGAAGCACTGACAGGAAGTGGTCCATCTGAGGAAGCACTGACATGGAGTGTGGTCCATCTGAGGAAGCACTGACAGGAAGTGTGGTCCATATGAGGAAGCACTGACAGGAAGTGGTCCATCTGAGGAAGCACTGACAGGACGTGTGGTCCATATGAGGAAGCACTGACAGGACGTGTGGTCCATATGAGGAAGGACCACAGGGCTGGAAAGATGCAGCTCTGAGAAGACAGAGTAAGGGCTGGAGAGCCCCTCAGAATCTCTGGGACAAGGGAGGAAGCAGAGACCCCAGCCACCATCCATCAGTTTCTTGAAGGGAGGAGGGGTCACTAGGCAGTGACGAAGCACCCTGCAGCCAGGCATGGAGCTAGAGTGCACATCCAGGGTGGCCTGGAGCCGCTGTGGCACACCTAGTGCCAGTCCCTGGACCCGTGTCCACCTTGCTGTTTCCTGACCACACCCTTGACTCCATTTCGATCTACCCAGGTCAGGAGCTCCAGCCTCTGTCGCCACATGACTTCCCGTCACTCCCTGCCTAGCCCCATACCGCCCCGCATCCCCCACCCAGCTCCTGGCTCTGTAGCTGCTCTACCCTCAGACCATTTACTTCCCGTTCATCTCAGTGTTCTCAGTGCCCATTCTCAGCCCTGCACCCAGACCTCGAGGGACCTGCCCATCACCACTAGGTCCTGGACTCCGAATAGGGTGCTCACCTCCTGTCTTCCAGCCCCTCCCTCATCAAGCAGGGACACCTTTTCCAGACTCTCAGAGGTGGAGTTGGGCTGTTTCCTGTCTTCCTCCGTGCTGGTCTCAGGGTCAGTCCCTAGGGTCTGGGTTCCTGATCTGGGCGTGGAGACACCAAGCTTTGTGCCATCCGTCTCACAACTGCCTGAGCTGAACTTGCAAACAGGAGCCATCTAGTGAGTTTATATTGCTCTGAAAGACCAAAAGTGGAACTCCGAAGTGGGGAGCAGACCTCTAGGATGCGTACACAGACACTCATTTCCCAGCACCTCTGTAACTAGCTGCTGAGCCCCAGCAAGCCAAGGGTCCCAGTGGAAGCAGGTAGAGATGGCACAAGGTGGCAGCCAGAGGGAAGTGTGAGCACACATGGTTGTAGGTCAAACAGTGAAGGCAGGAAAACCAAGGAGAGCAGCTTCAGACTGAAGCTGGTGGGCAGGTGGGAGTGGATGGGCAGGTGAGGATGTGAATGGGATAGTGAGAGTTTGGTGGACCGTGAGGGTGTGAGAGGACCAGTTAGGGCCAGTTAGGGCCAGTTAGGGCATGGGTAGACACATTCTCATGATCCTGGTAGTGGTCCAGATATTTTTTAACAAGATTTAAAAGTGATTTAATGAAGGCTGGAGGGGTGGCATATGCCTTTAATTCTACCACTCAAGATCTCTGAGTTCAAGGCCAGCCTGGTCTATATGGTGAGTTCCAGGTCAGCTGGGGTTACAGGGAGACACTGTCTCAAAAAAAAACAAAACAAAAAAAAAACCAAACAAACAAATAAACAAAAAAAAAAGGAGTTAATGAATAGAAAGTACCAGGGAATTCTCAGCATCTCACAAAGGAACAGAGACTGTGCAGGCTTATGTCAGTCACAGAGTAATTACCACTGATCAACCCATCGTTTCCTGGACTTTTTCACATAGTCACAGATACGGTGTAACTTTCACTGTGCTGAGCTGAGATGTAGCCGTGAGCTTCAGGGTCACGCTCTAGTTCCAGGGTCTTCCTGGAACGAGATGTCAGAGGAAGAAATGCTTAGAAAAGTGCCTGAGGGGCACAAGCAGGAAATGAAGCTCCTAGTTACTCATCTTGAAAGCACATTGAGTTGATATCCTTCATTTCACATCTCTGGGTTTTCTATTGTGTGCGTGTGTGTCTGCATGTCTGGGTGTGAAATGGTAAATGTTTGGAACATTGAAAGAGCCGCAGGGATAGCCACAAATGTAGTTGCCAAAATTTTTGGTGAGTTCACTGTCAGTGAATCAGAAACATATGACTTAAATTAGCATAAAATTCATGTTTAGAATTAATGAGAACTGTCTTTGGTGAGTGTTTGCTCCGTGTCATCAGGGAGGGGGCTGGATGCCATCCTAGGACAGACCTGGATGTAACGTCCAAGGGGCAGGGCCTATGGCAGCGAGAGGCTCAGCATACGTATGGTGTCCTGATCCTGGGGTCAATCCTGTCCAGCCCAGGTTTCCATTTGCCATCCAGTGCTTGGTCCCTGCCGTGTCCCCTGTGCCCATCCCAAGGATCTCTTTGCTGCCCTCCTCTGGGAGCATCCAGCCCAGAGCATGTGGACACATTTACTCTGGAGCCCAGAGGAGGCCTGTGTGACTACACGCCCTCAGGCCAGGATCCTGGTGGCACACTCATGGCTGCCCTCTGAGTCACCACATTCCCCTACTACTTCAGGGGAGCTGTGTGCCCTACAGTTCCATGCAGCTCTGAACACAGCACTCCTCCCGCATCTGAAAGTCACACACCACACCTTCTTCATAGACACAGGTCCCAGGGAAACCCTGCTCTGTCCATTGCCCATGACTTCAAGAAGGTCCGGGGGGTGACGTCATTCCAGCTCCCGTGAGAAACACCAAGACTGCCCACTGACTTCAGAGTCCTGTGGACTTAGATGAGGAAGATTTCAGCAGCTAACTCTTGTCCCGCAGTGTCTGCCATCACACTCCTGCTCTCCCTTCTCCTTTGTGACTCCACTTGCAGATCTGGAAGTGCCAGCGAGAGACCTTAGTATTCACAGACCTGCCCTGGGCCACTGAAGAGCATTTATAGGTTAAATGATTACTATGTGAGGTGGGGTATAAACATAGAAGGTACCTGACCCTCTCTAGGCTGCCATAGAGAATGTAGCTTTTCTGCTAAAGTCAAGAAACAGTTAATTTTAATTTCATGAAATGAACTATAATTTGTTTATTACAAAACTTATCATGTGTTTACTCAAGCAAATACTGGCAGGAATCCACAGAGCATCAGCATCTAGATATACAGAGGTCATGATGAGGATAGATATGCACAGAGGTCATGACAAGGATAGGTATGCACAGAGGTGATGATAATGTCAGACATGTACAGAGACCATGACAAGGACATATATGCACAGAGGTCATGACAAGGATAGGTATGCACAGAGGTGATGATAATGTCAGACATGTACAGAGACCATGACAAGGACAGACATGCACAGAGGTCATGATGATGTCAGAGATGGACAGAGATCATGACAAGGACAGATATGCACAAAGGTCATGATAAGGACAGGTATGCACAGAGGTCATGACAAGGACAGATATGCACAGAGGTCATGATAATGTCAGATATGCACAGAGGTCATGACAAGGACAGACATGCACAGAGGTCATGACAAGGACAGATATGCACAGAGGTCGTGATGATGTCAGATATGGACAAAGGTCATGACAAGGACAGACATGCACAGTATCCCCTGATCCGCATTCATTTTGTTTGGTTGTCCATGGTCTCTGAGGGACTGTGGCTCTGGCCTGGCTTGGATGCAGAGTTCTGCATGGTCACAGAGCAGAAAGGGGTGTCCCAGTGTGCAGCAGCCTCTGCCCTGGGTGTCCCAGTGTGCAGCAGCCTCTGCCCTGGGCACCTTCAGCCTCTCTGGTGAGCACCCTGATGGCATCTCCTCAGAGGGACCTCATCACTTCTCTAGGGAAAAGCCTGCCTGGAAGCCATACAAGTTGTTTTTTCCTGAAGTCTTCTCTATGGCCACATCTTCATATTTGACATCTCTCTGGACTATCTGGAAGGCCATATGTTTGTTACTCTAATTGCAAACTGAGAAATTCACCAAGTGGAATTCTCCACTAAGCTCTTGGTCCTCTAGCTCTTTGCATCAAATGCACCACTCTAACTTTTCCTAGTTCAGGAAGCCAGCCTCTTCAGGACAGCGACTCCTCACTTGGGCCTCTTACCACATCTGCCTGCCACACATTTTGGAGCTTTGCAGTTTTGATGATGTGATCTGATATCTTCTGATCAAAGTATAATCCCTCTAGAAGAGCGGGAAGACAGGGTCCATTCTGTCTTCCCTTGTGGGCCTCCAAAGTAGACTTTCATTGAAGTGAATAAATAATCCTAAAGCATCTGTCGTGTGTATCAAGTGTGGGCAGGTCTCTCATCATCACAAGGGGCGAGCAGGTTGACACTGAACTGTGAACAACACCAAGAATGATAGCCAACCTACAAAAAGGCGAAAAGACCCTCCCCAACACCTTACAGAAACGTCTGAGCTGCAGAACTGATTTCTAACTGCAGAGAAAGTACCTGACCTGCCTGTGCCTCTCCCTCCCCATGACAACAACATGTACCGTCCAACACGCCAGCCCTCCGCCTTCCTTGCACCTCTAGAGGTGGTTAGAAAGTCAGCCACAGATTGGGGGTGCACTGCGAGGACAGTACCAGTCAAGAGGAAGGCAGATCTACCCCTCAGGGCTGGACACTACTGATCAGATGCTAAATAGATGGTGGGTTTTTTCCTAAGAGCTTGCTTTCAGTTTTCTGGGAGAGGCCCCATGAGGCCCAGCCTTTTTAAAACAATGGAAGTTGCCTAACTTTATAAATGGCCATATTATTCTTAGAATGCTCCTTTGTCCTGAAGTCCTGGAAGGTGCTGATTTGACAAAACTTAAAGATGTAAGATCAATGAGCCTGGAAGTTACCAAGAGCTGGGCAGATGACCCTGATGCCTTCAAGGGCGAGCCCAGAGTTCATGGGGGACATTGGCATCACTTTAGGTTTGAATAGCACTTTTTAATAATAAAGTAAGATGAAGAAAATCTCTGAAATAAAAAAAAATGAAAATAATGTTAAGCCAAGAAAACAATGGGTTTTTAACCAAGGAAGGTAGCCTGGGCCCTGCAGGTCTGATCGGAACCAACTGTTCCAGTGAGGAGCATGGTTTATAAGACTTCCCCTTTACCCAGGGGAACAGACCCTGGAATCACTCATGATTCCAAATCCCCATGGTGCAGGCCCTTATGTCCAGGGTAGGTCTCCAGCTTCCTGGTGAAGTGTTATGGTGAGCAGTGACAGGGAGACAGCAGGCCATTACAGGCAGCTCTGCATGAGGAGTGTGGGGTCTGTGGGCCTGATGAAGGCTGGTTGCCCCCTGCAGACGGAGGCCCAAAGAGGCCATCTCTTATTGGAGGTATTCCCTGGACCTCCTGCCTGGAGTGAGGGAATATACCTTCCCTGTGGTCCAGGATACACATGTGATCTTGGACCTCCTGCCTGGTATACAGTGATGTAACATATTCTTCCCTGTGGTCCAGGATACACATGTGATCTTGGACCTCTTGCTCTGTATTTGCACATTGGTTCTGCTTACCCTGACCCTTCTCTTCAGTGTCTCAGACACTGCTCAGTGTGCTCAGAGGTTCTAATTGTCAGCTGGGAGCTCCATCAGGCTTTCTGGACAACTAGGTAAACTGGCTGGGATGCTTGCACACGGGAGGATGTTAAACTTCACCCTAGGTCTTTCTTGCAGGCTGAAATAGTGCCTCTAACGTCAAATCAAACACACCTGGGGATGTGAGTGTTGCAGACATGTGCCTCTTGGTTTCAGTGTCCTCTGCCTGGCCTGGGACTGTAGGTAAAGGGTGGGGGTTTGTTCCCTCAGCCACTATTGGAGGTGCAGTCTCCATTCAGGACAGCATTATGCGAGGAGGCCCCGGCTGGGTGCCACATGCTGCATCATTGACTGCTGTGACAGACAGAGCCCCTCAGTGGGACACAGCCTTCATCCTGGAAGTATCCCCGCCTTGTCCAGAGGCCAGTTCCCATCCAGCCTCAAATGGAGCTGTGACTATCAGCTTTCACCAGTGAACAGATAACTGAGACAGTTTTGTTCTGAGTTCTCTAGACACACCTACCAGCTGCATGTCTTAGCAAAGTCCCTATGCTCCTGTATAATTGTAGACCCAGACACACCCTGGGCACACCATCCTTTCACACACATCCTGCACAATTCTCTGGCACAGGGAGCCCAGACACAGACATTTGCACATGTGTTCTGCATACAGAACTTTGCATGCATCCCTGCATACAGGCCTTTGCACATATACTGCACCCAGAGCACTACACATGAGCGTCTACTCACAGACATTTAAACACCCCTGTATACAGCCCTACAGTCATCCTGCACACATAACCCTATACATGTGTCCCTGCACACAGACCTTTGAACACAGTCCTGTACACACAGCCCTGTGCGTGTGCCCCTACAAATGGCATATTTGTACACATAGCCTACTTACACATGCATTTGTACATATAAACATTTGGATACAAAACCCTAATGACATCAACCTGGACATGTACTACACACACACACACACACACACTTTGCTACACATGCTCTTGTGCCCACAAGATTCTGCTCTTCCTGGCTCCTCCTGGAGTCCTGACGACCACACACTTGGCCCTGTCATCCTCTCCAGAGGCAATCAGGGCAACATGGTGTCAGCCATGTGTGCCCTGGAGCTCACTAATTCTACAGTCCTGTGGCATCATGAGGGGATAAGACAGCTTTCACAAGGCCTTGGCAGCGAGGACCAGGGCTGTGGAACCCACACAACAGGTCTGCGACACAACAGGTCTGCGACACAAGCCTGAGGGCCCGGCTGAGTTGTGTCCTGCCAAGCAGTCAAGACACCTGCATAGCCTCCTCTGACAGCATCTCCAGCAAATGTCTTCCCAAGATAAACGTGGAAGACGACCAGTGGATGCCGAGGAGCTAGGGGTTTGGAGTGAATATCCCACATGTAGCTGTTGACTCCAGGACAGTTGGTGTCAGACACTGTTGCCATGTCTCCTTTACTCAGAGTCCACAACAGGGATGCTCTGACATCCACTAGCAAGTGTCCAGGACTTCTCCCCGAAGCTTCAACAGAGCTCAGGGGTGGGGGCTCATCCCGACAGAACTCAAGAACAGACCACGATTCCCCAAAGCCTCCTGCACTGACTTCTGTCTGATGTTTCCCTGCATCTCCCTCCAACCACCCACACTCCTAGGGACCTGCACAGAAAACTCTCCAGGGCCCTGGCCCAATGACAGCAGCTGGCTGAGGCCCTGCTTCACTATGAAAGCAAAAGTCTGTCTCTGTTTTACTCCTGCAGAGTTGGAGCAGAACCTGTCGCCCCTGGGGCATGAGGAGGCTTACGGAGACTTCGATTTTCACACACCCCCACCTCCTCCTGCAGGTCCTCCCCAGAGCAAGGCCAAGGTGTGAAGAGGACGCCTGTGTGCCATCCACTCAGAAGCAAGACAACCTGCTAATGTGTCAGACAGGCCTGCTTCAGAGGCGGCTCCCGGGACTGGAAAGGGCTTACCTACCTAGGTGGCACAACAGTAGCAGTTCCATGGGGCAGGAGACCAGTGTTCCTCATTGCTGTTTGCAAAGCAAGCCACCACTCTGGCTTCTACTGACAAGAGGGGCAGGCTGGTGCTAGCCTGGCTTCTGGGTCTGAGGCCCTGACAATAAGTGACAGAGACTTAAATCTCAGAATACCACCTTCCATTTTCTAGATAGTTCCCTTAATGTGAAGATCCTTGTGCTACAGGGATGGTCACCGGCCAGGAACTAAACATCCAGAGTCACCCGGCTGGCTCAGTGCCCAGTGTCCACAGGCTCACAAATGTGACCTGCATGGTGTTTGCCCAGATGTGAATGATGTGAGGGTGTGGTGACTCTGTGCAGGTGGTTTCCACCGGCTGTGGCATTGGACAAGGGCTCAAAAACTCTGAAGAAGCTATTATTTCTTGGAGATCCAAGCCAGCTTCTTTCAGAGTATCAAGGTACAGAGATCAGAGGCCTCTTGAGTTAAACCAAAGCCGCTATCCCCGAATCTATGTGCATCAGCTCTGCAAGGTGGCCCTCAAGATTGCCTACCAACAGTTGTAAAGGAACTGTTAGCCAGCCTCTGTTTGAGAGGGCTCCACCTTCACAGATCCCATGTTCACCGTGGCAATGTTTGCCTCACATTGGGCCCCAAAATGCCACTTTATTGTACATAGCCACACTGTTTCAGGGCCCTGCGGCTGTCATGGCTAATCACCAAATCACCCGTGGCTCAAAAGTAAAGACACTACATGCATGAGCTGTAGAACAAGCAAGGAGAACACCAAACTGTGTTTGCTGACTTCAAAGCCTCATCCCTATCTGCTAGCTTTCATAGGCTGGAAGGTGCTACCTGAAGAGAAAGTTACATCAACCTTACCTAGAAGAAAATCCTGCGACCTGCAACTGGCCGTAAGTGTGATGCTGCACAAATGGGGGGTCACCAATCACCTTCTAACTGGATTTAAAATCCACTTCATGGAATGGAGCCCATACCTGACACTGACATCATGCCTAGGAACCTGGGGCTAGACAAGTCACAAGCCACAGGGGAGAAAATAATGCTATTATTCTGCTAAATAGATATAGTATTAAACTGACTCCTAATGACTTATTGTTATACCCACAGATTAAGGCACCTCTCAACTCTCACCAGAGAAACTTCCTTATCCACCAGATGGTGATTAACGCAGAAACCCATGACAAGACTGCAGAGCGCTTATCCCTGATCAAGACACCTATATCAACCTCCTGCCTCCCAGGGCTCAGGGATCATTGTAGACAAGGAGGCAGAAAGATCGCAAGAGCCAGAGGTGGTGGAGAACCTCAAGGAAAGTTTTCCAGACAGCTGGTCAGTTACTCATATGACCCCCCAGCAATGGGGACAGCACGCACAAAGCCACAGCCACAGCCCAGAAGGAACTGTGCCCACTGGAGGAAGCCTCTTGCTCCTGGTGGCTCTGGCTTATCCTGGGCTTGTGGCCACCTCTGTCCTGTGTTCATTCTCCCTTCCAGTCACTTGGGGGGTCCACCGAGGCTGTTCCCCACCTCTTCCACACTGGGCCTGTGTTGAGCTGTGGTATGTGCAGGGTCTTGCCCTAGTTCTCTTTCAACAGGCGGTGGAAGCATATGAAGCCACTCAAGTGGGATGCCCTCAGCTCAAGACTTCAATAAGTGTACCCCCAAGATTCTCTCTCACAGTGAGGCCATGGGGTTCATTCAGTCAGTGCACCTGTATCCAGGTAAGAGTTAACCAAACTGTGCACACAGCTCTATGCCTGGGGCCATCCTTAGCATCGCGTCTTCTTTGTCCCCTCTAAAGGACAGCACCTTCTTTGGTGGGCAAGAGTGTAACAGAGGCTTAGCATAAGCAGATTGGGAATACTGGGGGGTGGGACATTGAGATTTGGACCTATTTTTCATTACTTATAAATGTCGGGCAAAAATAACCAAACGAATTCCTGACTCTAAGAAGACAGAGGGTGGCCGGACTCCCACAGTGAGAAGATATGGCGGAGACAGGCTGAAAATTCCTGCTGTGCAGACGGTGAGCATGACCTGCTCTTCTTGGCAGACGCTGCTGCACGGTACATCGCATTCTCCTACCTCCGAGTTAGCCTTATGGCTGGGAATAAACAAACGACAACCTCTAGATTCTCCTCCTCCTCAGCTCTCTCTGCACAGGCTCCAGATACTCCAGGTGAGGACCAGGAGGCCCAGAGAAGAACTCAGACTTGGCAGAGGACATCTGGTGTGCTGGGGGTCCCAGCGGCCATAGGCGGTCCTGCAGGCTGCAGCACGTCCAGTAATAGACCTGCCGGCCACATTCCAGGTCTGCCCCTGGTTATCCACGTGACTCAGCTGGACAGACGCAGGACACACGCCACATTATTTTTCAAGAGCAACTCAGAGTCTCCTGGGAGACAAAAACAGTCAGCCGGGCTACAAAGGGAACTGCAAAGCTCCTGGGAGCGAGAGGAAAAGGGCTGGCGGTGGGGGGTGGGGATTAGGGCTCAGAGTTGGCAGGAAGACGGTGCCAGGCAAGTACTTAATTAACTAATTAACTAATTAATACCTAATTAACTAATAATTAACTAATACCTAGGGTCTAAACAGTGTCTTTCCACAGCGCCTGGAAAGACCCACAGGGAGGGAGACCAAGCACAAGGAAAGGAGGCCGGCAGGGTTGAGAAGTAAGAGCAGGGGCTGGAGAGCCGGCCCAGCGCTTAAGAGCACTGACTGCTCTTGCAGAGGACCCGGGTTTGATTCCCAGCACCCACATGGAGGCTACAAACCATCCTTAACTCCAGTCCCAGGGGAATCCGAAGCCCTCTTCTGACGTCCGCGGCATAGCTCGACATGGGTGCACTCACATACATGCAGGCAATACGTTCATACACATAAAATAAAAATAATAAATAAAATACTTTTTTGTTTATTAGAAGAAGCATTTCATCACAACAGCATTAACCTATTCAATAACATTTGTCTGAGCTAGGGTACATCTCTTTCAAAATTGGCTATATATTTTTAGGTTTACAGATGAATTATTACACTTGTACAATCTTTTACTCATTGTAAACTCTATAAGACATAAAATTAAATGAAGTTCCAACGTTTAAAAAAGATATCCACTTCGTTGTTAAATTACACAGTTTCATACAGAAAAATTCATTTTAAGGCAATTGACACTGAGATGTTTTCACATGCATTTCTAATCTCTATATATGACTATTTCTGGTCGCAGTCACTTACTTTCTGAGTTCCTTGGCATCTGAGCATGAATACAAACTCGTCAGATAGACAGCCTTCTCGAGCAGGACCTTTGACTTATCTTCACATAGATGGAACTGGTAAAAGAAAGGAGCCAGGGGCTCCTCCCAACCCCATGGGACCCCTGAGGAACAGATCCTCTAACGACCTCAAGAGTAAAAACAAATCAGTTTATCTGGTCCAATTGTATGTTCTTAAACACCCAAAAGGGAAGTACAACCAAAGATTAAAGGGGCCAATATAATTTCATAAGAGCATACATATATATAACTAAAAGTTACTTGACAAACAGCAAAGCCAGACAGGCGATACCTTCAGTCGAGCTGTTGGCCAGGATGGATAAAGGCTCTTCCAGACAGTAACCCAGCACACTACTGGAAACATGAACAGCAGACCCAATGCTTTTGAAAAAGAAGAGCGGCCTTACCATTGAGACATTTCACTGATTTATCTTTTCCTCAATTTACCACAATCTCTGGAGTATTTTCCAGGTGGAAATGAAGGCATGAAGCCTTGAACTCACTACCTTGCCGGTGCCAGCAGTGGCTGGGTTGCAGGCAAAACCTTCAGACAGCAGCGTCCTTGCTGAGGTCAGTGATGAGACATTGGAAGGCAGTGATGGTGGTCGGGCTGTCCCCTTTTCATATGTTGTAGGAATCGTTCAACCAAACTTCCCAGACTCAACGAACAGCTTGGAATTCAAGCAGGTCTTTATTGAGCTATGAGCAAGATGAAGAATGTTCTAGATGGACGCCCTTCCAAAGGGCTGTCGCCATGCGGGAAAACGCACTGGCCCTGTCCATCTGGGTCACAGCCACAGTTCAGTAGGGCTTCTGTATGTCCGGCATACCTGGGCCTCTGTTGCCACTGAACAGGACACGTGAAGGTCAATTTTTAAAGAGGCCAAGGTTGCCATGACCAGTTCTGAGCACACACTTCCTGGGAAAGCGCATATTGTTATCCACAGTGAGGTGCAGCATCATGTCTCAAGGAGTCTGGTTGATAAGTGAGCAGGTGAAGTCACTATCTAATCATAACGTCCATGGAATGAGGGCTTTTTGTGTTGCTGTTTATCTATTGCTTTTAAATTTTGAGGTGAAGCCTCATCTGGAGGCCAAGCTGGCCTGAAATTCACCACACAACCTCAGCTACACCATCTCCTCGCCTCAGCCTCTGGAGCACTGGGATTTTAGGGATGCACCACCTGCCTGGCTTGTAGATGATGCCTTGGGTGAATGCGCCATGATGGATGTGTGAGGTTCCAGCACAGGACTCAGGAGTGATTTCAGCCTTGTGGTGGTTTGCTTTGCTGCTCTCTAAAGTAAATGTAAGCTGGGGCTGGAGAGATGGCTCAGCGGTTAAGAACACCAGTTGTTCTTGCAGAAGACCCGGGTTCGAATCCCAGCAGCCACATGGCAGCTCACAACTATCCGTAACTCCAGTCCCAGGGGATCCGACAGCCTCTTCTGACCTCCACGGGCATTGCACAACATGGGTGCACTTACCTACATACAGGCAATACATGTATACACATAAAAAGTAAATAAATAAATAAACAATAAATAAACAAAGTAAATGTAAGCCAATCACAATAGGGCCACTAGGCTCTGGTGACTGTTACGTCAAGTACATCGGAGGCACCTCACAAAGGCCACTTCACAGGGCATGCCGCGCTCCTTACAGGGCTGAGTATCAGCCAAAACTGTCTTCCCAGCTGAGCTCCCGCTGGGTGCATCCAGACTGTGAACAGAACCAGTTTCCAGGAGCCGGCTCCATGAGGAGGTCTGGTGCAAGCTGAGACAGGGCTGGCCGTCTTCCGTCTACCCATGTGTGTGAGGCGGGCTCTGGGGCTTTTCCTCATGGGCCCAGACCCTTCGCCACCTCCATGACGTCTCCTGCTCTCAACAGTAGTGACTCTGATCAGAGTACTGGTCACTTTCCTCACTGCTATGACAGACCTGGTGGAAGCAAGGGAGGGTTTGTTGGGGCTCACGGTCCGAGGCTGCTGTCTATGGGGGAATCAGGACACCAGGAGCATCACGCTGCTGGACACACTACATCTGCAGTGAGGCGCACAGAGGAATGTTGGTGTTCAGCTGGTTTTGCTCTTCCAGGACCCCCATAGCATGGTGCACCCACATTTAGGATCAATCTTCCACCTCAGTCTAGTCTAGAAAATGCCTCCCAGGCATGTCCAGAGAGTCGTGCCTTAGGTGATTCTACATCCTGTCAAGTTGATGGTATTAATCATGACAGAGGCATTCAGACATGATCTGTGTGACATCACTAGGTGTGTCCATGTACTCTCATCCCAAGAAGGACCATGGTGTCTTGGAACTGCACAGGAGCTAAGTCCTCGAAGCTCTTTTTAAGTTGCTCCTTAGTTTTGAATTTACAAATGAAGTAACAGTCTCGATCCCAAAGATGAGCGAGCTTTACAGTTTGACCTGCAGTGTTCCTCAAAGTCCCGCTTGGCATTCTGGGATGTGGTAGGACACTGTCATGTGGGACACAGTGGGAGACCTTTAGGCTTTTAGGGATGCTCCCTGAGGACAGGCAGTCACTTCTTAAGGTTATGTTCATGTGTGGTGCCCAGAAATGGGATTACATATTGTGGGTATGGCGGTGAGGGTGTTCTGAAGGTTCACACCAGCAGAACAGGAAAGCAGGTCCTCTCCATTGGGACTGCCTCGCTGAGTTGATGTAGGACCAGAGTTGATGGCTGAGCATGAATGGATTTAGTCTCTGCTTCTGTCCTTGAATCAGGACCTGGTGTTGTGTTGTGGGGCTGAACCTGGGACTGGCATGAACGTTGTTGAGTCCCTTGGGTTGCTAGTTTGCCAACTAGTGCATACATAGCACATGTGAGCACATGTGAGCACATGCTTTCCCAGCTTCCAAGATCACGTGAGCCAATTCCTTTCATGAATTCTCTTTCTGTGGATGCATCATCCATAGAGCGGAGTTCTTGAGTGCATATCCACGTACAGACAGTCCTTCCACGGAGCCCAGACCACCCCACTGAAGCACAGCAGAAACTGGCCGAGCCCTCGTGCCTCTTACCGTGCAGACACTGGTTCCCATCCTGCACCTCAACACTGAGGAAGACTGTGTTAGGCAGCGTTCCATCCCTGCAAAAACACCAGACACATGTCAACGTAGAGAGAGACAAGGTTTACTTACACAGCACATGTGAGCACATGGTAGTGCAAGCATAGTAATGTGAGTACATGGTAGAGCTTGCATGGCACATGTGAGCACATGGTAGAGCTTGCATGGCACATGTGTGCACATGGTAGGGCATGTATGGCACATGTGAGCACGTGATAGTGGATGCGTAGCACATGTGAGTACATGGTAGAGCAGTACTCATCTAATAGCCATGAACTAGTGTGCAAGGGAGGGACCAAGGTTCCTGGCCCCTCAGCACACCCTCATGCCTGGAGACCTCCCGAATGTCCACCTGCTGAAGCTTCTTCCACTTTCCAAAAGTGCCTCTAGACCTCGGGGGAATGCAGGATCCAAACAACAGCTCCATGCTTTCCTGTCTTGGGACTGGGATGGCTTTACATGCAAATTCAAGACTAAGGTGCAGCCTAGAAAGGCCACTGGGTGCTAATCATGCCTGCTCACTTGGACACATGCTCAGGTGGCCACAGAAGATGGAGACCGTCTGCCACCCTCTCATCTCTGAGAACACAGGGCGTCATGTGAACCTTGCAGCTTGATACGCACATTCTGAAGGATTATTGAACTCAGAGACATTTTCTCTCCTTTATCAACTTATACGATCAACCAGATCAGCCCCTTCTGAAGAAACTACAATAACATTTTATTAGTTATGCCACCTCCTTGAAATGGAAATAATTCGGGAACTCCACAAAGCACCATTCCTGGTTGACCGTGCTCCCTGCCCTTCTGATCTGGACAAGGTTGTTGGTTATGATTTTAGCTATTTTGGTCGAACAAGAGTTTATCAGTTTCCATTTCTGAGAAAGGAGGCGAAGAGGCCTCACCTTTTTCCAGTGGCCTCATCTCCCCTGAGCTTTGCACCACACAGACTTTAAGGTGTAGCCCTGCCTTCCCCAGCGGAACCCAAAGGAGGAAACTCCTGGGTAGCTCAGACACATCAGCATCTTTATGGCCAAGACGACCCTGAGTGCAGACGCCAGCTGTGAATTCTTAGCTGTTCAAATTGCAATACAGAGTGGACGAGTGCTAGAGGGAAAGTATGATGTTTTTCTTCTTAAAAAGAACCAAAATATGTAAACAACCCATCACGTAGGAAGAAGTGTAAGTACATCCTATTGAAAGGGGAAAAACAATTTGGAGATCTGAGAAGACAGCACAGGGTAAAAGCTGGTATTCGCCTATAACGGATAGCCTCGAGTTGTAGAGGTCATTATTTCTTGCATTTTCAGAGCAAATGAACTTGACAGATGGCCGTGTCACCCAAACCCCCACCTACCAACTTGATTATGCAGAAAACAATACAATAGAGAAGAAATCATTACTGAAGGAACCTGGTTAGTCCACAGAGGGCTGGAGAATAGAGGAACAAAATTACAGTGGTGGAATTGAACAGCAAGAATGCATTTAACATAAAGTGGGTTACTGCAAGGCAATCAGTCATGGCTAAAGCTATTGTCTGGGCTTGCTTGCATGGTATATGAAGCAATCCGTCATCTCCCACAGAATTTATGCTTAGTTTATAGAGAGAACTACAAAGGTTTTGCCAGGACGTGTTTGGGTAACCATAAGTGGTTCAAGTGTGAACCTGGACGTCAAAAGCTGAACACTTTAGGGTGTTCTGGTGTTTCTTGTGTTTAGGACGTGATAATTTTATCACAAAGCATTCTGTCTGACCCTCATATGACATGGACACCGCTGCTTGGGGGTGTTAAGGGGCCGCTACTTCGGACCTCAACCGTATTCAATCTGTGTGTACACCAGGATGCACACTGAAGTGCTGGTCCAAGAAATAAGGCCAGTATTGGAGTAGGACTTCCCAAGGGTTAAAGGAGAGGCTGCCTTAGACTTGGGAGGCTGGTTGCATTATTTGTAGCAGTAAATGTCTGTAGGTACAGGTTGACTCTAAAGGTATAAGCAGTGACACTTGAGTAACAGTCAGCAGCAAATGGTTCAAACGCATTATTAGCTACACAAAGCATAATCGTTCCACGGTGTCTAAGATGCTTCAGGATGCTGAGGAGCTGTGGGCACATGATGTCTGTGTTGTGGTTGTGGCTGCTGGTAGGTTGTGCCTTCCCCAATGGAGAACCCAGAACGGCTTTGTAAGAGCCCTCAGCTCCCCCCATTTCTGTCCTGAAAACTGCTGGGATTTGGCCAACTTTATGCCTTTCAGAATGGTGACCCCTCCACACAGCTGCTCCTTAGAGAAAGCCAGCCTCACTGATTCAGTCCACATGCAACTTTCAGCTGACAAAAAACTGTCTTCAGCTTGCAGTTCGGTGTCCCAGCGTCCCTCCAAGTATAGCTGAAGTCAGGCAGGTTCTATCCTGGGTCACCTGGGAGATTCCATTCTTCCGCAGAAGGAGCTGGCTTGGACACACCCTCCGCACAGCCTTCATCTATCCCACTTTGTAATTTCTCTCTATGGGAAGAGAGATACAGGCATCTGTGGATCCTAAATACCAACACTGCCCTGTCCACACCATCCTTCTAAAACAGACATCAGACTTCCAGACACTTAGGTGCTCAGTTTAATATTACTAATACTCTTAAGTTAAGCACATGTAAATGTTAATATTATGAATGAATATGTAGTATGCATTATCATTTAATATGTTAATAATTTAACACAGGCAGTAATTTGCTATGTTTAAATTAAGTATGGGTTACTAAAAGTTGACCTAGGACAGATTATTTATCCTACTGGACTTTTGAGACAGGCTCAAATAGCCCAGACCGGCTTAGAACCTGTTATGTAGCTGAGGGTGGCCTTGAACTCCTGATCATCCTGCTTCCATCACCCAAGTGTGGGGTTTACAGGTATTCATTGCCATGATCAGCTCCTAGGAATTAGTTTGCAATTCTGAGGACACTGAAGGAATCCGCTAACATTCTTTCTCTCTACCATTATCCCGTCTCTCAGAAGAACCAGTGGCTGGATCGTCCTCCTACGGAGGAAAAGTCTTTGGACACCACAGTGGAAACAATCTCCTAAGGTCAAACTAAGGAAGACAAATTTTGCTCTAGATTTTTCTGACTTTAAAAGAGCCCTGCTTCAAAAAACTAGTCCTTCAGACATCTACAAGATGAGTTTCCAGATTCAGAGCCAAGGAGCCGACCCCAATCTCTCAGGGCAGCTTTAAAAACGCGCATGAAATCGCATTCGCTGATCAGTCGCTGGGGAGCTCATGGCCCTTGAAGGTGTGCACATGTGCCTTGAGTGGAGACACAGCTGAAAGAGAGGAGCAGCTGTGTCTGTAAAGCAGGCCTGCTCAAGTAGACCTCCACGTGGATTCTCATGCCATCCCAAACACAGTTCTGTGCACAGGAGACTGTTTGGAAGCAGTGCCTTGCAGATTTCCATGGGGACGGGGGTCCTCTTTGAACAGGGAGAACAGAGCCTGTCGATTGTAACATTAACGTGAGATCTTAGGATCAAGAACATAGAGAAGGAATGGTTTATAGAGATATGTTTGTGTGTCCAGTTGACAAGGGGTCAGTTCACTCAACTGAAGTATGTTCTGATCAGAGTGGCCTGTGGCCATGTCTGTTGGGCATATTATTAACTGCTGATTGATGCGGGAGGGTCCAGCGTACTGTAGACAGTGCTGTCCATGGGCAGGTGGGCCTGGGCTGGATAAGGATCTGAGCCAGCCAGTAAGTCGTGCTCCGCCATGGTCTTGGCTTCAGCTTCTGCCTCGAGTTCCTGCCTTGACTTTCCCCAGTGGTGGACCTTGATCTAGGAATGTGAGATGGAATAAACCTTTTCCTCCACCAAGTTCTTTTGGTCATGGTGTTTATCATAGCAATAGAAAGCAAACTAAAATAGAACTCGGTCATATATGAAGAGAGACCTGAGTGAGCGTGGGTGTTAAGACCTCAACTCCCCTGTTGGTCTGAAACTCCGCTCCCCTTGCAGCAGCCTCCCAAGTGCTGGAACTACAAGCCTGCACCACCATACCTGCACCACCACACCTGCCCATGAAGGAATTTTTCACAGGCCCAACAGCCGCTACTGTTATACATGGTGGGCGTCAGGCGCTCAGTTCATCAGCCTTACTCCCAAAGGATTATGGGAAGTAGCCACACTGCCTACTGCGTGCCACACATTTGCCCCACTCCTGACACCCACAATGGCCACCAGGTCAGGATGAAAGGTGCAGCCCAGGGCTCTCCTAGAAAGCCATTGGCACCCACAATTTCAACTGTGCAGACATGGAGCCCCACTGCATAGCCACAGAGGAAAAAAACTAAAAGCCCAAACTGGCCACTGAAAGCCCTGGTGTGCACTTGTCCACCATGACAGTGTGGTAAGGCAGGGAGCTTGTCCCTGCGCTGTTCATCTTCTGGCCCAGGTCTTCCCCTTGGGGAGATGTCATCATCCCACCATGGGCAGATCTAGACAGCAGTGCAGAAGGTCTAGGGTGGGGAGGCCCCCTGGCGAGAAGGCCTCACAGAGGGCTGACGCCTACGGTGGAGCTCAGGTCACCCTTTCGTTTCTCCGTAATTTTATTTTCACAAAAATGTTGCAAAGATAGTTAGCGAATCCCCCAATTCCTGTTAGCATCTGCCCCACATCTTCTATCTCTCCACATCCTCCTCTCTGTGGAGCAGTTATCTGGGGGTGTACAGAGGAGGAGGTGGAAGTTACGGTGTTAACTCAAACTTATGCCACTGCCAAAGGAAGTGCTGTTTTCCAGGAAGGGTCTGTTCACACAGTCTGTGCAGGCTCATCGTCCTTTCCAGTGCTGAACTGGAGGCCTCAGCTCTGATTGGCAGGTATCGGGAACCTTGGTGGCAGCAGGTAGTGGACTCTGATTTTGGTTCAGTCCCATAGGCCAGAGGATGCCTCACATCAGTCCTGATCCAGCTTCTCAGCCTCCCTGGAGAAAACCCTGGTCTTGCACAGACAGGTACCACGAGTCACTGCCTGGACAGTACCTGTGCAAGACGTCACCATGTTGTTGGTAAACAAGGAGAAATGCTGCTGATTGTTCCTCTCTCTGTGCCAAGCCTCTCTTTGCTTCTAATGAAGCTGCCAGTTGACTCTTCCAGAGACTTGGCGCACAGAGATCACGGGCATTTCTTTCTCTGGTTGTTCACGCTCACGCCGTCACCTTAACTTCTTGCAGAAGTGACGGGGCTGGCAGCCAGCCACACACCCGATGGTGGCTTCTGCCCTTGATGGAGACAGCAGGACCCTTCCTCACCTTCACCCTGCTGTGTACTTCGAACGTGGTGTTTAGCCACAAGCCTGAAGCAACAGGCTACTTGACCAAGAAATGAAGCCTCCAAAACCATGATCCGCGGTGGAGCATCCATCCTTGCGGTCCATCGTCCCAAGCACTTGGTACAGTAAGTGAAAGCTGACCAGCCGCCTGCCTGTCGATGTGTCTCTACCCATCTCTCCCAACCAACGAAGAGAGCATGTCGTTTTTCACTTTTCCTCTCCCCCAGGCAAACGACTTCTGTGAACAAGGACCCTTCACTGTGAACACGGGAAGCCTAGGACTGTATGTCTGCCTCACCTCTTTCTGGTTCTACTACGGACCCCTCACATGTAGACATGACCCTGAAGGCACACACACTCTACCTACCTGTTAAGCCCCCTAGCAACCCCTAAGGCAGAGTGGAATTCCTGAATACTGAGTTCGTATTTTGACAGTCGGGGTCTTGATCATCTCAGGGGGCCGGGCCCATGACATAGATGCTTGTCACTAGTCAGATCATCAGCTTCAAAGGAGCCACTGCTCCCAAAATTGCCACCAAACTTTTGTGTGAAAATGAGCCTCTCTTCAGAGAATTCCAAACTCATATAAATTAAAAAATAAGTAAGACAGTGTTGAGGGATGATGACCGCTTTTACAGCACCAGAGCACGCCGCCAACAGTTGGACATGTCACAAATGGCTTCAAAGAGAGAGGAGGCACAGGACTTGTTCCTGCTTCTTGTCTGTCTGGATAGACAATGATAATTTAACTATCATTCGGATCTCAGCTCAGAAGCTTCCAGAATAATGATCCTTTGATTGGACTGTGTGTAGCCTTCATGGACACATGTTCTCCCTTGAAGGGGATGTCAGGAAATCAGGAGGTGGAGGATGCCAAGAACAGAGAGGACAGGCCACAGACACTTGGGCACGGCTGGTGGCTTCTGCTGGCCACAGGCCTTTGTGTCTCCCATGTGCCACCAAATGCCTTATCCTGTGAGATGGGGTCAGTAACTCAGACCCATAGCTGTAGGCCCTTGGTTCATACTTCCTTCATAAACAGAGAGCTGGATCACTTATTCGTGGAGCCAGGAGAAGGTTACCTTTTGAGACCCCAGCCTGGGCTCTCAGCCCGGTGGTGGCCAGTCTTGTTCCATCAGCTGTCCCCTCAGTCACACTGGGCACATATCATGCCATGATGTTAGTTGGCCTAAAGACTGGTAATGGTTCATTTTAATCATCAGCCTGATTGGCGTTCATGAGGTCCCTGAGATCTTTTCCAGAGAGATTTAACTGAGGAGCAAAGACTCACCCTGAGTATGGGTGTTAATGTGCCGTGGGCCGGGGCCCCCAGCGGAAGAAAAGGTAGGATCCAGTTTGATGGGGAACCCTGCTGCTAGGGTTGTCATCCTCCATGTCTGGATAGCTCTAAGGGGCTCGGTGCCATATGGAAGGACTCCCCTTCTCAGCAGTGGGCCTCCTGCTCTCTTCCTGTCTTACCTGGAAAGTGCCGCCAAGCACGGATGCTTGGCCTCATTTAACATGACCTTTGACACAGTTACCTGGAGTAAAAACTACCCCCATGTTTTTTCTATATGATAATTAGGCATTGCCCATACTCATGATAGGAGCCCACTGCCACATGTAAATAAAGCACACTATGAGCACCTATCAGCTGAAGCTTTGGCTGCCGCCTCCACACTGTATTTTCCCTGACCCCCACTGAATAAACGGAGCTGTTTCACTGAGTCTGGAGCTGTTTGCATCACTGAACCTGCCTCCCTGGAAGGGCTTTCTTCCATCAGTGCTCACTGGCCGTCCTGACCCCGTTCGTCGCTTCTGCCAACGACCCACGAGGAGAGGGAGCGCCCCCACACCAGTTCAGAGTGAACGCCGGCATTCCCCTTTCAGTCTGCTGGTTACCTGTGATGTGAGGAGTCCCAGTCACATGTTCCCACAGCCTTGAACTCTGGTGTGTCTTCCCCTCCATGACCAACCACATCCCTTCAGACCGTGAGCCCAAATCAACACCTCCCCCACAAAGTTGCCTGTTGTCAGGTATTTTTTATCACAACGAGGTAATTAATCCAGGGTTCAATGCCCTGTAATTAGGAAGAGATTGTCCCTGTTTAGAGTCGTTAGTCTGGGCTGGTACATAGTCAGAGGTCACCTGTTCACTGTGGCTTTCATGACAAATCACTAAACACTGGGCAGCCTAAGTGACACATTTGCTGTCCATTAGCTCTGGAGGCCGGCAGTTGGGCAGGGCCTCGCTCCCATCCTAGGCTCCAGATATGGCTGCTCCTGTCTCCGCCTTCCGGTACCAACGTTCCCTGGTCCATGTAGCAGCATCACCCCGTTCCTCTGTCCTTTCTGGCCATTTTGGTATCCTCTCCCCTCCTCAGACCCTTAACTGGACTGTGGACTACAGTATGTCTGTCCCCGGCCCATATTTCAAAGGCCTGAGCCTTGATGCCACTGTGTCTAGAAATGACAAGATTAAATGAAGCCATAGGTGGGTCTTAACCTTGGGCTTAGAACTGCAAAGACCGTTTTCTAAAAGAGGTGGTCTCAGTGGACCATGGGGAACATGTCTTGAGGGTGAACCGTCGTCCACCACTGCTCTGAAGGATTGTTTCCTGAGCACTTGGGGAAGAAGGCAGAGAGCCTCCCATTTCAGACTGCAGCTGTGAGTTCCCTTCAGCCTAGAATGTTCTCCTGACCCCTGAAATGGAACCACACTCTTCCTGTCTGGGACCAGTCATCCAGGGTCACAGAGGGTCAACCTGCATGTGCAGCCTAGTGGGCTCCACTCTCGGCCTCTTTGTAAAGCTCTTATCTCCCAAGCAAACACCAGCATCCCTGAAAGTGGGTCCCAAATTTAAGGCTCCAAATTCACAGCTTCATCTCGTTAACGAAACCCCGGATGTCTCCTTCCAACCACACAAGTGAACAGCCCTCTGCAAAGCATCTCTGGAAGCGCTTCTCGGGGTTACAGTTGGAGCTGCCCACCGTCCTGTCTCAAGCCCACAGACTGCTGAGCTTCCCATAAGACTTCCCAGACCCACTTGACATCACTCTTTCTCCAGGTTTTCAACTCATGGGTTGCCGGGGATACCTAGAATTAGCACCTGAATACTGTGCTCTCACCTTCCCGAACAACAAGCGTGTTCCAGGAGGCACTGTACTTTCAGTGCAGTTTATTTTCAAATGCAAACAAAGTTCAATACACCCCGAAGCCCCTGATGACATCCAAATGAGAGCCCTCTGCCCCCAAGGAGCCACAGTGTGCACCCTGTGCAAGCCACCCACGCCGCGTGCCTCCAGGACTGAGCCAGCATTCGGTGCCCAGGGCTCCTTCTGAAATCCCATCCACCATCGAGGATAGGGTAGGCGCCAAATCTCCTTTTACTTAAGTTCACGTCAAAATTTGTAACATTTCTTATCTATATACTTATATATATGTGTGCTTGTGTGTGTGTGTCTGTGTGTGTGTGTGTGTGTGTGTGTGTGTGTGAATGCAGGTACATGCGTGCTGTGGCACATACATGAAAATCAAAGGACAACCTTGGGTGTCAGTCCTTACCTTCTACCTTGTTTGAGATGGGGTCTGCCCTCTCTTTTCACCACAGCAAATGCTAGGCTAGCTGTTGCACAAGGGTGCAGATTCTCCTGCCCCTACATTTATGCCACAGGAGCACTGGGATTATGGGTGTACACTCCCAGGTTCAGCTTTTACATGGGTCTGGGGGATTAAAACTCAGACCCTCACCATTGCATAACAAGCACCTTACTGACCCATCTTCCAGCCCCCAATTTTCTACTATTCAAGTGGATGCTCAGCACACAGGCTATACCTGGTATTGAGTGGTTTGCTATTTCTCCACAATGAGGAAGTGATGTCACAATGGAGAGGCCAAGGGGCGGAAAAGCAAAAAGCCAGAATGCCACACTCAGTGTACAAGCACAGTCAGATTCCTCTCAGGATCCCAGGATACCTGGACCACAGGCCTGGATAGGACTCAGCTCAGGAGGCCTCTATTTGTGAGCTGAGGACCACACATAGAGCCCCATCAGTGTTGTTCAGAAGGACAGATGTCAAAAGTGAGTAGAAGTCCACACTCAGGGCAGAGTTCTGGGAGAGGAGGGGGACAGCTGGGCAGGGGAGACCAGCACCTTGACCAGCAGGTCCCCAAAAGAGGAAGGTGACTCCAGAGAAGTGGGGGTGACCTCAGGGGAGGGGATGAAGGTGTGGGGCTCCTCCTCCACTTTTAAAAACTGGCAGGAGGGATGAAGGAGCAGGTCAACAGCCAGCAGCTGACAAATGAGGCTTCACCCCTGGGGTTCTCTGCCATTTTGAGCTGCAGTGATTGTAATAAGGCCCCATGATATTCAGGGGAGCTCCGTGTTCTCATAGGCCCTTTCCTGCCCAGTGGAGTGCCAGGGCTCACTGGAAGTCAGCTGCTAGGGCCGCACAGTCTCCTTGTCCCACTTCCTTTATTGGCCTGTGTGACCCCACCATGCTCACATCTTCACCTTAAGATCAATCATTCAGTCATCAAACACGCAGCATGACCTGTCCTGCACTGCTATGACTATGCTTGATGACAGCAAGGATGCATGTGCTCAGACCGTCTTCTGACACGACCTCTCTTCCTGTTGCATGTACACGCTCACGGGTGGCGGGCTATACAAAGTTGCAAGGGCACCAGGTGGCACTTGGTGGACCATGGCCTGCCTCTGCAGCCACACTCCAGGAGGCAGGGGCGAATAAACAGGCACAGACATAAAGGCATGTCCTTTGCGCGGAGGGGAGTCACAGAATCCCGCTGCAGTAGAGGAGGGTGCAGCACAAGTGGCCTGCAGACATCGTCTGGTACTTGGAGTATAAGTGGCAGGTCAGGAAGGGAAGGCCTGGAGTGGAGGGAGTCAGGAGAGGGCCCTGGAGAACGGCGCTTGGCCCTCAGTGTGGAGGAGGAGGAGCCATACCTGGTGGAGGAGTGCAGCCTGTGGAGTTTGGGAGAAGCGGCCAGTGGTTGTCCAGCGAAGGCCTCCCCCTTGTCACACTTCCATCATCACTTCAGTGTGAGCAGAGGGTTGGGGGTCATTATGTGAGGGGTCTCCAGTCAACCTCAACACTCTTATTTCACAGGACTGTGTAAAGAAAGGGCCACCAGACCAAGCAGCGCCCTGCCCTTCTGTGGCTCATTGGTTGGTGGGTAAATAATAATGGCCTCTCCCCACCATACAGGCATACCGACCAGACCACTGTGAATGCATGTGCATCCTTATGGACACACCATGCTCACATCTTCACACACACACACACACACACACACACACACACACACACTCCACAGCTGTGGAGGCAATGAAGGACCACAGCCATCACCCTCAGGACGGCAGCATTATGAGCTCCCTTGGCAAAGATGGTCTCTTTCCCCATTAATACTGAGGAAACGATAGGTCAGCATTTGCAAGAATGAGACAGGGCAGCCAGAGCTCCTGCTTACTCTCACCCCACATGACGCAGGTTAGCAGCAACCTGTGCTCCATCACATCAGCTGCATGGGGCTAGCAGAGCCGCCTGGCCCCTGCCCTGCCTACTGGACACCAGGAGGCCTACAGCATCGAGCTGCTGTGTTCTCATCTCCATTGGCTCTGGGGTACCCCCCGCACTGATACATGCCCAGTGATCAGGGCAGTAGAAGAGCGGGGCGATCCATCCCCACCCTGAGTATACGTTTGCACCATGGCAGGTCAATAACACCATCTCCATATATTCTGGGAAGTGTGTCCTCACGGAGGAGGCCAGGGGCAGCTCTATCAGCATAACTTTTTAAAACGGTGACATAAGGATCTATCATTTCACTATATATGAATTTTTTAATATTTCCAATATAGACTATGCTGAATGTGGAATTTCACCAGATCTGATTCCACTTAGCCTGGGGGCCTTTTGATTCCTCGAACGCTTTTTTATCAGGTTTCATCAGCCTTATTGGAAGATGGGGACAGGGCCTTATTGGAAGACGGGTGGAAATTTGTCAGGCACTAACCCTTGTTATCAGTCTCAAGCACAATTCACTGCAGACACAATTATCACAGTGGGGTTTGGATGTCAAGAGCCCTGGGACATCGTCTCCCGGAAAAGTATGTGCGGATGAGTGCAGGTTAAAACCCATGGAGCAGCTACACGGGTGGGAAGGGAGCCTGCGGTAAGCAAGAGGTCACAGCACAGAGGCAGTGGAGTCTGTGTGGGACCCTCCCTGGGGGGCTGAAAACCAGCGTGCTGGGTCCAGAGAGGTTGGACTCAAGGGTGAAAATGAACTTTCCTACGTGAGTAAATGCCAGTGCCAGCTCCAAAGACACAAACAAACTTTCCAGAACAGGTCTGGGAGGCTGGGATGAGGACAGAAGGAAAATTGGGAAACACAATTGAGTCCAGGCTTGGGGGGATTGAACAAGATGGTCAAACACTGCAGAGACCTCAGAAACAGTGTTGCAACAAGGGCCTCTGCATCTGGTCAAATGGAGAATGTTACCAGGCGTGGCAGTGCAGGTCTTTAATCCCAGCACTTGGGAGGCAGAGGCAGGTGGATTTTTGCGGGTTTGAGGCCAGCCTGGTCTACATAGTGAGTTCCAGGACAGCTGGGGCTACAAGGAGACCCTGTCTCAAAAAAGACCAAAAAAAAAAAGGAGAATGTTCTAGGCACACCCAAGGGCCACATGCAACCAAGGATAGCTATGCATGTGGCCCAAAATAGTATTGCAAACTTACTTAAAACATTATGGGATTATTCTGGTAATTCAACTGCACAGTTCTCTAGCATGAACTTTGTAAACGACAATGTCACGTCAGAATGCCAATAGGTTGGATATACCTGAACCTTAAGACCATGGACCACAGACCAGAAGCCTCCACGATACCACAGGATTGTTGGGAAAACAACAGTTCTTAAAAGCCACCTCCCCTAGGGAAGGGCAGTTCTGATAAGAGCCCCCACTGAGAACTGCTGTTCTAGGAGATGGTTTCACTTCCGCCAGGAATGGAAAGGGGGATTAAGACAACATTAGACAATAGAAAATGAAACAGAGAACAACAGTTTGATGTTGGGAAGCATTGTACCAAGACAAGAGAGTTGGTAAGACGGGAACCAGGGGCTCTGAGGGGGCCTGAGCACAGACGGAAGGGATGGGCAGGCATTCCATAGTCCACGGAAGATGAGCTGGAGGTGGAGTTCAGGAGAACACCAAGTGTCATGGTTGGCTACCGCACTGCTGTCCCAGCCAACAGCTTTCCCCTGGTTGAACTTGCAAATGCAGTTATGCATGTCAGATGCGCCAGGATCTGGCCACTACAAACCTAGGGGCAGGAAGTTGGTTTCTCCAGAGAACACACATCTCTCTCTCTCACAATGCAAACAGGCACACTGCACACCATGCGGTAGAGACGGAGTCCCTTCAGCCTCAGATGCCAGGAGGCTGGCTCCTCTAAGAAAAGGATTGCT
Source organism: Nannospalax galili (assembly GCF_000622305.1). Taxonomy (NCBI): domain Eukaryota; kingdom Metazoa; phylum Chordata; class Mammalia; order Rodentia; family Spalacidae; genus Nannospalax; species Nannospalax galili. Next base: position 2,755,215 of record NW_008355380.1, read on the forward strand.
AGCCTGGTATGTGCAACCTCGGTGCTGGGAAGGAGGAAGCAAGAGGATGCCTGGGGTGGGCTGGCCAGTCAGGCTACCAATCTATGAGTTCCAGATTCAGAGAAATCTCCTATCTCCAAAAGCTAGATGGAGGGTGATTGAGGAGTACACTAGATGTCAACATCTGGCTTACACACATGCACAGACACACACTCACACAAGTGAACACACACATATATGTGCACACATACATCCCCAAAAGACTGTTGTTGACTTCCCAGTCTTGTTAGCTATATCAGCATTTTGGAGCCAGCGAGTCTAGCAGTCCCACGGCAAGCCGAGGAAAGGAACTTTACTGATTCTCTACAGTATGCAGACATGATCTCCACAGAGGGAAGATATGACTGCATGCGGTCCACCTTCTCCGCCCAAGCGCTGCCTGTGTGGCTGAGGGGTGTGAAGATCCCAGTCCTCGGCTGTCTATAGGGAATCGATCTCATAGAAAATGTCCAGTCTTTCTGGGTGTCTACAAACCTTCCATTGCAACACTAGAGTCCAAAGGTACACATCAGGTACTGTAAGGGAAAACGGAGTGGGGAGGGCCTCCCGCCTGAGCAGAGAGACGCCTCAGCTATGGTCTCAGTCATTCTACACACTGTCCCTGCTCTCCGCACAGTTCCCACACAGCTGGTGGCCACCTGCACATTAGTAGAAATATGTGACAGTTGGGCTGTCAGTCACTGATGAGGCCATTCTGTAAGGCGAGTCATCGGCTGAGCTCTGTGAACAAGCAGGGAGAAAATGAGGTGAGTTATAATGAGGGTCTGGGGATCCTCGAGTTTAGAGTGTTTGTGTGAGCATGGGGCATCACTACACAAATAAACCATAACCATTAAGTCTCTGGACAGAAGTACTGACAGAGTAACTGATAGTAGATGAATTCTCCTGCCAGGAACCTATGAACGTGGACAGTTGTTGACCTTGGACAAAGGCAGTGAGGACCACAAGACAGAAATCTCCATCTGCAAACCCCTACCACAGACTGGGCTGGAGAGATGCAGGGTGATTCTATTTCTAATACGTATGTTACGAAGTGAGGGAAAAATAGTCTGGGCGGTGTGGGAGACACTGGTGCCCCAGCAGGGTAAAGGGAACTCATGAACATCCTGGCATCCAGCTGAGGTACGAAAAAGGCCACGGTGCAGAGGACTCTTGGAAATGCTGCCTCAAAGGTCCTGTGAATAGCTCCTTAAGTTCGGTGGGTAATGTCTGCGTTATTCAGCACTCTTTGGAGAAATAAAACAAAATCCAGAAATTTGGCATTGTATCAGCAATCAAAAGGTATCGTCATAGAAGAAGAAAAGATGACTCACAGTTAAGCAAAATAATTAATAACAGTAATAATAATAAAACCTGACTGTAGAAGTACAAGTTTAGAAGGTTCAGATGTTGGACTTAACAGGCACAAGTTTTACAAAGCAAAGATTATAAACATTTTCAAAGATTTAAAAGAAAATATGGTCTGATGAAAGTCAAGGGATGTCAGTGGAAAAACCATTACAAAAGACTTAAAAACCTAGAGCTGAAAAGTGATTTTGGAAAGGAAAGACTTGCTTCCTACCTCCCTGGCAGACTGGATGTGATAGCAAACAGGGCCACTATCCCTCACACAGAAGGTCAGAAACTATCTAATCCGAAGAACAGAAATAAAGGAGAGATGGACCTGCTGATGGAACCTCGTTGATCTATCAGAAGATGTCAGCTTGCTGAAACGTGCCAAGTGGCTCCCTGCAGAGAAGTTCACAAAAAAAGAGTCAACCTCATTATCAGGAGGGGTCGCCAGGGCCCTTTGTCCCAAAGGACAATCCTTCTAGATGGGAACTTGAGCAGGAAGCGGATGGCATCAACAGCAGCAGCGCTCAGGAACCCTGCTCTGGAGGATCTGGCTACTTTAAATTTCCCTGTGGACAGAGCAGAGATTTGTGCGTGTGTTTTTGGAGTTGTCTTTCAGGATGCCTGTCTATTCTGAGCCAAACCATGATGGGTCAGATATAAAACGACATTACAGAGGCCGCAGCGCTCAAGATGCTGGCTGCCAGGTGAGAAAATAAGACGCACAAATTTCTAGCTGTCCACCCAAAGAACCATACTGAACATTTCAGTTTCCCTGCGACGTGCAACTCACTTCTGCGCTTCTGTGTCGCAGAAGAGTCAGGAGCACAGGAAGCCCAAGCCTGGCCAGTGTTCTACATGAGCTCTTGCCCAAGGCCCTCATTAGACTTTTAGAGGGATGGTCAAAGGTTCAGCTATGGCACACCATGCTGCAGTCCCCCCAAAGTGGCTCCACGTCTCCACACCATGGGCCGTAGCCTTCATTCAGCCAGCTTCGTTCTGCCAGCGATGTCGTTTCTCCTGGGTCCTCTCGGCCCCAGGAACAGGTTCAATTAATGACCTTAGGAACAGCCTCCAATCAAACAGGACTGGGTTCCTGTATAGACACTGAGGCTTCCCTGAATGGCAGTCAGGAGACCTCTGAGCCTGTCCTCTGCAGGCGACTTGGTGAGACTGAGCTCCTGCTGTCAGACCCGCCTGGCCACCAGCACATCTGCCCTGGGCTCCTTCCTGTCCCTCCTGTATGTCCTCTCCTGTCTCCCTTGGTTTTACCTCCCCAAAGCATCTCCCTGGACCTAAGGGCCTCTCGTGGGAGTGACACAGGATGGCCATCATGAGACAGGACAGCTGTGCCCCCCTCCACCACCCTGCCTTGACACTTCTGCAGGCTTGTTATTGCCTGTCACATAGCATGCCTGTCCCCATGGTCCCCTTCCTTACAAGCTGTCCCAGGCCCACATCCCCAGGGAGTTTGTGAACCGCTCCTCTCGTGACGCTGAGGCCTTGCTCTCTCCAGCCTAAACCCAAGAGTGAATCTGAACACTATTCCATGTGTATCCATGGGGTCCTTCACTCTGTGGATGCATTGGTGTGTGTCTGGAAAAAGCCCACTGCTTCCTGACTGCCTCAAGTCAAAGTGAGAGGTTCAGACGCCCAGCCTCAAATAGCAGGCCACCCTCTCCCAAGGTTTGTTTATTTATGAGCTCACTAAGAACCTCAGAAAGGCTAAAACCCACAGAGCACTACTGTGAGGCCGACCTTTGATTTCCTTCCCAGAATCCTCTGCACACCTTTTGATAAGATACTCTAGACCCTGTGAAATTTGCCATGTGGCTACAAATAGATGTACATTTGCATATTTGTCAAGCTCATCCCAGTAGCAAGTTGCAAAGGGAACCACAGGAGGTGGAGATGTTTTCTTTAATTTTTTCCAGGATTTCTGTGTATTTATTTCAGCAATTGCAAGCGCTCTGTGATTCAGAAAAGGGCCTCTGGGTGTACGTAAAATACTTCAACATCATAAAGCCAATGTGAGCCAAACAGGAAGCCACCCAACGGATCCAATCAGACCTCTGATCTGTGACATACGTGTGGCGTATTGTGCGTGCGCTGCCCCGTGTGTGCGGTACTATGTGTGTGCCTTGCCTTCTTGTGTGCCACACTGTGCGCCATTCCCTATGTGTGTCACACTGTGTGCACACCCTCTGTGTGTACTGCACCCTGGCTGAGCTGTATTGATTGTATGCTGCACAGTGTCTGCTCTCCATTATGTGTTCTGTCCTGTGTGTCGAGCTGACAGCCCAGGGCTGTGTGTGGCACAGCGGATCAGAGGTCAGGGTTAGGCACCAGGAATGTTCCTGGGCACTGGGCTTGCCCTGTGTTTAACAGGCTAATCACTAAGGCACAATCACTGTACAGCTACCTTCAAGGACTGATATTTTCTAGTACCTTCTTTTTAATATTTTAGTTATTATTTTTTATTCTATGTGTATGAGTGTATTGCCTTTATGTATGTAAGTGCACCTGTGTTGTGCAATGCCCATGGAGGTCAGAAGAGAGCGTTGGATCCCCTGGAACAAGAGTTATATGGGTTCTGGGAACAGAACCTGGGTCCTCTGCAAGAGTAGCCAGTGCTCTTAACCACTGAGCCATCTCTCCAGCCCCTCTAGTAACTTCCTATAGCCACAGCCCATGATCCTAAAACAGGTCTCTTCCTTTAGAGGACAGAAGACTAACCAAGGGTATCCTGTGAAGGAAGTTGGTAACCGTAGGCCATGATGCCATAGAGCCCAGAGGGCAGAAAGGGCCCTTGAGTCCAGGAAGGAGCAACTGGTACCTGTGTCCCTGCCTCTCCCTGGCCCTGTGGCACTGTGGTTTCAGCTGTCTTCACCCAGGCCTAGGTAGGTGTGGGAACTGGAAGAGACCTGTGAACAGCAATCCAACACATACATCCATCACATTCACAAGGCGAGGGTCCAGGTTCCTCACTGACCTGCAGACGTTCACGGCATCTCTCCTCACAACCACAGTAGATCCCACAGTCACCCAGAGCCCAGCAGGATGCAAGCACTCCACTCTTATGTGTCACCACTTGCCTCCAGCACTGCAGGGACAGGCCAGCCCTCCTGTGTACATACCCTCGATCCTTGTCATGGACTCAGAAATCACTCCAAATCTGTCTCTCAATTTCCAAATAAAACACAGTGACATCACGAGCTCTCAGCTGATCAGCTCCTCAGGCACAGTTCTGAGAGCCACCAGCAGCTGCCCTCATCCAGGCCTGGACATACAGGGACTGGCCACTGTGTGGGAGAGGGCCTTGAGTGGCCACTGATGCTCACATCAATCATAAAATATTTTGACCTCCCGGAAAAGTGCAAAGAAAACGGACACGGTGCTGGTGTCCACGACTCACTTCAGATCTTCTCATTTTCCTGTATTCGCGTCAGGGATTTGAAAGAAATAAAATCTCTGCAATTCGGTTCCAGATGCTGTCCTTCCTTCCTGTCTCCTTAGTGGTTTCCCTCCACGCTCAGAATGCAAGGCCATCCCCACACTTAATGGATTTCGTTTGCTGTGGTGCCACTGGCTTTATATGTTATGGTGTGAAATGTCTTAATGTGGGTGCACACCACATGCACACACATACACACACATACACACACACACACACACACGCACATGATTCTGCTAGATATCTTCAGTATATCTCTTGATACATATGGCTTTATTTCTTTATATTGATGTTTATGTATTGATCTTACCTTATACATTCTTCCCCCCTCCCCTCTCCCCCTC